>NC_079531.1:1285190-1585190 GCF_003711565.1 Takifugu flavidus | reverse complement strand
GGCTGTCTCGTACTGGGACTGTGTGTTTTATTGCCTTTGTCCAGTGTGTGTTTTTGCTCAGGGGCCATGTTCTATCACGTCTATCTGCTATAATTATTTTCTATACCTTCTTCATCCTCCCTGCTTGGCCACCATTCCGTGAAGACCATTTAGCCTCTTCCGCCGTCCTCTTAACCTTCATAGGCTTCACTATGCAACACCCCCTCTTTATTTTCATCCTTTTTTCCTCCAGCCCTCCTCTTTTATCCCTTTGTCGACGTGTGCGTCCAGTTTTAAAATCGCCGGCTGCGACGCTTCCGCTTGGTTATGTTTGGGAATAGAAGTAAACTTTACCGGAGCTTAATTCAAACTTTCAGTAAGATATAAGTTGAATTGCATGAAGTAAAAAAACATGCGGCCATCCTAAGGGAATGCCAGCTGCAGCAGAAAGAGAGATTATGCTTCTGAATGTGTTGTGAGTTAATAAAACATTTAAATTGCGCAGTTATTACATAACAGCCACTAAACCCCACAGAATGCCACCGTTCGGCAGCCCTGTGAGGTGTTTTAAGGGCAGAGTTTAGAAAAATGCAGATTGTTATAGGAAATCCTTTAGTTTTATCAGGTTTTCAGTCATTAGTGAACCTACTTGGACTCCCCCAGCTACGCGTGCACTGAGGACGACTTCAGACGTGTGTAATCCGTCACTATTGAGCAGATCTGAGCACAACCCAGTCAACCATTACTAATCCTTGGAAAACATGATCAACACAATTAGGGGAAATCTAGTAAATCACTAAATAAAAACATGAGCAGTAAAACAAAAATGAGCAGTAACCTGTAAAAAAATAGCAATTTTACAGACAGATTATGTTTGTTTTTTTTAAAAAAGGAAATAAAAGCACACACAGGAAAATAAGGTTCAATTCCCCCCCGCAGTTAAACATCTTTGGTTCAGGATGTGATTTTCTGGATGTTTATCTAAATCGGTTTTGCAGCAAATCTGTGGTCCACTTGTCTGTCTGTCTGTCCCCTAACATCTGCTGTCCCTTCATCTACCTTTGTTCTCTGATATTATTGGTGCTGCAGAGGAGAGAAAAGCACAAAAACTCTTTTCATCTTGGATCAGACACCAATTTTCTCCAATTTCTGCTGTTATTGCTGCCGTATGCATTCGTGTCTAAAGTGTGTGTGCTTATTTGTGACTGCACGTCTGGCAAAGCTGTTCAGAGCAGTAGGAAAGTCTCCATGTTGCAAATCTGTGGAATCTTAAATTAATAAAGACAGATCTGTATTATAATATCCTAATAACTTGTGATGTATTCAAATCTTGTTAGACAAAGCTGCTTTTAAACAAGGTGTTCCACACAGATGAATTTTGGGCCCTGTGTATTTTTCTTAACCCAAGTCCAGAGTGCTATAATTAGCATTGCGCTATTATTAGCATTGCGCTAATGGCTGGTCAGATGTTCATTTTTCATCCGGGAGACTTTCACTTGCCATTTATCTTTTGAATTGGTCCTAAAGAAAAATTCTGTTTGAGATTTTAATGTTTCAATCCTCAAAAATGTATCGTAAAATCAGCTTTGCCATCCTGATGTAGCTGCGCTTCACCATAAAAAGACAATGGTTTCCAACCCACCTGCAGCTTCAGTTAATGAGCTGCTGTTTTCAGATCCCCCAGTTTAGCTGAGAAGATAAACAATGAAATTTAGTTGCAAGAAAAGAGACGCCCGTTTGCTGCTGTTAAAACATACACAGACCCACTGGCACGTGGGCATTTATATGACCCCTATAGACCAGACTGTTCATCATTCTCCTTTAATCCGTCACAGAAGAGCAGTTTGAAATGTGCTCCCACTAAGACAACACATAAACACCCTGTAATGAATACCGTAGACATTTATCAGCTGCTGTTGCCTGGAGACAACAGGAAGATTCTGTTAACAGGAGTCAACCTCAATGAGGTAGTGAAATGAACCACACTGGTTTTAGCTGAATGCAGGCTGAATAAGCTATTGATTCTCTATTAAACAACATTTCCTTCCTCCTTTATAATTTCCAGATTTGCCACAAGCATATTTTCACCCCTCGCACCCCCCCGGACGGCTCGCGGGTAAGCAGGCGGACATGTTGCTGTACAACCACCAGGTCCACATCGATGTTGCTCAACGTCCTTCGCTGTAGAGCTCAACATGCTCATCCTCGCTCCGATTTTAGCTGCCGCAGTGACGCAGTTCTCAGCGGTTGTATCTCCTGCTACACGTTCAGGCTCATTTGAAAGAAGTCCTGCAAACACCACCACCAACCATCTGGTCTGCATAAAGCTCCTTTTGGAGGGTTTAGGTTGGTGGCTAATCTGACCTGCCTTCGACGCCCATGAGCCCCCACCCAAACGGGTTCAGCACTGAATCACTGTGACACTCGGTGGGCTGTGGGTGTTGAATGGTGGTGATGGTGGTGAGGGGTGTGTGTGTGTGTGTGTGTGTGTGTGTGTGTGTGTGTGTGGGAGGGGGGGGGTACAGGAAATTATGCATCTCCATGTATGAATGCACAGATGAATGAAGACACCTTCAGGGCTGTATGGTCTTAACATATGGACTCGTCTGGTGTGTGACAGACTGTGTGTGCGCGCACGTGTGATGGCTTCTCCAGATGTTGCGCAGTTTCCTGAAGCATGACTTCTAATAAGAGGAGCGGCGCGGGGGCACGCAGCACCTCTGATGTTAACATTACACGCTCTTTACTTCTTCTGAGATTCGCATTACAGTTGTCGTGCGCGTTCGCGCCCACGCTCGAATGGAAGAAACACATGTGGGTCTTTTCCCGTGCACAAAGCAGAACTACCCACGCAGCCCGCGGGCTGTGCCCGGCCCCCGGGCCTGGACTGACGGATGGAGTGGCTGTCACACATATTCTTTCACAACACACACATGCAGGGAAATTAGAGCAGCGAGGGGTCTTTCATGGCCAAACAGACTCTGTGGCTTTCCTTTGATCTGTGTAGAGCTTGTGGGAAAGCAGATCTAGACCATAATATACAGCAGAAGAGCCATCCGCAGGCTGCAAGCAGCCAGTAGATGGGTCTGTAACACGGCTCTGTGTGTGTCTCTGACAGTCTCATCCATCAGGGTAATATCAGGAGCACGTCAAAGGCCTCCCACTGGCTTTTTGACAATATTCGCCAGTCTTGGGACTAATTTTCCAACTGCGGACTGACCTGAATTAAGTCTCAATCCAGAGCTGTCGTCCTCAAAAGCTCCAACTGATTGCACCAAATGAATTGATTAGAGGAGAGCGCGGTCCTCCGGTCCCACGCCGAGCTAACAGGAAGCCTTATCTGGGAGTTACAAACTCAGCCTAATGTTTATAATTGGTTTGAAAATCAAATCATTAAAAATGGCTTTTAATAAGCGTCTGTGTCCACCAAACCATTAAATCTGGGCAGAATCGCTCCGCTGCGCTTTAACAAATGAGATTTATTTTTGGAGCCCTTTACTGCATCCCTATGACTGTATGGAAAATCAATCAATATGACATCATAGCACCACATCTCCTGGTGACATCAGCGAGGGGGAGGGGCTTCGTTCATCCAATCAATGATATTTGATCATAAAGGATTTTAACTGTGCGGATGCATTTGTGGAAGTAAACATTTACCTTTGGCACTTGCATTAAAGCGGGATTACTAATGAGCTGCTGCGATAAAAAGTGTCTTTTCCCAACCTCCACGTTCGTGTTTGAAGAGTCTCTGAAGTGTTTGGAAGCATTTTAGAGGTTTCCATGCAAGATGATTCAGACTCGAACTGTTATCCGCCTGTAGCAGCGTCAAAAAAATAAAAAAAATCCCCAAATCGACCTAATTAGAAAGCTTAATTGACACATCACAGTGTTTCATGCAAAACGCTCCTTTCCAAAATGTCGCCATCGCTGAAGCCACATTTAATCTGACAGGCTTAGCATTTAGCCCAAAGACTCTCGCTTCATCAGGTCGTGTTTTGACCATTTGAACCCAAAGTTGAGCAGCACCGAGCAAAAGTAAATAATCTGTACGTTAAGAGATAATACAGAAAAAAAGAGTCACAGCAACTGTTTGAGTGCAAAGCCGTGCGCCGCGATTGGCTACGCGGATAAATTACGGACGAGAGGATCAATAAAAGGCCATATAGCCCTTTCATCTTTTACTCCCACTTTTCCTTTTCCTTTCTCTTAAGACTGTGGAGCAGAACTCAGCCAAAACGAATCGTTTTTTATTCATGCTTTTAGCGAAAGAATTGGATTCCTTAAAGATGGGGCAGGAGTTTAAAAACGGCATTACCCTTCCAACAACCTTCAGGCAATTAGATTCTCTATTAAACCAAAAACGCCACTAATGGAGCCTTAAGAGTTTGGCCACCCACCCACACACACGGAAATAATGGAGGCTTCTCCTCCGCGAAGCCTCGTGATGAGCTCACCACCGTAAGTCAACTCTGGCAACAAATCTTCCATAAATGATCAAAAGTAAAGGCATTTACGTCCATGCAGCGCTGAGGGTCGACCTTCAACACCTGGGAGCCACCAGCACCATAAACAGCCCAGCAGAACGACCAGATCTCGAGGGTCCAAAAGATGTTATGGTCACTGCTGACTGGCTTCAGTCATTTTAGTTGCTGTGAGAGCCAAAAAAAGAAGGTTTTCTGACAACTAATCAAAGGAAAACTACTGAGGAGGTAGGAGGTAGGTAAATAATGTACAGGGTTAAAGGTCAAGCATGCAAACAAATGCACGAAAATAGGCCTCAAATCTTCCAGAAGCAGAAAAAAAAACAATTTGTCTTGAAGCATCAAAGAGAAATCAAAGCCGTTCTACCTTCGTTGAGTCTGAAGGTGATCAGATGTATGCTACCGGGTTCTGTTTTATCCTCTGTACGCTGGATGACGGCTTTGGGCTATTAGAAAAGAAAACAGAAAAACGTCAAGAGTGAGACGTCGCGTGTAAAATGACTCTCTGGCTTTTATTTAAAAATACAACCGAACCTGTCGGAGCAGACGTCTGTTCTGTGTGACGATGACCGACACGCTGCGTCTTTAGCAACAAAAACAGAACCTGGATGATATTAGCATACATTAGCATACATGGGACATTGGCATTCACTTCTTGTCATATTTTAAGGGTCTTCCACTAAATCGGATGTTGTTATTTTCTTTTCACTCTAAATCCCCGCAGGGGGGTCAGAGGTTGCTAATTAGCCGCTACGTATCTTTCGTCAGTGGTTCATGCATCTGCCCTCTCCAAATAATCAAGTAAATAAATAAATATATACATAAATAGCAAACTGCTTGTTAAATGGACATCAGTGCCTCAACCCCATCTGACCTCACCCGTTGCTGCTCATTATTTGAGGCCTAATGGTCGTTTACGATGTCTAACAGAGCACACTGGACCGGAGGGGGGACGTCAAAGGGGGTCGCAGAGAGGAAACCGCCACCGCCGTCCAACAGGTGGCGCCGTGAATCAAAGATGGCTTTCATCAAAAAGGACAAAACTTAGAGCCTCCTAAAGCAGAGCCACATTAAACCAGGCTCATTTAACCCTCCCATTGCCCCACTCTCTCTTTCATTTGCTCATTTGTCACGTCTCCCCCAGCTTGGTTGTGGCCTCTTGGCTTTTTTACTCGTCCTGTCTGGTGTCCCATAAAACCAGCACGCTTCTCAACACCTCTCCGCTCCTCCAGCGATCCACCTCATTTCCATCTCTGCAGCTTTCATTTACTCTTCTCTCCATCACTCTTTTTCATCTCCCTGTCTGCTGTTTTTATTAGGATATGAGTGGGGGTTTTTTGGGAGGGGGGGGGCTTTTGATTACTTCAGCATATGTGAGTGGACCATAAATCTATCTTCACATCACACACACCAACACACACTAAAGTCCCAGCCTGGTGTAGAACAGGGCACAATAATGGCGAGTAAGGCCCACCTGTCAATCAAAATGGGCTCCCAGAAGAGACACGGGTCGCTGGAGAGGCGTCGTCACCATGGCAACTGCCGCCACCCACCAAGGAAACACTGGGCGGCCAGTGTCTCCTGACAGCGAGATGAGGTTCGTACCTGTGAATGCTTTCAGGTGATTTGTCTGTTCACGACACAATCTGCAAGGTGTCCAGCTGTTGCCTGAGAAAATCAGCTTGTTTAAAAGTAAAAAAAACAAAAAAACAAAACTGAGACTCAAAGAATCTTCAGCCGCTCACGTTTGGATCTGCTGGAAACAACAGAAAACGTTTCTTTCAGTTTATCGGCTGGATAATTCCAACATGAAAGTGCTCACAACAAGGTGGGTGGATTATCTTTAAGTGTCAGGCAGAGTGTGTGTGTGTGTGTGTGTGTGTGTGTGTGTGTGTGTGTGTGTTTAAAAGTCCTGAAACCACCTGAAAGTTCGGTCAAAGTGGAGAGAAACCAATCACAGACACTGTCACAGGGGGATTGACCGAGTTTCCATGGCAACATCCAGCGGCGCAACCAGCTTTCAGGTAGATTATCGAGGAGCAGGAAGCCAGTTTGGATCCAAGAGATCCCCAAACAAATGACATTTTGTGAGGTTCACATCCCAGGGAATCCTGCATCAGCTATCCTGAGAACCTCCGACAGCTTTATGGGGATTTCTTGATTTTAATTTTTAATTTATTTCACTGCTTCAGTTTTTTTAAGAGTCATTTTCATTACAGGGACGTTATGTAGCGTACAAGCTCAGTCAATTCAATCAATGCATATGTGAAATAGTGCAGCACTCCTGTGCTCTACCTGCGTGTGTGTGTGTGTGCCTGTGTGTGTGTGTGTGTGTGTGTGTTATTTTTGCAGGATTCAGGAGGCAGTGTAGCAGAAAACCACATCTTAAACTGCACTTAATCATACACTGCGGCAACGAATAAATATCTAATCACACATCCGGCTGGCAGAAATACACTTATGAGCTTAAGTACACACACATACACACACAGTCACACACACACTTTTGTGATTTGTCTCAATGCCACGCCTCAACAGATTCAATCAGAGGGGAGCCTTTGTTTTTTCTATTTCTTGTCCCTGGTTTTATTTTCAACTCTCCCTCTCTTTAGCTCCACCCACCCACACACCCACCCACACACCCACACACACACACACTCGTCAGCAGTGTGTGTGTGTGTTGATGTTGGGCAGACAGTAAACTTGTAAACTTGACAGTGAAAGTAAAATGAGTGACTTCAGAGTTCGGCAGATGTTGGCAGATGCTTCTCAGCTCTCCAGTCCCGACCGCTGTGTCCCGGTCCACCCGCTTCCTCTCGCCGGCCGGGTCTCATTCTTCTACTTCCTCTTCCTCTGCAGAGCCTGACTGTTGCGTTCCCTCCCAGGGACGATTCTGCCCCTGTGACTTTCACACAGAGCCATCAAACAGGCACAGAAATGTGTCCCGAACTCATAAATCACGAGCGTTTACTGCTTCATCACGTTTTTTGGAAATACTCCCGTTGAGAATCTTTTAGCTGCCGCACCTCAAACATGAACCACATCCCAGCCTGAGGCGTCCTGACGAGTGTTTACTGGCTGTTCCAGGCACATAAGCATTTTTATGCAATTACCTGCCTGAGTTTGGGTTATTTCTATAAATACTTGGGGGGGGGGGGCACCCTCCACTGCCACTGGAATGTTTTTGAATTCGACAAAAAGCTCATTTCTTCATCAGATGGTTATTTTCCCCTGTGGTTCTGCAGGGCTGCAGAACGACTGATGAATCTGGGCGGTTGTTCCGGACAGAGCCTGTTTCTCGGTGCTCCTGAGGGGCTTTGGCCATTTATGGGGGGGGGGGAATGCGGCCTGTTTGGACCGCTGAGCACCCGAGGTGACTTTAGCCTGACCTTTAACCTCTAAAATCCAATTCAAACCGATGACCAGCAAAGAAAGAACTGGTGGCACTGGTGGCACCTCCGAGCATGAACAAAGGGGGGAGCAGGAGGGAGGAGGAGGAGGCCCACAAATTCATCTTCATCGCTGAATAGATGTGATTAGGTGTCTGGGCTGAACGGTGGGCTGGAGCGGAGATGGTGGCAGGAGGGGGACAGAAGGTGAAGTAAGAGGTGGACAGATAATGACAGGCAGCAAGGCCAAATTAGAAGGAAGCAGATGGGGTCTCACCTCGCTCCCCCCACTCCTCTAATTACTGGGAGCCAAAGCATTCTTTCTCTTCCTTCTGTCCAACATCAGGTTGTCCAACATCACCCCGCGAGCTGGGGTCACGTGGGGGGGGGGCGTGATTAAAGCCTCGCCCCGGTGAAATGGAGAAAGATTTAAATTACAGGATCATTTGTAACAGCAACGTGTCCGAAGCTTCTGATGTCATCTCATCAGAGAAACAGGAAGTGCTGCTCCTGGGTGCAACGGTAATAGAGAGTCGGGCCAGATGCTGAGACGACAGCGTCTGGAGCTCCTGGCTGCAGCGCGACAGTTGACCACACGCAGGTGAGACAGGAAGTAGAACACAGGTAACGTGATCAGAACCTTCCAGAACATGTTTTTCCTTCCACGACGTCTTTTACTCACCGTTTGTTTCCCCTCTCGAGACTGGAAGAGTTTCCCTTTCAGGATTGGACGTCACCGGGTCGTGTCTCCTTCATGTCCACCGCCTCGTGTCCGGCGCGCACGTTAGCGCATGAAAATCACGCCGCGGTGTGGCTCAAACCTTAAACGGAATAACAAATCAGGAATGTTCCTCCACCTGCGGAGCCGCGGGCACAGTACCCGACATGTTGAAAAGCATGACGGGAAACGCAGAATGAGACGCCGCGTGACTCCTCCCACATGCCGTCAGCGCTGCTGTGCACGTGTGTTCAGTCATTTCATGTAGAATTTCATCATTGGCTGGATGGGCTGGACTCCGCAGGGCTGGGGAAGCTAAGAAAGGGTTTAAAGGAGAGCTCATATCATAGTTCTTTCTCCCTGGAACACGGATCTTTGAGTCTACGTCAGTCTCAGAAGCTGCTCTTCTGCCAGCTGATCCACCAAATACCCGATCTGGAGGGTGGACCTGGTCCTTGTTTCAGGTTGACCAGGCACCCACAACAGTAAGAACCACACCTTGGTCTCTCAACTTGGACCAGCCCGTGAAGACCCTTCCTGGGGCAACAGAACTCCGGGGGTCATCGGTGTAGCCAGTTTCCCAACCACTAGGTGGCAGCACTTGGATCTTCAACATAGTTTTGTGGACGCGGAGCTGAACATGGATTTTGATGCATGCGTGACGCTTTTGCTGCTGCGGTGCTGCCAATGAGGGGAACCATCACACATGCTAATGTTTCCGACGGTGGCCTGGCTGCAAAGTGCCCCAGTGACTAACACACAACGCAGCAGGGTGGAGGAGCTGCAGCAATCAGAGCGCTGCGCCGAGCACTCCACCTGCGATGGGCGTCTGCACTTGGCGCTCGGCTGTAGATGCAAATGGGGAAAAACCAAGAGCGTTTGAAGTCTGAGGCGAGGAGCAGAATGGGAGCGTCAGTTCTACTTGTCATCCCGCCCTCGTCTGCATCTGCTGACTGAGTTAAGCGGTGTGTCGAGCAGCGTTAAGGGCTCCTGGAGATGCAGAGAGAGGGAGGAAGCGTGGTTCGAATGCTAAGAGTGTGTCCTGGTGGCGTTCCTCTGGGCTGTGGCGCACTCTTAAATGTGACAAGCTTCCCACACACACACACACACACACACGTTTAGGAAAACCCCCTTTAGGAGAGTAGTTTCTTCCTAAATTACCTTTGAAGCCTTTGAATGTTAAATTTACTTCTAAATCTGGAAGGATTTAGCTAAAACTGTGTTTCAAGATCTGAAATGTGCACATCTTCACCACAGCCAGAGAACAGCTACCATTTTATTTAATGCAAAACTTACTTTCGCGATTCCAGATTGGCTAAAGACGAACGTGACAATGACGTCTGATCTGGGAGCATCTGGAAAACATCAACGCAACTGGATTCAAAGAAAATAAGAAACAAAAATCTGTATTTTGATTTTCTGATATTGTAAAAAAATAAATAAAAGAAAACTCTTAACCACACAAAATACTGTAGCAGGAAGTGCTTCCCTGCTGGTTCTGGGCTTCAGGATTTGTGCCACAGGTACATTTTGATCCAGCTTTGAAGAGCTGAAAATCAAAGCCAATCAAGCGTGCGCAGTCCTCCGTGTGGAGAGTCGTGCACCGGAAAGGCTGCTTTATGTTTCTGGACAAAAGCTTTTCCATGTGAAGGCTTTTGTTCACCAGTTTTCCTCCCAGATTCTATTTTTTTAGGTGATGACTATTCAGTCTGCAAGATGAAAAAACCCACACAATTAAAACGCTAAAATGTGTCCAGATCAGATGATAAACTGTCATCACACACACACACACACACACACACACACACACCAAAGCCGGGGTCCCTTCCCTCTGCTCTGTGATAAATGTCAGCCTTCCTCCTCCTGAACAGATATCGACGGTTATTTGGGCTTATTTCTCCAATCTGTTGTTCACCTGTGCAGAGATGGAATTCATTTCTGCTGGCGTGAGGGGAACTGTAGGACAAGGTCATTTGGCAGCTCTGCCTGAACTGCTGAGATCTCCCAGCTTCTATTTCCAAAGTTTACCTCAAACACAGGAGCAGCGCAAATAAGATAAAATAAAAGCGACACAAGCTGGTCTTCACTTGGGCTTGAAAAAAGCCTTATTTTTGAGTCAGATGCTCGTATAGATGATCTAAATATCAGTGTTTTGTTTCTCTAGAAGGGTTTGTTTCCTTCATTATCTTGGAAAACACAACAATACTTCATGAGATATCCAAGATAGACGCAAATGATGGCTACTGCTAGCTTAGTGTTTATGGATGGCGAGGATGACAAAACAGTGACAATAATTCCTTTTTTATGAGCACATCATATTTATTATTATTATACAGTTATTCATAAATGCCTCTTGTGTTTAAAAAAAAGTTACAAATACTTTGGATAAAAGTCAAACCGGCACTTGTTAGATTACAACTTTAATTAAAGGCACTTCATCTGTCATGAGATTGGAAAAGGCTTCACTAATGTGTAAAAAGGTAAATGTTGCTAAAATTCATAAAAATGGGAATACTTCAGCACTTCTTGGTGATGTAAACACGACTGCAGGCTCCGTGGTGGTGGTTGTGCTCGGAAAACCTCCTGAGATTTGATTTTGAGTCTTTTCATTAAGGTGTTCCTTCGTTTCCAGCTGCTGAAACGGACAGGTGGACTTCCTGTTTGTGACCCTTACAGATTCCACGTTGGCGCCCTCGCCAGCACGCGCTTTTCTTGAGTCGGCACGCGGAATGATTGAAAGTATCCAACCCGCAGAAGAAAGCGTGATGACGCCATAAACATGAGGAAACTATGGATGAGAAGGTGGAAGGAATGAAAAGCCTGTCAGCCTCCGTAGGGTTCCAGCTGACACTGGAGCACCAGGAATGTTCTGTTGATGCGGAATCAATACAAAAGTCATCAGAATATTAGATTTGATAGTGTTTCTGACTGGCCCATTTGCAGGCTGTGCACTGGGCCGAAAAGTTCCGCGGTTGGTCCTCGAGCCGCAACCGTTTCCAGATTAGATTAAAACGATTTGCTGTAGTACCTTTAAAGTTCCCACAGGAATAACTAGGCTCTGTTACAGTGTCAGATCTTCATCTCAGATACTTCCATCACGCCTCCACGTCGTGCACGACGGTGCAAATTCCGTCAGCTGTTTACTGGAGCGGAGGAGCGTGTGGCGGAGAAGCTTCGTGATGGGGGAGGGCTGATCACAGGTCGGTGGTGATGACCGGCGTCACCCCGTGGATGAGCAACGTGGGGCCCAGGTCCTGCGTCAGCAGCTCCAGCTGCGCGCAAGTAGGTGGCGTATCGACGGGTGTCAGCCGGTGGGCGGGGCAAGTACAGGAAGCGCACAGCAGGGGCGGGCTGAGCGGTGGTGAGGATCAGCTGATTGACAGCCAGCAGATAGTTGTCGGAGAGGCGCGTGGCGTTACTTGGGAAGCTGTTCACGTACTCCTCCTCCTCCTCCTCCTCGGCGCGCTCCTTCTCTTCCGCGGAAGCGTTGGGCGACTGAGGCTTCTGGACCCGCTCCCCCTGGCGCTGCCAGTGTAGCGCCACCTGCTGGTCCCAGGGCACGGGGTAGACCTGAGCCTTGATCCTCAGCTCTTTGAGCAGCTGGCCCAGCTTCTCCTCCGAGCCCCGCACGCTCTGCCCTTCCTCCACGCACAGGAAGAGGCGGAGCTTGGCTTTGCGCCAGGCCCTCACCATGTTGAGGACGCATGCGAGCTGCAGCAGGAAGAGGGAGCAGGTGTCCACGTAGCTGCTGCTGTCTGGACGCAACAGGTTGACCGGCCACACGTCTACGTAGACCGCCCTCTTCCCCGGGGAGAAGAAGGACGGAGACAGAAACTCGGATCGGTCGAAGCCGTTGAAGTAACGTGCAAGGACCACATTTTTTAGCATCTTCATGGCGTCGGCTATGACCGCCACGTACTCCTGGGGTCCCAGAGCTTTTCCATCCCCGAATTCCCCACAGTCCTGCCTCTCGCTGGACACGCGCAGGGGGGAAAAGTGGAAGAGCGGGGGGTTCTGGTCGAACGGCGGGGGAGGATCCGAATGGTCCAAGCACTGAATGGTGGACATGGACGGATCGATGAGCATGTCCCTGGGAAAACTGTCGTCATAGAAACCAAGGACAAGGGTGTTTGGACGCATCCCACCTGGAGAGGACAGAGAGGAGACCTGTTAAGGAAGGAGTAACGGAGACGAGGACATGATGGTGGCGCCACTGACCCAGTCCGGAAATGAAGAGGAGGTGCTGGATGCCGTGACGCACAGAATCCGCCAGAGTCAGGTTGACAAAAGCTTTGATGTTTAGATGATCCACCAGGGACAACCAGGAGTCATACTGGGACTGCAGGGGGTCCGAGGGCAGCGTGTCTGCGGGGGGGGGGAGAAGCAGGACGGCGTGAGACAAATATTTTGGGATTCTGTGAAGGTAAACAGGAGGTGAGACAAAGGAGTGGGGTGGGGGGTGGGGGGGGACACCAGAGAGGATCCTGAGATCTGAGCAAAGCTTGTTTCTATCAGGGAACAACAGACAAACATTGGAGGCCCTGTGGTGGCCACTGAACAGGGCTCTGGATCCTGAAGGTTCCCTTCCGGGCCTGGAACCTTCAACGCTAATGCCCAAAGACAAAGAAAGCTGTCAATGACCTCCGGGAGGAGAGGAGACGAATGAAAACCCAATCAATTCACTGAGAGAAAAGCTTCGAGTCTGTCTGAACACAAGTGCTACGGAATGTTCTGATGATCCGATGCAGAGTGAGAGACGTCCTTACTGAGATCTCCCAGTTGGACGTGTCCCAGGACGTAGAGGCCGCTCTTCTTGATGTCGTTGATGAAGGTGATGAGGCCCACGCTGCTGCGGGGGTTGGACACCATCAGCAGGATCTGGGGCCTCCAGAACTTCACGTGGTCCTTCCTCACGTCCAGCATCAGCAGGTACTTGCGCACCTGAGGCGAAAGTGTGGGAAAAGGACAGTCATTGGACTTATTCGAGTTGGTGAGTACAAAACAGAGAAGGCTTTGATCAAACAATCAAAGACAAGCGGCGGTTTCAGAGGCCCGCTCGACGGCTTCGGCCTCCATTTATCGCTGCCGTCTCCATCCTCTCACACTATCACCGCTCCATCCATCACTCCATTCCCTCGTCCTCGTCTTCCTCCCCGTTGTTCGCTTGCTTCAATGTCACCCAGTTGGCGCCCGGCCAGACTGGCCGCTGCTGGACAGCACGTCCGGACGCTTCTGCCAGGCCTCATTAATGTAATGGGCAGGATGAGGCGTTAAAAAAGTAGTGCTGCAGTTAAAGAGCTTGTACCCCGCTGGTGATAAACTGTGCGTGATCGCGTCAGGGTGCAGAGAGCAGCGCCGCTATCGCTAATCAGACGCAAGCTGCAGCGGGCGGAAAATTAGCCGGGAAGGCAGACGGAACTCTCCTACTTTTGAGGGAACGTATCCGAATGAGCGAAGCAGCTTTGTGGATGTAACGAGGTGGGTCGGGACTGATCTTGCTGTTTTTTCGGTGATTATTTTTTAATTTTTCTGTTTTTATGCCTTAGTTGTAGTGATTTTTGTCTCTTAAATCTTCTGGTGGCTATTGTGTCTCCCCCTCAAGGGCATTTCAGAGGTTACTGTGGTTGCTTTTTCCACTTTCTTTCTTTCTTTTTCAACTCTCTTCATGCTCATTTGCTTTTTCCTTTGCACGTTTCTGCAGTAAATTGGTTCTCTGGTGTTTCGTGTGGCGCTGCGAGTGTTGTTTTCCATAATTTTACACTAATGTTATGGTTACCTGTCTTCTTCAGTTTACCTGATCGGCTCCCTGATTACTTTGCAGCTTTAGGTTTTGAACATTAAGTCTGTAGCCAACTGGCGTGTGCAATAAACATTCGCCTCATTTTGACAATGACACTGGGACGAGGGAGACGTCCAGGGGCTGATTCCAGCCACGGTTGAGGAGGAGGAGGATGGAAAAAAAAACTAGAACAGAAAAACCCAAAAAGGGCACTGAAGAAAAGCCCAATAAGTTAAGTGGTTGTAATGATGTTCTGGCTGCTGCCAAACTCTGGCACAGGCAGCCGCTCTCACTGCCCCTGCCCGTAACCGCTGCCCGAGCCTTGGCAACGGCTCCTTCCAGAATCAGAGCCCCCTCTTCGTGAGAACAGCAGGGTGGGGGCATCTGCTAAACCTGATATACATGTGATTGATAGCAGTGTGTGTGTGTGTGTGTGTGCTAGATGTTCAGACCTTGGTTTTAGGAAAGGCGGTTGTGTTTGTGCGTCTATAAAGCTTATTGACCGATTGCTGGCACAAATAGAGCCTCTTGTAAAGCAGAGGAGACGAGGTTTTAGCTGCTCCAGTGATGACAATGCACAATCGTGCACGTGCATGTGTGTGTTTGTGTGTCAGACCTGGTGGAAAATCAGCGCCTGGCTGATGTAGCCCCAGCTGGAGGTGGGGCTGAGGTAGTGGATCAGCAGCAGCAGCAGCAGCATGAAGGCGATGCTGGCCGAGGCGTAGATGGCGTTGATCAGGAACATCATGACGGCGCAGCCCACGATGCCCAGCACGCACGTGTGCCAGGTGAAGTAACGGAAGGTGGGCCTGGGGGCAGGACAGGAAGTGGAAGGGCATATCTTAGATAAGTGGCGGGACGCTTATATGTACAAGTCCAAAACTACATTTTAGGCAGAAGATGTAGGGGACCATAAAGAGCCAAATGGGATTCTATTATATATTCTATTTGATATTTAGGGCGATATTTCCGCTGTCCTCCTGGCTGCGGCTCTCTCTCCTCCCTCTTACATTTCACACTGGCCTGACAGGAGCCTCCTCTGTGGACGTTGATCACGTACACGCCCTTGTGGTCTCTGTCTGATCCGGCTGTGGCGCTGAATGAGCGCACCGCCTCCAAACTTTGCTTCCACCACCACCAACTTCCCCACTTTGCCTCTGTGGCTTCTGCAGTTCTGTCATCTTGTCCAGTCCACTGGAGAACAGGTGTAATTACGCTAAAAGCTTGGCCACCACACACACTCACCGCCCCACCCTTAATGTAGCCCCTCCCTCTGCCCGCTCCCCGGCCACCAGTGATGTCACCGTGCTGACACAGCAGAAGTCGGCTGAAATAACGGCTGTCCTCAGAGACATTAGACAGATGTGGAGAGAGGAGATCCAGCTTTTAGCCAAAAGTCACACTGTGACGGAGGGAACGCAGGGAGAGGAGCTCACGCTTACACCCCCCCAACAGGAGGAGCTGCCAGGCTCCATGAGTGAGACGTTACGTCAGGCGGCGTCCAAACCCTGGCACAGGATCAGCAGAGCCTTGATGGACATTAAGGAACCACTCAGGGACTCTAAACATCACTCAGGTTGGACCAGACAGGTGGACGTGGGAGCCAGTTATGTCACTGAGAATCTCACCGAAATGCTAAAACGGGAATTTTCTGGTCCCTGCAGACAGCAAACGTGTCTTTTAAAACATCTGAGGAGTTAAAGGCAATGGTTGTTCAGATAGAGATCTAAGCTTCAGCTCAGAGTTTTACAGTCAAGGTCACTGGGAAACACAATATTCCGGTTTTACTTGCAACTCGTTGCCCAATCTGACGTACACACGACACGATAAAGGTCACATACATCTGATGTGTCTCCGTCACTCCCATACAGTCCGACGTGTGACCCCTCGTGCCCCCACCCATCTTTTAATCTGACGTGATTAAAGGGAGGAAGACCTCACAAAAACAAATGATGTCATCATCATCATCAAACCACTTCACTCATTTAAGAGATAAGGACATCAAACTGTCCGTCATCCTTCCAGCCTACCTCTCTCTCTCTCACACACACACACACAGACACACACACACACACACACGCACGCACACACTTCTATCAATCTAACGTATGTTGTGCACCCGCCGCAGAACCCAGTGATTTTGTTTAATGGTGCTTATGGTTCAGCAGGTCAAGTCACATCATTACACAGCCAATGGAGGCGACGGCAGAAAGGAAACTGCCGCCAGGGGAAGTGAAGCCGTCCATGAGCTGCCGACTGGCTCAAGGTCATTTTTTGATACAGAGTTGATCCATTAAACCAAATGAAACGCCGCTAGCATGCTCTGGATTACAGACCGCCGCAGTCAAAGCTCACTCTCCGTTTTACCTTTGTGTGCATTCGTGCACAAAAATACAGCACCAACACACTTAAGTAGACGTCTTTTCCGCTACATCTCATTTTCCATCTCCTCCCCTCCGCAACAGCAACTTTAAGGGAAAAGGAGAATATTTCTGCTAAATTAGTAATGCTAATTACAAAGCGCTTCTCAGGGGGAGACGCGGCGTTAAATGGCTTTTAATTCTTTTGGCCTGGGAGGAGATGTGGGAGAGAGCCTGACAATGTCGGACCAATGACCAGCGGGGGCACCAACACACATGCAAATAATCAGGGTCCAAATTTGACAACAACAATGAAGAGGATGAACAGCGTGAGGAAGGGGGAGAGAAGGGAGGCGCTGAGCAGGCGGCAGACCAGAAAACAAACAGCCTTATCGGCTCCAGGGGCCCCCGGGCCTCCCGGTCAACAGAGATCCACTGCAGGAAATAAAAAAAAGTTTAACTTTGTGTCCTGCCAGCGGTCACACAGTGACGAGGAGGAACGAGCAGATAACACGTGTGACACAACACTGGGCACGCTCAGAGGTTTGGAGTGTGTGCTCAGCTTTAACAACCGGACACATAAAGATATCATTCCATAAACCCCAATATTACAGCAAGAGCTCGTCAGCCGGCTCGTGCGCCACGTGCACG
This sequence comes from Takifugu flavidus, assembly GCF_003711565.1. NCBI lineage: Eukaryota > Metazoa > Chordata > Actinopteri > Tetraodontiformes > Tetraodontidae > Takifugu > Takifugu flavidus. The sequence goes on along the minus strand of NC_079531.1, from coordinate 1,567,830 downwards.
GTCACAAACCCGTCCTGCGTCAGGATCTCAGGTGTCGACAGAAACCGCGAATGCACGAAAACCCCTTTTAAGCCTCATTTCTTATTTCCTCTGCACAGATCGATTAAACTGACAAAACAATGAAGCTGTGTTTACTTTCTCTGCTCGTTAATGATTAAAAACCGTAAACTGGGATTTTTGTGACATCACACAGGAAGCTGGAGGAGCAGCCGAGGGAATTAAGACTCGGCGCCACCTACACAAATAACACTTGGGGGGGTTATGACACGGTGGTGCACAATTACCTCGGGACGTTTGATAAATCAGGATCATGGCAAGTGTCAGGAACAAGCGCAACATTGCACGCGCGCGCAATCAAAGGCGGATATACGAGCATGAATTTAAATCAGCGAGCATCTTCAGCGCCCATTTCAGGAGCCGCAGGCACAGTTTTACTGTCGATCCCTCTCCAGGATGAGGGAGGAGATCGTTGCGTTTCCTTTAATTAGCGCCCCGTCACCACGGCAGCATCCAGACGGAAAACAAGCGCCTCTTCACCAAATGAAAATAAAGATGGAGGAGGAGACAACGAGCCAGCCCGAGAAAGGAAGCTGCGTGTTTGCGTGGATGGAAACAGGAAGTGGCGGCTGTACCTGAAATTGGGCGCGGAGGCCCATTCGAGAGCCAAACAGGCCACATCCACGGCGGCGTACACCAGCAGGAAGAAAATGGTCACAATGCTGGCAATGGTGTTGAGCTTCCCGGAGAAAAGGACCAGCTGGTGAAAAACGGGGAAAGTGGGGGGGTTAACAGGGACACATGCATCAACAATGGGGGGAATGTCTGTCTCTTGTTTTTGGAGTAAATGCTACAAGTAGCACGTTTTAGCTCTGGAGAGGATCGTAATCCTGGAGAGGAAGGTGAAGGAGAAGGAGTCATCAGAGGTGCTGGGGGATTAAAAGTGTGGGAATGTCACATTTTTGCATCATGTAAAAGGCCGACGGCGTGACGAGATGCCGAGCAGCCTCCCCGAGCTCCGTGCTGCATGTCTGGCTCTTCTTCACAGTCAACTGTCCGGATTATCATCAGAGAAGAGTTCACCACCACAGTGACAGGAAGCAGCACGGCGGGGGGAAATGGAGAGTGTGTGATGACGGGATCCAAGAGCGACCTGGCAAACTAAAACTGAAGAAGGAAACTTGACCGGGAAGACAAATAATACAGCCAATAATAGGCTGCACACAGCATGAGGGAGCACAACTGCAGCAGGTTTCCATGAAAACACTCAACATCTCACTCTTAAAAGCAGCAAAAGCAGCAGATTCACAGGGTGTTTGTGTCCTGCCTGCGCCCTCTTTGACCCTCAATCCTTTACAACTAAATTGGAATTTTTTTATTTTACACGTCTGATTACGGTTCTGTTTAAACCGCTTTGATAAATCTGACCCGTAAATCAATCCAACATTCTGCTCGGCTGTCGTGCAACGGAGATTTGGAGCCAAATTGCCAGACAAACTGCAGCCGAAAATGCTTCCAACACGACTTTCAAAGATACCGAACAGGTGAGATAAGGTGAGACTGGAGGGACCTTCAGGAAGCTGTTATCAGGCTCAGTCGGGCAGATATTCAGGACCAGGGTCCCGAGACGACGAAGCATTTGACCATTTAGGTCCCGAGGAGCCCTGAGAAGTGTTTGGATAGAATTATCTGCCTGCACTGTGATTATACAAGACCACTGGGTTGGACAGGACCAGTCTACTGGGAACCAGTGGAGACCTCAGACCGGAGGGACATAAAACAGGTCAAGGAAAGATAAAACCCAGCAATCCCAGTTCAGTCCTGCTGTCTTCGCCATGGAGGTTCACGTGCAACTGCAGGCGTGTGCACGTGTAAGGCATCTGTCCTTGCGTTCAGTGGTGAGGCTGCATGGTGATTTGGAAGTTTTAACTTTTTAAAATGGTCCTAATTTAACTGCAATATGTGGCCTCCCACCAACCCCCTTAGATAATCATCAGTGGAAGATGAATAATAAAGTTGAATCATCCACTTTAAAACACCTTCAGAGCACAGGGAGTTTACCAGACACAACCTGAGCCCATTCTGGGACTTTCATCTTCGTTAATCAACCCTGTTACATCCAAACAGCCTTTTGCTGCGTTGCATTATCAGAGCACGAACCGTATGAACACAAATCTTGTGCAAAATGATCCATAATAATGTTTTTTTCTTCAGCGGGCGGCTGGAGGAAGGACAGATGATGTTGAAATGACTTCCCCACATTTCCGTGGTTTCTGGATCTTGACGTTTCCGCGGGTCCGCTTCTCCTCCTCCTCCTTCAAGTGTTTTGGGGCGAGACCACAATCAGGCAGTTTTCATCAGCGACTCGTTCAGATGAAAGCGAAGATAAGGAGGCCAAGAGGATGCGAGTCGGTGATATCTGGCGTAGGAGGCGGCGTAGCCAACAATTTCCATGTAACTGCTCCCCCTCCACTCCAGAGGAAAGGGGGGGGTGAAGAGGGGAGTGATGGGGAGGGAGGGAGAGTAATGACGTGCCATTCAACCTCTGATGATGTTGGGATGGCCCGGCTCCAGATCCTCCCCTTTATTGCCCACTTCTCCATCACTACACTGATCACCTGCCCTCAGTTCAAATTCACCCCCAGAGAATAAACCAACGTCTGAACCATCACAGTGGCCGACCGTCTCTTTTCTGAAGAGGCCGCAGGTCTTGTGGTGCATGTGCACGTGTAGTGGTCAGGTGACTCTCCAGCGGCCTCCGTTCACACCTGATAACTGGTTTAACCCTCAACAATGTGCATCACTTTCAACGGATAGAAAAATCCTGCTGAGAAGGTCCTGAGAAGCTTCTGGCTTCTACTTCCTGTCACATGACTGAGCTTAATTTCAACGCGGCCTCAAACAACCTGCAGATAATAAACCCCCGTCTGGTCGCAGCACCATCCAAACCCAGTTTCATCATGCAGCAGTACCTTCAGCCGCGGAGGCTCGGTACCGTGGAGGCTCACGGCGGACTCTCTGAGTGTGAAGACTTCTCTCTGATGGAGGGGTGGAAAGGACGAGCGCTCCGACCCTCGTTCTCACTCTACCTCTCAGCGGTTTCTCAGCCTTCACCGCATCCGCTGCAGCTCAGCTGGAACTCTGACCCAGTTCATCGAGCCCCATAAAATATTGAATCCAAACACCTGGGAGAGTTCTCCACCCCTGAAACTCCTTATTTTTATGCTCTTTAAATAGATCCAACACATCCAAATCAGCAAACAGTTGCAGCTACACCTAAACGATGAGGAAGTAGAGGGTGAGATAACGCTGTCATTTAGCTCCACTCACCTGCACCAGAAACCAGGAGATCAGCACTGAAGCCCAGGGGTTCCCACTGTGGGAGGTCTTCTTAGCGGGAGAGAGGACCTTACCTGTTGGGGGGGGGGGGCGAAAGGTCACGTCTTTACACATCACCAAAGATCAGCACAAAGGCCAAAGTCCCGCCCCAAAAGGTCAAAGGGCGTACCGAAGAGATCGTCTCGGGCCAGGGCGTACAGGATGCGTGACGCCCCGATCAGGTTGCTCATGGCGGCGGAGAGCGTGGAGCAGTAGACGCCGACGGTGACCAGAGGGTGCCAGATGTTGATGTCTCGGAGGAAACTGTAATCCCTCTGCAGGAGGACGCTGGTGGAGAAGAGAAGAAGACAGTGTGATTAGTGCTCCGATCACACAGATGTGTGTGTGTGTGTGTGTGTGTGTGTGGGGGGGGGCAGATCTATGCCAACACCACAGCGAGAGTGAAGAATCGAACTCTCTCACACACAATCCATCTCTTTCCTCTTTCCTTTCCTCATCACGACACTTCTCAAACCCACTCGTTTCTGTACCCCCCCCCCCCCCCATCGTTTACTCTCTCTGCTTTTATTTCCCTTTTAATTAGGAGTCCCACCACATTCTCTTTCAGGTCTAGTGAGTTTTAAACATATTATGACCCCGTTAAGTACTGTTCACTCCATCCAATGATCTGAGCGTGCCATTATTTCACATGGGGCCTGAGGTACACACACACACACACACACACACACACACACACGGGGGGGGGGGGGAAACTGTTGCATTATCACAAATCATAGAGAAGTTAATGACACCCTCAGAACTAGAAAATGAAAAGTGCTTTGTTTGTTCGGGTGCCTGAGTTTTATGCCGCGTGGAAATTAAATGCTTTCATCTCTGCTTTGATCTGCTTCCCGGCTGCGTTTTAGAAAGGAAGAAAAGGCCAGATATCCTGGGCAGAGCGGGGTGTGTTTTTGTGTTTGGGTTCTTTTTTTGGAGGGGGGGGGGTTATGGTGAGTGATGACAGGGGTCTGACCTTATTGACTGATTATTCATTTTTCTTGACAGGCAGCAGTTGCGAAATAAATCTGAAAAACTTGACATTTGCAAACTGGTTCTCAAAAACAAAAGTCAGCAATGACAAACGGAGAGGAGGGGGGGGAGGGTGGAGTATAATGGACTATATGCATAGTGAATGGCCATTACTTCTGTGTGTGCAGCCTGGATATTAATTATTGATCAGATCATCCTGATGGAATGAACGCTGCCACCCAGATGAAGAGAACAAAAGTCTGAGGGAGGGTGACAGATTAGAGGAGCTCATTTCCAGATGAGGAGGAAACAAAGCGGAGAGTAAACGGAGCTCCCAGAGACCATTTTGGCTGATTGTTCTCACCCCCACTCCTCGAACCCCCACTTTTATTTATGCCCTCCTCGGTGCACTCGTGCGTCTTCATCTTCTAATCCATCATTTCTAGTGTTTGTGCTTCTGATCACTCACCAGCAGCACGGGCAAACACCGTGGATTAATTATCCCTGATTTTGCTGATTAATGTGCCGCAGGAAAGGTGCCGTGTGACTTCAGGTGTAGCAGAAGCATAAAGAAGCGGAGCACATTCGCTCCGATGGCGGTCGGCTCGGATCTCAGGCGGCGAGGGATGAACCACCGAACATCTTCTGGTTTAATGAAGCTGGAAGGAAGAAAGAGTCGTGCACACGGCCAATAAATGTGATCAAATCTAGTCAGCGATTAAATCGTAGCGTATGGCACGATCATGACGGACCCGATGGTTCTGCCAGTCCCACATTAGCACCTGGACCACCATCCCGGAGGGGTCGGAACTCTGAGATGACGAAACCAGCCTCACCAACGGATCTGAGTGTAGCTGGAGGCATTCAGCGATGACCCCAAGACCGACCTTGAAGGTCCGGCACTGTTACAGGGCGAGCACAAGCGCAAGGAGGTGATGCGGCTGCAGACAAAATCAGCCAATGAGGAGCCAGCAAACAGACCATAAAAGGTCGGGGGGGGGGGGGGGGCTACGAGGGCCAGAGGGGGCAGTGGAGAGTTAAGTGCTCCCAGGGAGCAGGCCGTGGTCGAGGGTTATTGAGTGACATCAGTGACTAACAAGACAGACGGACAGACGCACGCAGACGGTCGTTCTCTCTCCATCACGTCCCTTCCATCTTTATTTGGAATAAGTGCTGCTCGGCAGAAATTGGATGGTAATCATGGGAAGCTGTTTGAGAAGCATGTCCTCAAACAGTGAGGACAGGAAGTGCGTGTGTGAGCGTGTGGGGGGGGGATCTCTGCAGCGGGGAGATAGAGGTGGATAACAAAAGGTGGGACGGGGCTTTGTGAATGAATGCATGGATGGACAGATGATGGACAAGAAGAGGAGCCTGGAGAGCCAAGAACGCTGCTGTGGGGTGATAGTGGCGGGGCAAACAAAGAAGATGGAGCTGGAGGGGATGCGTTTGGTGACCAGAGCTCCAGTCCAGACCAGGAGAAGCTCCCTGAAATGTGAGGAGCTTCTCTGATATCAGACTGGAAGTTCCACCTGAGAGGTTCCAACCTTCTGAATGACAGTGCCAGAAGAAGCCAAGACAGACCTTAAACTCCCCATACCAACGAAAAATAAGCACAGTTTGACCTTTGCACCTGACGGACCACAGTTTGACCCCAGAAGGGCATCAGGAGCCTGGATGGAATAAGAGAGAATGAACTTCCTGAATGAGTAGAAAAGTGGGAGGAAAAACACACCAAAGGGGAGGAAAAGTGTGGAATCAAAACAGACAGCGTGTGGGTGACAGGACAAGAGACGTGGCAAACATGCAGAGTGGGGGGGGGGGGGGGGGACAGGGGATAGACGGGGTTTTTCTGGAGAAAAAGTGAGATATGAGGCGTTTGTGAACTGGAGGCTCGGCTGAAGCTGACTGTGTGTTGATAAGAGACAGTGCAACAAAGAGTCAAATTAATATAATTATCAAGTCCGTTATTAATACAGAAAGCTTTTATAGTGGGGGACGGATTAGCACATGGGTCAGAGACATGCAGCACTTCAGAAAGACACACACATGCGCACACACACACACACACACACACACACACACACACACACACACACACACACCAAGATGTCAATCAAGCCAACACAATGCTCTTCCATTTACACTCATTTAGTCAGTGTTCAACGGGTTCAAAAAGAAAAGCAAAACAATGAGCTGGAGCTCCATGGATTAATATTCACAATGGTGTGCGGATGCCTAAAAACAGGACAAAATGGGTCAAGCTATTAGCAGTGACCTGAAAGCAAAGCAGCTTTTACGTTCAGATACATCTTCCTGTTTTCTTCATGTCTAGTTTCTGAAACTAAATTAGGAGGCATCATCGTCTTTTCTCAAGCACCACTGGTCCAGGGTGGACTGAGATACTGGTACCTTCCATAGTACATGATACTGGGCAGTGGCTGAAGCTGGCAGCCTCCAGGAAAATTATGGCATCGCTTTACTGAGCCCTGGCACAGGTAGGCAGTTTAATATGGAACAGGGGGAGGTGTAGTGCAATTATTTTCACCTAAATGACATTTACTTTTAATTACAGACTTAACTCCTTTGCCTTCTAAAGCTCTGAAGCAAAACTGCTAAGTGCAGACACACTTTGTGGCTGATGTGCAGGTAGTTTTTCAGCCGCTCCACGGATCAGGGACGGCGCTACCGCCGCCCCGTGGAGAGGCCGCGCAACTGCATCGAGAAGTGTCGAGCTGAATCGTTGTTCTGTTACCGAAATGCCAGAAAAATGTGACAATCATGGCAGGAAACGGCTTGCTTTCGTGCATCCGTGGCTGTGCGACTATTTGTTCACATCTGTGTGGGATAACTGATTGTTTCAGGAGCACGGAAATGTTTCACAATTGATAAAAGTGCTGCAAGAACATTTTTCTAAATTCTCCTACAGATAATCAATAGTTTTTAGGATTCCCTCTAGGTCTTGTTGATAATACTTTCTAAGAGTGACTTGAATTCAAAGAAATGTCTGTGAATAGAAATGTTCTTTCCAGAAGAAAAATGCACTGACTGATTAAAAGCACGCGAGTCACATTTTCTCAGTTAAAAGACAAAAGATGGGACAATTAGAACATTAAGCTAATCTGAGGCAATAATTGAAGTAAACAATTCTATCTCCCCAATTACAAGGCATGTTGGAAGTTTTGATGAGCCACTAAAGATGAATTAAATCTGAGAACAAAATAGGCAGATGCACATTCAGGAAATGCCTCATTTCAGGGAATTATGAGCTCTTTCTCCCCACGAAAGAAAGAACCAGATGAATTCTGGTCACCCTCCGCAAAAACAAATAAGCCCGAGATAACTGCAGACAAGACAGTGAATGATGTCCTGGGCCAGAAAGCAATAAAAGTGGAATTTTACAGCAGGAAGACGTTTATCTTTCATAACCACAGCTGTCTGAAAGAAGCGCCTCTCTGTTCTCTCTGCATCAATGCTGCTTCTGTAGCGGCGCTCCACCGCTGTCCTTTAACCAGTGGATCCACCAGCACATTCTGCACACTTCTAAAGGCCGCGTTAAGTGTTGACAATCAATAAAGGGGAAACACGGCTGTGATGCGTAACACTGGAGCTGTACAGTGGCGAACACATGTGTGAACACAAACACACACATCATGTGAGGCATGTTTGTGGCCTCCCTCATGGGTCACATGACCACGAGATGAGCGCTGACCGTCCCCAGTTTAAGGAGCCAACAATGCTTTGGCCCAATTAAAATGTTTTGGTTTGTTTTGTTTTTTAATCAAGACAAAAAATACTGATCAAACAACAAAGCAGGTGAGCGTGAAATGCCAGGAAACGAGGAAACGAGGCAGGAAACAGCCCGGACGAGCCGTGAGTGATGATAGGTGAAGACCAGAGGACAGCGGCGCAGTAAACGACGGCGGTATTGATCTCTGCCGCTCTTTTATAGCCCGGTCATGTCAATTTAGCACCCTGGCAACACTGGCTTTCGCGCTTCATCAATAGCAATCTCGGGCACTCACAGCGAGACAGAATGAGAGGTGGGGAGAGACACAGATAAAAAAGAAGCACCGAGTGAGTTTAGGACTGGTTTCAAGGGGAGAGAATCACCGGAGCTTCGGCTACAGCCAATAAATGACCTCACAAAGAGCTCTAATTTACAATCTACTGAATCCAACGCGAACCTGAACCTTTCCCTCTCGTCCACTTGGGTTTTTAGCGACCTCATCTGGATTCGGGTGTCATTACAGGCTGTTTAGACCCAGGTGAGCAAACGTGCAGGTCATATTCTCATGAGTGTTTCTACCCACCGGTCACAGGAGCAGGCCACCAACACACACAGGAGGTTGTAGATGATGAAGGTGAAGATGACGGCAGTGATGGTGCCGCGGGGGATGGAGTAGCTGGGATTCTTCAGTTCCCCTGTAGACACAAACGTTTCTAATCAGGTCCCACAGAGACGGGGTCAGATAACAGCTTTTCTTTGATCAGGTTACTGCAGGTGAAACCCTCCTTCCCCCCCCCACGATGGGGACACACCTGACATGTTGGACCCAGCCATGATGCCGGTGCAGCCGTTAAACATGACGGCAAACACGGTGGCAAAGGTCATCATGGTCCCTGTTGTGTAATCCACGGTGTACTCAGCTGTGGGGAGATAAGCAGGAAGTGATGCATGAGTCCGATCAGCACCCGAACAGTTTAAACACAGCTAGTTCCACCTGAGCCTCAGATGCTAACGCACACTTCAGTGTCCAGGACCAGCAACACGTCTTAGCTGCTACAGTGCTAGAAAAGCCCACGATATAAACAGGAATAGCAAACCACGAAACAGATTTTTGAAATATTCACACGTGACATTAGAATTTTACCCGCTTGTCTTAGTGTGTGTGAGTGTTTTCTTCATTCATGGGATTACTCAAAGCTGGAAGGTGTAATAGTTCTCACATGAGCCTCAGTGGAAGCCCAGAGGCGGTTAGCTTAATGATCACATGCCTGGATAAAAATCCCAGGAATCGGGAGGAGAGCGCTACGCTAGGCTGTGCGAACAAAGGTGTTAAAAGCACGCTCCTCACCCCACAGGTTCCCCAGTAGCGTTTCCAGTTTGAAACCAGTGAAGTTGGCTGTGGTGGGGAACGCGGGGCCAGTTAGGTTGGGCGTCGGGCTGGAGCTGCTGGGCAGGGTGATGGTGTGGGGGCCCACGGCGAAGAAGCTGATGAAGATGGTGCCCAAGACGACCATGACGACCAGGAAAATGAGGAAGGTGGCCTTGGCGTAGATGTGTGCGCCCACCAGGCACACCAGCAGACACAGCAGGGCGATGGCGGTGGCGTACAGCAGAGAATACCAGTAGCCCGAAGGCAGCACCTGGGAGGCCGAGAGCACCACGCCGTCTGGAGGACAACCGGGACCAGAAGCAGGAGAAGAAGAGGTGGTTATTGCAGACTGGGCCTGAACCGTAACAACCCTTTACACTCCACTCACCTTCTGGTATCCCAAAGGTGGCCACCACTGCTTCCACCAGCCCCAGCACGAACAGAGCGCAGCCACAGACGTTGGCCAGGAAGAACATGATGCCGATGCTGCCGCCGAATTCCGGCCCCAGGGCTCGACTGATCATGTCTGAGTGACGCTAAGGTGTGAAAAACCAGCCGCGGAAACGTGGGGGGGGGAAACTACGGAAACGACGACGGCTTCGCCCACAGAGGGGCTGCTCCGAGTTAGCATTAGCAATTAGCAACGGTAGGATACAGTAGGCTCCGCCGGCGTCCAGCGCTCCGTTGGTGGAGATGGCGCAGACCGACAGCACGGTCATGCAGATGATGAAGTAGGCCACCAGGAACATGGCGATGCCCTGGCAGAGTCCAGCCTGTCCCACCACAAAGCCTAGTCAGGAGAAAGAGTCAGTCCAGACCAGCTCAGCGGGGTAAAAGCAGAACTTTGGCCTTACGTTAGCATGTGACGCGGCATCTTAACCACAACTGCCTCTTTCATTTTGAGCAGAACGCGCCCAACAATGCGTTATTAAACTTCCCCGTGATGAGATTTAGGGTGTTAATGTTTGACACGTTGTGTTGTGAAACTTGTTGTAAACGGATGCTTCAGCAAAGAAAGAGGCCCACTGATCTGATCGGGGCATGGAAATAAGATGTCAGGGTCCTTTTACAACATTCAGGACCGATTTTCCACATCCTTAAAACTTTTGCTGACACGCATTAACACAAGAAAAACTTCTGGTGATGGGATGTAGTCGCGATTATCCTGCTGCCGGCAGTATTCCCGGATATGTTATTACTACTCTCTCCCTCCTTCCGAAGCCTTTTTGCCGGGTCCAGTTGAACTCTCGTTCCCTAGACGACAGCGTTTAGGGAACAGCGATGTACACGATGGATGGGATTTCTTTAACAACTGATCAGGAGTGTTGATATAAACGGTTGCTAACTTCAGTTATAGCTCAGAAACGTGTCATTGACAGGACGGGTTCTGCTTGGCCGACGCCGTTGAAGGCGCGGCCATATTAATATCGGCCCCATGAACAGTGGGCGGCCTAGGAAGGTGAGATGGAAGCGGCTCACCAAGCCGGAAAATGGGTCCGAACAATATCAAAGGCTGACGCCAAGAACTCGGCGGATTTTAGAGCTGAAGATCAGCGATAAATTACCGTTATTATTGTAAAAACGGGACACAGCATCGCATAAATGATCACAAAAGTTCTGCTAAATGCCAAACAGTTAAAGACCCGGTTTACAGCCTGGTTAGATAAACCGATCCTGTGGAGTTTATCTGCCAGGACGACGTGTTGGACTCTATCAAATGCCTTTGGCGAGGCTCTAAAAAGAGTTGCGCAACATTTTCAGCCATTTAGTGCCTCTATAATGTTGTTTACTACTTTAACAGCAGCAACATTCTGCCGGATGTGGGTGAAATGGCTGCGGAGCTTCTATTTGATGATTTACTTTCAGGCCTAATTATGTGCTTCAGATACAAACAGCACGCACAATGTGGTGTCCTTATTTTCTATAAGTTTTCACAGCAAATAAGGTTGGTTTCACATCCCCATTCTATATTAAAACAGGGTTTGTTCATGCGTAGACGGGCATGCTCGCAGTCTAAAGTCCCACAGTCTGCCACTATGTGATGTGGGTGTGTTCCACCCCAGCAGCTGATATCCCATGACACTGGGATAAACAGGGGAGGAAGCAAAATGGGAAAATTGGGAGAACGCCCCAGGGCTTAACAGGATAATAGTGACTAAATTAAAAAAAGGAGAAAAAAAAAGGACTTTGTGTGCACTTCTAAGGAATCCCAGTTTATGCTGCGACAGCAGAAATGTAAAAATGTGGTTAAATGATGAATGAGGAAACAGTAAACCAAGAGTCCAGCTGTTAGAATCTTAGATAGAGCAAAAGAATTATTTGATTTTTAGCCTTTCTTACTCTTTCAATATACATATTCTTTCTCCACAAACTTTACCTGACCGCGAAGCTAAGTGTAGAAAAGATATGGATTGTGCAATAGTGTATTATAGGAATTATAGGATGGCTTCAAATATTACAACTGAATTAATGATTAACAGCTCCCATGTTGAAAACGCATGCCGAGAATCTCTGAAGGCACCCGTCCTAAAGTTTTCATGTGGCTGGTGTAAAAACAACAAAATAAGTTCCATGCGGAAGAAAGAAAAGATTCCAAAAGTTTTCTATTAGTTTATGTAGTGCGCCGCGCACGGGCGCCCTCTAGTGGTGCAGGATGTCACACGAAAGTATGTAAATAACTAATCGGGGGGGAAAAATCACGGTTCTAAATGCAGATTTGAGGGAGAGTTCATCGGTGGATCGTCTTGAATATTGCTAAAAACATTATTCCTTACGCATATGTACCATAACATCAGAATATCCGGAAAATATCAGAATATCAGGAAATGCAGATGCACCTTTGGGACTTAGGCGGGGGAAACTCACCTATCCTGAGGAAGACCACCACGCTGAACATGGACAGCAGGGTGGGGATCACCACACCGAAGAACACCGACAGCTTCTGCGGTTGCCGCTGCGGAGCGGACCTCTGCCGGGAGGTGCCCGGGGGCTGCTCCACGGCCTGTCCGGCCGGGGGTGGCCGCACTTCGGCCTCATTGACGCAGGCGGCGAGCCGGTAGTGGAGGAGAGGAGTCCGCTCGGTCATGGTGGACCCTGGCGATCCACAACTTCATAAAGTGAGGAGGGACTTCGGAACCGGCTCCCGCACCAGGGAGCCTCCTGCGGGAGCGCAAAAGTGTGTAAGGCGACAGCTAATGTGCAGCTTTATCGGAAGTTGGCGCCGCGTCTCCTGGAGGCGTCTTTAACCCGATAAAGAGCAGGAAGCAGCGCTGCTCACATCATGAAAGCAGCACCCCGAACACACACCGCGCACCTACGGAGCCTTCCATGTCCATTTGCCACTGAGCCTCTGCGCCGTCATGTGATGGACGTCAGATTCAGGCGCACTGATTTGAGCTTCCGGTCGTTATTTTCAGAATAAACACCCGATTTTACGGAAACCGCAGAGCGACGCGCCTTTGAGTTGCCCCGCAAACTCTTGGTGACCGTAGACACTTGGAAAATGAATAAATAGGTGACATCAATGAAGTTTTGCAACACAAGTGCATTTGTCTTTGTTTAAAAGCACGAGTCTGCAACTTCCGGTTGACGCGTCTCCTCCTGCAGCTTCACAGGTCGTCACGCCCTGACTCAGCTGCGCTGATAGCTCTCGCTCCTTTACCTGCTGTCATATGATCCACATGAATGGCTGAACAGTGCGTGTTTAACTTTGCGCTGATGTGATCGGATAAAACACTCCTCACGGAGATATCAGCTCACGTTCCAGCAGATTAGCGACGTGATGGTTGCGGGCTTTTCTCCTTTCACGGTGTCATCTCTGATTACAGCGATCATTGTCATCTCGAGTGAAATACATAGATAAATATGCTATTGCGGCTGTGTTTCATTTTAAATCAATTGTCCCGGATGTCCTTTGTTAAAATGTAGATGTATGCAGCGTATTATGTTGCAGTTGCACATCTCTCCAGGAAGATCCATTACCATGGTAACACCAAGCCTTGAGTGCCTTTGAAAAGGTTGGGCTCCTCTCCCCTCCTCTCCTCTCTCTGTCTCTCTCTCTCTACCTCTCTGTCTCTCTCTACCTCTCTCTCTCTCTCTACCTCTCTGTCTCTCTCTACCTTTCTCTCTCTCTACCTCTCTGTCTCTCTCTACCACCCTTGCACAATAGTCTGGTTGGAACAACAGCGCTCCCCAGTCTGTCGGTCTATTTTAGTCTGTCATTTAATCGTGAAAATGTAAATATTTTGCAGTTATGGGACATCTTTTCTGATGATTTCTTTCCTGGGACGCTGGATGTCTAATAATGGATTGTTGCCATGGCTGAATGACGTTTTAAAGCAAGTTTTGTGGCTTTAGGGCCTTTGGACATCGATCTTCTATCAGCGGACTTTATGCACAAGGATCCCAAAGTTGTGGAAATGACAGCAGGGCCGTCAAAGATGGAGGGAAATGTCTGGAGAGTCGCAGATTATCTGCAGCAGGTGTCCTGCTGTCCAGCCTGTCAGCAGTGGGGGGTTCTGCTCATCCTGCCTTGCTCTCACACCATGTGTGTCCGATGCATATCGGCTGGAGGAGCAGGAAAACCGACCAAGTCGCATCGCAGCGCGGGTTGCGCCGTTCCGTGCCCGGGCTGTCTGCACCCTGTAGAGCTGCCCTGCTGGGACTGGTCATCTGCCCCCTCCTGTCTCCCTAAACACCCCACAGTGAGCCCTGCGCGTGTCAACCCCGACGTCACCAAAGGCCCGCATCATCAGGTGAGATGAGCTGCTTCTGTGGTCCCGCACAGATGAAGCAGTGAGGACCAAATAAAAGCACCACTCATTTCAGGAGCATTCATTTTTGTCCTGTGGGTTAAATTTATTTAGAGGAACGTGCACCGTCTGGACACGGAACAGATGGCAACTCCGAGACGTTCACGCGGTAAATATACTGATAAATGATGTCGTGATCCCGACACAGATGACTGGATTCTGCGCCCTTTCCCCGTTACAGGTTCAGGTCCCGGAGGATCACCAGCAGATGGCGCTGTAGACCTGAGTGAGGAGGAGATGGCGCAGTCCGTGTTTGGTCAGGAGTCAACCCTCATTCCTAAGATCAAACCATAAATCTTTCACACTTCTTGCAAGGGTCTGTTTGCTTGGGTCAGATGTGCGCCGCACGTTTGGACCTTCCTGCATCTTTCTGGGTTTGTTTTTTGCTGCCAGTAGATGTTGCACAAGAGCGGTGTCTCGTACATGGGGAGGCGAAATAAGGAGACAAACGTGAAGCCAAGAGGGAATAAAATCTCATCCAAGAAACAAAATAAGACAATAAGAAACTCGAAGCTGGGAGCTCGCTCTGAAAACAAACCTATTCATCCTAACTGCTGATTCAGCTGCAGTCGGACCCAAAGAAACCGGTTCTCAAAATATTTAGAGGCAATTGCACGGTTGTGGTTCAATAATGATTGGGGGTCAGTTGCCGTTTTCTGGACAGGAAACAAATTGTAGGGTATTAAAGGGGGGAAGTGGTTACATCAGGGCTCCGCCGTGCAGCACAGCCGAGACTCCGGGATAACGTCTAAATTGTTTATTTCTTCTCTTTGGGGCAGAATGGTGTAAAACATGGAGGCTAATGTTTATACCTCTTATTTATTGTCATGAAAACACCACTGTGATGATGAATTTCAGCTTTCTGCACAGTCACACGGGGGCGAAACGAGCCGCCTTTTCTAAACCACTGGACTCTGTCTCAGGCCTGCGCTTCGCCCTGGATCCTGCATCCGTTCCTCCATCCCTCCGTCTCTCCAACTCCTCCCTCACCGTCACCTACCACGGAGGGGACCCTCCCTCCCCACCGCCACGCGACGATGGCGGGGGAACCGTGCCCTCCGACCCCGGGCTCACCCTGCCGGAGGCCCGCGCTGATGTCGTCATCGGTCGAGGGCAGTATTACTGGGAGGTGGATGTCTGCAACAGCTCTGTCTACAGGATCGGTAAGAAGCCGCCATGGTTTGCTCGGGCTGGGCCGACGCCAGCGCTCTCATTGTTCGCAGAAACCTACATCATTAGTCAGCACGGCCGTGCTTGTTTGAGGAGGCAGTCGCATGTAAACATGCATGTACTCGCCCACAGATGCAAAGGTCACCGGACGATTGCAGACCAACAGACTTCACATCGCCAAAGTTGGGAGGGTTGCGACGTGGTTTAGGTTTTAATGCCGAAGAAGTGATCGTTTACACGTTCAAAACGACGCATCTGAAGCAGGAAAGGCAGCTTTGCAGTCTCTGTTCTACCTTCAAACTAAAAACGTTTTAAAAAAAAAAAAAAGGCAGCGGTGAGCTTGAAACGGTGCCACAGTTGTGGCTCGTAAAGATAAAGTTCCTGTAATCCGTGACAGACCGGTGCCACCATACGGGAAAACACACATTACCTCCTATTACAGTAAAACCATTACAGCGCATCAGACCGAGACGAATTTTTAATGTCAGTATGCTAAGACGCTCACGGTAGCGTGCTAATTAATAGCAGATGTTCACGATGCTAAATTAGGCTGTTAATTGGGGCTTTATTTTCCAGCAAAACACAAGCTGCACAATAAGTTTATGTCGTATTTGAAATAAACTGGGAATAAATCCTGAATTTCCTGTCTCAGGTGTGAGGTCAGCAGATGGTTCTGGTGGACTCTGGCTCCAGAGACTGGGCCCCTCTTTCTCTGCAGTGTATGATACAACCCAGGAGCCGCTCTGCACCGTCCCCCCGCAGGTCAAAACCATCGGCGTGTTCCTGAATTTGGGCGGCGCCGCCCTGAGCTTCCATAATCCCCTGACCCAGGAGCACCTGGCCACACTTCCGACCCTCTTCCACCCCGCTGGGGTGCGCCCCGCTCTCTGCCTGGGCCAGGGCCGTATCAAGCTTCGATGTGGCCTCCCCCCGCCATTACACGTGTTCCTCTGCAAGGACTCAACCTACAGGGGGCCCCGCAGGGCTGGAGCGGGCCGGTGGGACGGGGACACCCAGTTCCAGTCTGTGAGGAAAGTCATACAAAAGTTCGAGGGGCTGAATGTGTCGGACCCAGAGTCCAGTTTTGGATCTTCCTGCTCCACCTCGGCTGTCCTTCCAGACCTTCACTGGACGGGTCCTTCGGAGTAAGAGGAGCTTCAGAACCACCTCGGAGTGGTTTGATCTTTGGTTGCCATTTGAAAGGCAAATTTTTTCTATCGTGAGGGACCTTTGGCTGCCTCCCTCTCTCGGCTTGACCCCTGAGCAGCAATAGAGCCTCTCCCCAGGACATAAGTCTTTCTCCCCTCTCCACAACCCCCGCTGGCTCAGACCGCAGGCGGAAAGAGTTTCTGTAATTTAGCGCGTGAGGAATGGGCGGGACTCGGAGCAGCGGGGCTCCTTGATTTATTCTGTGTGCTGGTTGTTGGACGGCAGGGGGTCCCGCAGCAGTTCTGCTCCTGTATGTGGGCGCAACCCCGGGGATGTGCATTTGCTCAGCCCCATTTCGGTGTGTGAGCGGCAATACAGAAGTGACAGGGGGGTGAGAGTCTGAGGTGCGAGTACAGTCGCACCCGTGGTGTTGACACAGGGCCGGGGGGACAGGTGGTATCTATATACAGTTGACGGCGACATGGGTTAACCCCGGACAGTAGATCTGCCCTTTTCTGACCTTTCTGAAGCCGCGGGACTCCAAACCACTTCAAAAGGGGCAACAAAGGGCGAGTGAACAGAGAGGGAGAAAGAGGGAGAAAACAGCATGAATGAATTAAAGACAGCAGGTGATGACCCGCCAGAAAAGGAATGAGCCGAGTGTGGGATTCCCATCAGCCTCCATGCCAGGACGCTCTGAAAAGATCAAGTATCTCAGGCCACCTGAGGACCGCTGCTGAAGCCGCTCCTTTACATTAAAAACAGAGATAAGATGGACGAGGGAAGCCAGAGTCCACAGCCTGGTCCCAAGCAACCCCCCCCCACCCCACGCCCCCATAACCAGACACAACAAAATCCCTCTTCGGTTTCCTTTGAGTCTTGTGCTGCCCAGATTTGACACATTTTCACAGACGTGATCTCCGAAAAATTCCAGTGTGGGAAAGAGAGACTTAGTGGTGAGATTGCTGCTCAGGATGTGGGAGGTCTGGGGGCTCGTTTTATTGAGATTGCTTACAAGGTCTCTGACAGATACAGAATTTCCCCGCTTTTACTGTCACTAACCATGTTGACATCAAACCTACACCATTTGTTAGCCGAGTCTTCCGACCTTCCATTGTGTCCCGTCTCCCTTGTTTTGCACCGTGGCCACATTTTGAATGGGGAGTGGGGTGTGATTATGGAAGGGAAAATTAAACATGACCCTTTTTTCTGCTCTTTTTCCCTGTTTTATGAAACATTGTGCCAAAACTGCGTTTTTCTCTGCTAAATCAATACGTGTGTTGTCATGTTGGAGAGTGCGATCTGTTTCCTGAGACCACCCAATCTGTAGATTTGAATCTGAAAATTAAAGGGGGGAAGAAAAAAAACAAAACCTGCAGTCCTTGTAGCACTGGGGCACTTTTAAGGATGAGTAGGAGTGGAACGGGGCCAACTTTCCACTGTGCATCCTTCACGTTATGCATGCATGAAATCAGTTAAGCAGCGGGTCAGAGCCAGTAATAAGTGATGAGTCAGAGAGGGCCTCGTTAGACTGTCGCCTCTCAGGATGACTGCGCGGCGATGTTTAACAGTCGAGGTATTTACCGGCCGAGCAGGAAAACGTGCGCGCCCCGGCCGCCCTGGCTCGGCTCTCTCCCCCAGATCTATTAGCGAAGGAGTGTGTGGAAGCAATTTGACTCTTGTAAACAGAAAACGGGAAGGCGTGACACAGATTTCAAAGGGTGCCGAGGAGAGCGAGGGGAATTCGCAGGGAAGGATGTCTCAGACTCGGAACGTGTGTGTTTGATAAGCCCACCGCTGCTTCAGCAGCAGGAGCGGGATGGGAATTAGAGCCTTCGCTCATCTATCAGCTTCTCCTGCTGGCGTTTCATCGTCTTCTTTCATAAGGAATCTTTAAACCCTCTTTCAAGTGGAGAAACTTGGATAGTTCCAACATTAATGGCGGGCCCCTATCAATGTTAGAAATATGACTTTGGGTCATCCCACTGATATGATTATTAATATAGACTTACTTATTTTATGAGATTTTGTTAGAATCTAAAATTGAATGAGATATGACCTTAAACATGTTGAACTTTAAGGGAATATACACAAATACAATATATGTCGCTTCTGTTCCGAGCAGCCGGAAACGTCACCATTAAATTTGAGACTTTTCCCCCCCCACATATTGCTCATGTTTTCCCCATCATGCAGTACCGACTTCTCTCTTTCGCCTTAGTGTCAAAATAAACCAAGCAGTGCCCCCCTCCCACAACAACAAGCACGGCCTGCACATTTGGAGGCGGCTTTTGCTTCTGCCCGCTAATTACCTGCCGTAATTATTGTCGCTCACGATCTCCATCATGGATCTCATCAGGAGCGGTGAGAGAAATGGGAAGTTTCTCCTCGGAAGTTTCGACTGTGTCTGCAAATTGATTCCATTTGTATGAATAAACATCGACTCTGCAAGACTTCTAACATTTGCATGTGGGGTGGGGGGTGCTGGGGTGTGTGTGTGTGTGTGTGTGGGGGGGGGGGGGGGGGGGGGGGGGGGGGGGGTTAGTCATCCCTTCCCGTCGCCTGCTAAGAAATTAGCTTCACAACTGAGCGGGCCGCTTCTTATTACCATCATTATAAGCATCAGCATAACAGTGGCCGTAAACGCATCACGCACCTCTTTTTGGTCTTTCCGCTTCTGCAGCTGCAATAATGGGCTCCTGTTATGTCCATTACGGCGTCTATTGAGGAAAATCGGCGCTCTGGAGCAGATGATTTATCTATAAACGCGACTGCCTCCTTCAGATGAGCGCCCGTGATAACGCGCTCACGCAAGCTGGCAAGACTGTCGGAAATGCGCCATTCTGGCCGGAGCCGACGTCGTTTCTTATCTAAACATTAGTCGGGAACGACCGTTAAAAACCGATTTTTCCAGTAAATGAATATGACCGAATCAAAGAAAGTGTTGTTGTTTGAAAAACGTTATCAATTAGATTATGCTGATTCTGAAGCAGCCTTTCATTTCTAATGGTGTGTGTGTGTGTGTGTGTGTGTGTGTGTGTGTTTGTTTGAGATGCTCTGTTAAACGTTTGTGACCTGCAAACCAGGTCGTCTGACAAATGGAGCAAATACACAAAGTCAGGTATCCATATGTGAACCCTTCCAGCTCACACACACACACACACACACACACACACACACACACACACACACACACACACACAGGGGAACATGTGATAGCGTCATAAATGATGTCACAGTGTGTGTCCGTGCGTTAACAACACTGTACTGTACAAAAACAGCACCAAACTTCCCAGCGAAACATTGCAGATGATGTTAGTTCTGAATGACTCTTGAATTCTGTTTTCTCGATTTAAGGACGTTTTGCACTGTATCAACATTCCAGTCGCAGAGTCATCATATGGAATGGTGTCAGACTGGACGCGTCATGCGCGAGCCGGTCTCCAATACACAAGCCGTGTCCGTAAGTCACCGGGTGCTGTGAGCTCCAATAGACAAGTTACCGACCAGTCTGCGTAATGAATCACCGCGTCCAGCGCAGGATAAAAGTGTCGGTTACCACCCGATGATGAACTGCAAACAGGCCATCATCGACTCCCATTGCTGCCGCGCCGGGGGTGGGGGTGCGCGTCAATCTCCACACCCATATGGAAGAGGCTCCCACAGGACGCCATCGCGCCTGAAAGTGACACCTCACGCTCGCACTTTCGCCAGCCCCAAAACCGATCGATCATGGCGCGTCTTTACGCACGACAGTGGCACCGTGTGGGTCCCACGGAACATCAGTGTCTGCCTTTTAATATTCCCGGTGATGAGTCCCACCGCAGCCGTAATATAAGCATGACCTTTGCTAAACTCTTCAAACTAAATCAGCCACGAGTGAAACAAATGTAATGTAAACTTCAGCCTCTGGTCTGCCCCCCGAGGGGCCCCGGGATGGTTACTCAACTGCTTTGTTTTATTTAATGGGAAGGTTTCCCAGATCTAAATAGGCCCTCATAAATTTCTCTTGCTGATATTGTGAAGCTCCACACTGGCCAGAGAGAGGTTTTAAAAGATTTAGTGTTTTAGTAGCTTTTGGCCTCTGCATCCGCGTCAGCGAGCCAAGAAATATAGGTTATAATAAAGACAGAGACGTCGTGTGACAGGGGTTCGCGTGCAGGGCGAAGTATTCTGAGTATTTTCATTTGTTTCTGTTCTCGAGATTAAAGCTTCAAACACACTTGAGAAAACAGACGCCAGCACAGACTCGAACACTCTCCTCTCCCTTATAGATAATCTGGAGATTCGCGCTTTTCCCATCAGCTGATGCCCCCCCCCCAGCCTGCAACATCCTCGGTGATTGACTGCACCATTGAGCAGATTTATCACAGCTGCAGAGTGTGAAATCAGAGCATAAATACCATAAATCAGAGATAAAGCCATCGGACAAACAAGCAGAGCGCGGAAACACGAGGAAATGAGGGAGCGTTTGTCACCAGCAGGAGAGCCTTTATCATTCCATCACTCCGATTTTATAACGATATAAATAAAAAAAGAAAGTCACCACTGGCAATAGGTGTTGTTATCTCTGACCCCGAGTATCTAGAGAATGTGTTCTAACTTCAGATTTGATTTTATTGCTTTTAAAAATAAAAACCTTCGAGTTTTGCTGCATAATAAATCAGACAAAGACTGTTTTCCACAACTTAAGCCTTAGTGATTTGATAGGGGCGTCGATTTCCATCGCCCGCATCCACCCCCACCCCCACCCCCACCACCCCCAGCCCATCATCTACACCCCCCTCCTCCTCCTCCCGGCCGGTGGCTGCTTTAAGATGTCAAGGAAGTGGGCTATAAAACAGAAGGGGAGCGAGGCTCCGAGGGGATTGTTGGTGCTGAGGAACCGCGCTGATCTCTGAGCCGAGTCCGGACCAGGCTGCGCTCGTCCGGGGACAGAAGAGCGAGATCTCGGATAAACTCCATTTTCCGTCTCCACGGAGCGCTGCGACTTGGGAGTTTTTGCGGGGACACGAGCTCGAGGTGTGGGATGCTGGATCGTCGTGCGCTCCGAGCCGCGCTGTGCGTGTTGGGCTGCGCGTGGCTGCACGCCGGAGCGGCCTCGCGGCTCAAGTCTCCCGCGCTGCCCATCCAGTCGGAGCGGGAGCCGCTGCCGTCCAAAGGCTTGTCAGGTGAGAACCTCATCTGCAGGGTCGTGCATGTGTACGTGCGGGGAGCAGATCCTCCAGAGACGATGATCACATTTTATTGGGAGGAATCTTGCTCATCCTCAAATTTTCACATTGTTTTTAGGAATTCTTCAGGCAAACACCTTCAATAATCCCAATCATGCGCGTGTCCCTATTAATGTCAGTCTCTGATGGAAGCAACAAAACCACATTTATGTTCAAAAACTAATTATATTTAGGATTATTGATGGTCTTCAGGGCCTCCTGGGGAGTTGGCCCACTAAAACCGAACCTTTCCCTTGTTCTCCCCCCACGAGCAGGTATTTAAAACTGGCTGTAACTTGATATCAAAGTGATGTTAAAATGTATGGAACATATTAAGTTCTTTTTCTTATAAAGCATGAAACGTTCCGCTCTCCCAAATTTGGATCAACTTGGCTCAGGCTGCGACATGCACGCTCGTACAACAGCCAGGTTATGACCTAACCCCAGCTCTGCTAACAATGTTTTAAAAAAATATTTACACTCGGCCCGAGCTTTTGTATTAGATTAGGGTTAAAAGTTCTTAAATTCTTCCACTCTGCTGACAGGCAAACTCGACGTTTCTTTCAATTTTCCCCTGCCCGTGTTGCTCCAAGTGTAAACTAGCGGCAAACATCTGAGTCATAACCGCAGTGAATGCCATTCGATTCATGTGTGAAAGTCCCTCCGAACTAAAGCTCACTGCGGCTTTTATAAGCTAACGACTCTGGAGTTCAAAACTGTGGGAACTCCACGTTAACCACCGCCTGAGACGGCTAATGCTACGTTGGAAACTGTAATCAATCGACTTTCCATTACAAGCTCCCCGAGATGATTTATTTCTGCAGAGACAGAAGTGGCAGGCGAAGCGAGCGGCTCACAGTTTGGCTCCCTCCGACCGGACTGGGCTGTTTAGAGTGTGCAGTCACTTTAATGAAAGTATAATGTGAACCAGGTTGATGGTAGCGAGAGTTTAGCTTTAGCGTTGGACTCTGGCTCTGCAGAAATTTTAAAATATTGATCATACGCCTCTAAGCGAGCAGGGAAGTACAGAGATGCACGATTCGTTGCCATGAAACCTCTTTCTTGGGTTTTAAATAAAAATAAAAAAAGGTCTGCTGGGCTCCTGCTCGTGGATCAGTAAGAGTATCCGGGACAGGATGCTAGCCCGTGTCCCCCCTCTCATCTGAGGCTCTGAGGGAGTTTCAGTCTGACGTGCCTGGACAGCGAACTGTGGAGGGGTGTTTGTCATCTCACTGTCTGGCTATAAAAGCACTGCAACTCTCTTCTTTTGGATACGAAACACTCAATTTAGCTCAAGATGTCTCGGCGTTTTATGAAATATTCCCTCTTTTTTCTCTCGGCAGGATGTTCGTTCGGAGGTCGTTTTTATTCTCTGGAGGACACGTGGCACCCAGATCTGGGGGAGCCCTTCGGCGTCATGCACTGCGTCCAGTGCCAGTGCGAACCTGTAAGTCGTGCTTCTCCCCCCCCCCCCCCCCCCCCGTCTCTGGTAACAGGTGGAGCTCCAGGCGAATCAGGAATCCAACGCCCCTGCAGTAAAGCAGGATTCAGTTGAGATCTGGACAGTAACTAACGCGTAGGCTTCTCTCTTTTTTCCCCCTGGCAGCAAAAGAGTCGTCGTGGCAAAGTGTTTGGGAAAGTAAACTGCAAAAACATCAAGCAGGACTGTCCCGACCTGGGCTGTGAGGATCCTGTGCTGCTGCCCGGCCACTGCTGCAAAACCTGCCCCGAGCGTAAGAAGCCGTCGTTGTGGTCTCAGTTCTGCGAAGCTGGTGGTGGAGGTTAGATCACAGGGGCCAGAAAACTAGCAAGCGCGGCTCATATTACACCGAAAACATTATGGGAAACCATACGAGCCGAAGGTTCGATGCAATAAGCTGCTCAATTGATTTTCCATTCAGCTGCAACAAATGCACATTTTCTCTAACCAGCCATGACTGAAGGAAACCAGCCAGGTTAGCTTCATTCACACACTGCCAGCCCCACACACACACACACACACACACACACACACACACACACACAGAGGGTGGGTCTTGATGTTGCGCCGTTCTCCGGCAGATTTGGTGTTTTCCTACTCTGCCTGTTTGGTAATGGAATGGAAAAAGCAAAGCACTGTGTGTTGTGGTCAGGCTCCTAGGAAAAGGTTGAGTGTGTCACTCTTAGTTCTGGCCCCGGCTGGGCCGACCTGTTTGCATTAGTGGTGCGTGACACACCTGAGGAAGACGCGGGAGCGCCGCCGCGGGTGATTCTGCTCAGATTTATTTCTCGTCCTCCAGCCGATCGAAGGGCCGATCCAGCCGATCGTTACCCACGTCTCCGCGCTTCCGATTGAAAAGAGCGTCGCAGCGAGCTAAAAAACACTGGGAACGCTGCCAAGTCTGAAAACACATAAAGCACAATGCCAGATAATAAAAGGAAAAATCTGACTGTAACACAATCCAGAATACAACTGCTCACCGATCCAGCTGGGAAATATAAAGCTTTTTTACAAATACACAGGAACGTATGGAGGCTTTCATAGACTAACACCAGCCGTATATCCTGCCGGGGAGCGTTCAACATGACAAGTCTAGAGTTTAGAAGTCTTAAAAAATAATATTTAAAGCTCATGTCAGCACTGCGCGTGACATGCTGAGGTTGGTTTTCTCTCTCCAGGGTTGGATGACAAGAAACAGACAGACTCTGTGCTGGACAGCTTCGACTACTTCCTCGAGAAGGACAAAGAGAAGGTGGACGACCTCCACAAGTCCTACAACGACCGCTCCTACCTGAGCTCCGAGGAGGTGGGCTCGGAGGAGAGCCGCACGGGTGAGTACGGAGCGGCCGGGCCGCACGGGTGTGGCCTCAGAACGGGCCGCCGCTCACGCGTCCCACACTCTCTCCCGCAGACTTCGTGGCGGTGCTGACGGGGGTGACGGACTCCTGGCTGCCCACGTCCAGCGGCGTCGCCAGAGCTCGCTTCTCTCTGACCAAAACCAGCCTGGCCTTCGCCATCACATACAAGAGGTGAGCCCAAACAGCCGCGGCGTCCACCAACACGCTGCGCGGAGCTGTGAATAAAGATGTTCCCTGTGCGCTTCCAGAATGGACCGGCCCAGTAAAATAACCTTTCTGGACTCGGCTGGGACGGCGGCGTTCGAGTACAGAGTCCCCAAAGGACAATCGCACATGGTGAGACGTCACTTCCCTCCCATTTGTTTTCTTTTCGATGCGCATTTTTCCCCCGGAGAGCACGAAATCAGCGCCGGTTCAGCTGTTTGTTGTTGTAACACTTAATTGTGGTTGGCGTCCGCATGCCTGCCTCCATCCCGACACGTCCTTTCCCGCCAAGATACACACGTCCCCTCGTTGGGTTACAGACGCGTGGACTCGGCGAGGCAGGCGCCCCCTAAACGCAGGTCCCGCAATTTGCGCTATTATTTTTTTGATAAATGTCTGCGAGCGGCGGAGGGAACAGCGGCGCAGCAGAGGAAACGGGGGGAGGGAATTTTTCTCATGTTACATCACCGCGCAGCAGAGGGACAGCGAGCATTGCTAATTAAAATGGAGATCAGGCTCGAACTGCGAGTTATGAGGTGCCGGGACGAGGCCGCGGTTCTTGTGCGAGCTCTCGGGAAGAGGCAGCGGTTTCCTGTTTAGGGCCCGTGAGCAACAGTCCCGCGCTTCCGACGCCTTTAGCAGATGTTGGAACGCTTTGGGTGTGCGACCGTGAGGAATTGAGGCGGTGACACTGGAGCTCACCTGCGTGCGCGCTCTTGCAGATCTGCGGCATGTGGAAGAACCTGGCGAAGCCTTTAATGCGCCAGCTGCAGGCCGAGCAGATCCACATCAGCATGTCGACGTCGGTGAGCCGGCGGGAAGAAGTCGAGGGGAAAATCATCAAACACAGGGCGCTGTTTGCTGGTACGCATGGAATATTCTGTGAAATATACTTTCCATGTGTTAAATAAACCCCGAATTACGATTGAATGCAGTTGTTTGTGTTCACGCGGGGGCGTTTCTGGTCCGCAGAGACCTTCAGTTCAACCCTCACGTCCGAGAACGAGCACTCGGGCATGGGAGGCATCGCCATGCTGACGCTGAGCGACACGGAGAACAACCTCCATTTCATCCTCGTCCTTCAAGGCCTCATCAAACACAAAGAGACAGGTGGGAGAGGTCAAAGGGCAGATCCACGAAAAGGCCGTAGATTGAAAACAACCGGAATCTTGTGTTGGAATTTCTGCTTCAGTCTTAAACTGGTCTGTGTCCGCAGAGCCGCATGTGGTGCCCATCCGGGTCCAGCTCGTGTACCGCCAGCACATCCTGAGAGAAATCCGAGCCAACGTCACCTCTCACGTGAGTAAAGACGCCAAATCACCCTGAATCCATGGTCGCCGGGACCCGTTAGCGCGGTGGAAGACGGTTGCCGTCACGTTACACGTGACAACACGTGACATCCGCAGCGTCATGGCAACTTGCAGGTGTTGGAAACGATTCCAAAAGCTCCAAAATTCCACCGGGCGCAGATGTTAGCATGCAGCCCTGCTGCCAGAGCTAATCACCGAGCGTTTTACGCACTGTTTATGTGTGCACCAGCAGCACCGAGCACCCCAGATGGGGGCGAAGCGCTTGGGAAGCTTCGCACAAACGTGTGCCGGATGCGTCTTAAACCAGGATGGACAGGAAAATAAAATGTGGCACCCCCTCAACACCCCCCCCAGCAACCACCACAGCCGCAGCCCCTCGTCTCGGACGTCGCCGCATCCGAATTCCTTTGCTGCCGCCAATCTGATCACAGATCACTACTCAGGGGCATGACAGGACAAATGGGAATTATGGGAAAACATGACAGGGGAGAAAGTAAGGAGAGGAGCGTTAGCGGGTGGCAGATGTGTGTGGGGGGGCGAGACGACAGACTGCACACACACTCCTCACACATGTGAGTCGTTAGCGGTCTGTGGGCTGAGCTGGATGGATGGATGAAGGAAAAGAGTGATGAAAGTCAGGTCTGTTTTGAATTTTGCCAGGAATTGCGTGAAGGGCTGATGCGCCTCGCTCCAGTTTAGCGATGAGAAGAGGCAGTCCCTCGGAAATATGCACACTGTCCCCGGACTCCCGGGTGAACCCACGCCATTGACAAATTTCAGTCCGTATGAAAGACACGGCGTGCGGAGGCTCCAGGCTTTGATCTCTGGTCTTTGAAGGCAGCATTTCATTTTCCTGTGCACCGCCGGACAGTTTTATCGCCCTGACCACAGCGTGCTCTCTTGTTTTCCAACCTCACTCCCATCTGATTCCATCTATTCAGTTCCTTCGTCGTAAGTCAGTCCGGGGCCATCCTCCACCCCCCCACTTTGGCTCCTCGCTGAGCGGATTTATGATAGATGTATATTTATATTGAACGGGGGCCCCGGGGTCATTAAACGTAACATTTTTGTCAACGCGCTCATCCACCCGTCCTATTAATCCCATGTTTCCTGACACGCTGACTGACGGCCGCAGCTCTGTTGGAGTCCCGTCGGCCTGCGAGAAACTATCGTTCACTTCATAAAAAAGCCACAGGAAGCCGTATTTTCTTTGCAGGGGATTTAAACTCGCACCTCTTATTGCAGCACGACAGGTTTCCTTTTGCTTTGCAACCAGCTGAACAAAGAAAATCGGATTGTGTCTGTTGCAGGACCCCGATTTTGCGGAGGTGCTGACAGACTTGAACAGCCGCGAACTCTTCTGGCTCTCCCGTGGCCAGCTGGAGATCGCCGTGGCAACAGAGGGACGGGATCCTCGACAGATCTCCGGCTTCATCACCAGCAGGAAATCATGTGACAGTAAGTGTCGGCGTTGGGGGGGGGGGGCGTTCGTGAGATGGTTTGTGCTCGTCCACCTGTGGCTGCTTCTGTCATTTTCCGCTGTAAATACCGGATTTCTCGCGTTTCCTTTCAAGTCTCCTCGCCAGCGGGGAACCGTGTTTATGGACCTTCTGGTGCGTTTGGTGCCGCACCGGTTTTTGCACGTCTGTCTGGGAGACGGTCAGGCTCTGGAATGTTGGGAAGAACCCAGCCTTGCCTTTTTTCAGACGTGTTTTCTGACAAGTCCACTTTTTTGAGTCGAAGTTCTGAACACGGAGGTGCTGCCAAGGTCACAGTCTGCTGGACCCGAGTCTCCGCCCGGGTGTTCCAGCGCTGTGATTAACAGCGTGACGTTATGTGTAAAGAATTCCAACCCAACACTCGGCTTTCTCCCCCTCTCCCGACTCCTCTGTCCTTCCCTTCTGCACTTTTCTCATCCTTACTCATTCCCTCCCGTCCTCTGGCTCCGGTCTGAGCCTGCTGGCCCACGCTCCAGGCCGCTAATTGCTCTTCCTGATTGGAGTTACAATTGAGTCCATCCTCCCGACGCGCTGACATTATCCGTGGACGCTTCTCTGTCTGATGTGGAAGCGGGGAGGGGGGGCTCTAGTGGGAAATGGATTTAGATAAGTCGCTTGAGCGGAGACGTGGATTTATGATATTGATCTGTCTTTGTGTGGCGCAGCGATCCAGAGCGTGATGTCCAGCGGGGACGCGTTGACCCCGGGGAAGACGGGAGGCGTCGGATCCGCAGTCTTCCACCTCCACGATAACGGAACCCTGGAGTATCAGGCACGACGTCGTCCTGATTTCCTTCCCTAACTTTGACCCATACAGATGCAGAACACTGACTTATTCACGTATTCTTCTGCCCCAGGTCCAGGTGGCAGGTCTCACCAGCGACTTCGTCGGCCTCACCATCGAGCTGAAGCCGCGGAGGCGGAACAAGCGCTCGGTGCTGTACGACCTGACGCCGGAGTACAACAAGGCCACGGGGCGGGCGCAGGGCAGCTGGAGCCGCCTGGAGGCGCGGCACATCCACATGCTGCTGCAGAACGAGCTCTTCATCAACGTGGCCACGGCCCACAACCAGGACGGGGAGCTGAGGGGGCAGATTAAGGCCCTGCTCTACAACGGCCTGGAGGCGCCCAGACACGGTGCGCGCCGCTCCGGGTGAGACAGAGCCAGCAGGCGCCAGCTCCCAGGTGCTCAGAGTTGTTTTTCCTTCTTCCAGTGCTGCCCGTCACCCTGGCTGGACAGTTTGTGACCCCCCCAGTGAGGACCGGCGCGTCGGGCCACGCCTGGGTGTCCGTGGACAGACAGTGTCACCTGAACTACCAGATCATCGTCGCGGGTCTCAGCAAGAGCGATGACATCACGGTGAACGCTCACCTCCACGGCCTGGCGGAGATCGGCGAGCTGGACGACAGCAGCGCCACCCACAAGAGGCTGCTGACGGGCTTCTACGGCTCTCAGGTACGCGCACGTGCACAACCCGCGGCCGTGAAGGTGCAGATAGGAGGACGCTCACGCGCGCTCTCTTGTCCCGCAGGCTCAGGGAGTGTTGAAGGACATCAGCGTGGAATTACTGCGACACCTGGACCAGGGCACCGCCTTCATCCAGGTCAGCACCAAGATGAACCCGAGAGGAGAAATACGAGGACAGGTATGGGCGCACGTTCAGAACCTCCTGACAGACAAACGCGGGGGTTTGCTTTGATCTGGACAGCGAATAAAAGGCTTCTTTAAAGTTACGAGTACAGTAAAGCCTTCACTAGCCCCACACACACACACACACCCTCAGACACACACACACACACACACACACACACACACAGGCTGTTTTACTAGCACACAGGTCCAGCGTTAAAACAGCATCTGTTCAGGAGCGCAGAAATGCTCCATTAAGCAACAATTAACGGGCTAAATTATTAAGCAACAATTAAAGTGGCCTTAACACAGGAGCTGAGTCGGGGTTCAGGTGTGGCCGACGCTTTTCTCACCTCTCTTTTCACTTTCAATCCTTCCTTTTCCTCCAGGTCCACGTGCCAAACTCCTGTGAGTTCGGGACCAGGGGGGAGGAGGAGGAGGACGGGGACGATTTCCTCGCCAAAGACGCGGAGGAGCTGAAGAAAGACCCGCAGACCTGTTTCTTCGAGAACCAGCATCACGCTCACGGCTCCCGCTGGACCCCGAACTACGACAGGTGTTTCTCCTGCAGCTGCCAGGTAACGACGGTGAAGCTGCTGCCCGTGAGGCGTTTGGGTGTGGCGTGTAAAACTGAGCTCCTTCCCTGCAGAAGCGGACCGTCATCTGCGATCCGGTCATCTGTCCCGTCCTGACCTGCTCCAGAACCGTTCAGCCTCAGGACAAGTGCTGCCCAGTCTGTGACGGTGAGACATTCAGAACATTCCAGACTTTCTGTCCACAGCAACGATGGATTCGAAGAATAATTCTCGATCCGTAATCTTCATTTCCCTCCAGACCGGAAGGAACTCAAGGACGTGAAAACTCCAGAGAAGGTGGAAGAACATCTGGAAGGTCGGTTTTTCAGAACCTCGTCTCCTAGATTTTCATTGAAATGTTAGTTATGGTTTGAATCTCATTGCGTCATCTTTGATTTTATGGAAATGTGATTCAAATGTTTGGCTCATTCCTGGTCCTAAATCCCCCGTATTGAATTTCTGCAGACAGATAAGTGAATTCAGACTCTTTTTTAAAGCCTCTTCCTCCCATCTTTTGTCTCAGGTTGTTACTTTGAAGGAGACCAGAAGATGCACGCTCCTGGAACCACATGGCATCCCTTTGTACCTCCCTTTGGCTACATTAAATGTGCCGTCTGCACTTGTAAGGTAAATATACATGAATTAACCCGCTCACATCTGCTTGGATCCACATTCCCAACCCCCCCTGAATGGTTCATTTGCCCTGTATTAGCCTCCAAAGAGTCATACGTGCATGTGACATGAGTTCAACCTAAAGGAATGTCCAGCCTTTACACGTATTTATGTGGAAAACAGCACTAAGACACCTGAATCCTGGGCTTCCTCTGCAGGGGTCTTCAGGAGAGGTGCACTGCGAGAAGGTGACGTGCCCGGTCTTGACCTGCGCTCATCCGGTCAGGCGGAATCCCTCCGACTGCTGTAAAGAGTGTCCAGAGGAGGAGAAGACCTCAGCTGCTCTGGAGCACAGCGACATGATGCAGGCGGACGGCCCCAGGCACTGCAAGTTCGGCAAGAACTTTTACCAGAACAGCGACAACTGGCACCCCTGGGTGCCGCTGGTGGGGGAGATGAAGTGCATCAACTGCTGGTGTGACGTAAGTAACGGCGCCGCGTTCTGTAGCTCCTCCTCGCCGTGGCTTGATGGTTTTGGCTCGCTCTCCGCAGCACGGCGTGACGAAGTGTCAGAGGAAGCAGTGTCCAGTGCTGACCTGCACCAACCTGACCCGCAGGGAGGGCACGTGCTGTCCCGAATGTGCCGGTAAGATATCGACAAGCTGAGCTAGGCTAGCTGAAGGTGAGCTAAGCTAAGGTACGCTACAAATGGTGTGTTTTCTGTAGACTCCAAAGAAGAAGCTGACCTGATGCTGAAGAGCCCAGACAAAAGGAAGACCTGGAGACACTGATCCATGACCCCCCCAAAGACCTCTTATCTCACCCAGAGCTGCACACTGGGCCCCCCCCTCCCACCTCCTCGTCCTCCTCACCTCAGTTAGCAGCTTCAGGATCGTAGCGAACACAGAGGAGCGGAAAAAGGGAGGAAAGACAACAGAAACCTTCCAAAGACTCGTTCAGCGAAGGGACGTAGCGACGGCGGGGGACCAACCAGACTTTCAAAAACGCCTCCTTCCACTTTTTTTTATGTTTTGCTGGAATTTCCTACTTTTTGCTGAGGCAGATGGCGCAGAACCGGAGCACGGACTGTTATTGGGAGGATGAGCGCCGTCCCGCGGAGCAGCGCACGCCGGAGGAAGCGATATTTCACTGACAGGACGTCCAGCCGCAGCTGCTCCGACCGGACAGAGAGGAAAAAATTCTCGAATGGATGCGAGTTTGTGTTCGCGCCAGTGCACCCGTGTGTGTTTTACTGGAAAGAATAATCAGCCAAACAGGAAGAGCAAACCTCAGGGGTGGCGAGGAGGGGTGAAAATCAGCCGCCGCGCAGCTTCGCGGATGCTGCGGCGCTTCGTCACCCGGAGAGAAGCTAGCTGTTCCATTTCTCTGTCAAAACAAACACCAGCTTTGCCTTCACCCCCTGTGAGCTCATCGCTTTGCTGCTCTGGTTGTTCCTGTTTCAAATTAAGTAATATTTTATGAATTTTTGAGCTGGTTTGTATTTTGTATTTATTGAATGGCGGGACAATAAAGGATGTCGGTAAAACGAGGACTGGGAGTTCGTTATGGTCCATTTGTTTCTGTTATTTCATCATTTTGCACCATTTTTCTTCCTCTCTTCCTTCCAAATAACGTTCAGCATGTGAGTTTGTGATTGCGAGAAGAAATCCAGCCAGTCCTTTTGATCTTTTTCTTCTCCAGTTTTGTCTCTGCTCCTATTTTTCCTGTCATCGGTCTCATTTTTCTTATTTATCGCGTCCAAACTCACATTTTCATCACTTCAATTTGTCATATTTATATAACATTTCTTTCCTGCCATTCATTGTCCTTCTTTCTGTCTTTATTAACTACTTAGTTTCCGTTAATTGTGCTCTTTTTCTTCACTTGCTCACGCTGCATGTGTGCGGCGAGGATTTCATCATGGTCACACACACACACACACACACACACTGCGAACACACTGAAACATAAACACATGTACACACGCACAAACTGTTGAATCGGGAACACACGCATTGCCAAAAGGACAGGAAGGATTGTTTCCATTTTCCACAAACACACACGCACGCGCACATACCAGACACTCCCCTCTACTGGACAACATATGCAATTACACCCAAGTGGACCTCGGCCGTGTGTGTGTGTGTGTGTGTGTGTGTGTGTGTGTGTGTGTGTGTGTGTGTGGCGGGGGAAGGGGAGGTCAAAAAGCATGTTGGAAACTCATCATTGGGCCTGCAGCAGGGTGAACTATAGTGTGGATGTCAGAACCGAATGGCAAAGGTCAAAGGTTGAGCATCCTGAGTCATGACCAGCGAAGAGACACGAGACACATCGGCAAGAACTGTCACATGAAAGCAGCACTGTGAAAAGTACAGAACTAAAGAATAAATAAAGATCTAATTCTTGGAAAGGTCTTTTAAGGAGGAAACATGCCGGACATAAGAGTGACGTGGCTAAAAAGACCACTTCTGCTTGTATGTTTCCCCATTAATTTGGTTAATCTGTTCCCAAAATGTATTAATAATTAAGCAAAACGCTTTATATCAACACTTGAAAACAAAATAGATGTTTTACTGTGTGATGGGAGTATGTAGAATCATTTAATCTTGTCCATATGCTCGTGCGTTTTCTTTCATTAAATTATTATCACACCATATAAAAATGGTTTTAATGGCTGAATCCTTTCATCCCCTCGCAGGTTTCAGTTTTATTTTACTTAAGCTTTAATGAAGAGTCTTTTTCCCCTCTGAAACCAGACATTGACGCTGACGCACAGGCAGCAAAAAGCGGCCAGTTCTGCCCTCTGCTGGCGAGTCGTGGTATAAACGCCTGCGGGGTCATTAAATGGTTCTTTAAATTCGTGATTTTTATGAGGTCATAAAATTGAGAAAGGTTTTGGTTTCAAGCTGGCTTCCTTTTCACACACTTTACACCCTGTACTGGTGGTGTGAGCAGGACGGGCCGAACACTCTTATTACATATTTTAACGGTGAATGTGAGTTTCTCATTGTTATTTATTGTTAACAATAAAAGTTGAGCGAATGCAAATTTATCAACATTAGAAAATTACAACAAAAAAAAATGAATTCCCCTTTTTAACTACTAACGACCTTCAAAAGCTTTTAAGCTAACTATCCCTTAAACAAAAACTGTTAAATCTAGGGCAGCAATAGTTTATGCGTGGCCAGAGGCCATAAATGGTCCAAATATAGGAGCAGCAGTCACCCGACAGCTGTTATCTGATAAATTAACTGGTCACATCGGCAATTAATGGTAAAAAAAATTAAGGCCTGAAAATGAAGATGTTTTGAAAGATTTAGCTCGGCAGTTTCTATACACCAAACACGGCTAAAAATCCACTGTGAAACACCCCGAGGGACTGATGGAGATGCAGGAAAGAGAGAAATGACCACACACACGGTTTCTCTGCACAAATAAACGAGAAAGCGGATATTTTCCACACAAAATGTCAGATTTTTCCGTTGGCCCCACATGGAAAGGTTTTTAAAAGAGGCTGAATTGATTCTGAAAAGGCTCCTAATCAGGAAAAAACGACCCCCTTCATTGATCTCCGACATTTTACCCTGAATCCCTTTAACGGCCTCGGAGGTGACGTGAACCTGCTGCAGCCCGAGCTCACGCGGGTGCGCTTGCATGTGCCTGTAGAGTCTGTTTGCATCTGGAACCTTGATCACAACGCAGAGTTCTTACTTCTGAGCCATCAAATAAAAAGGAAAAACGCACCAACTTTAAATCACAAATACCCGTTTATAAGCGCAAAACCTAATTAAAAAAAAAAAAACATTTTGAAATAAGATTTTGTTGAAATGACGCTCTAAGTATATTAAAGAAACAGTAAAGTTTAGCAGGGGAATTAAAAAGAAGCCAAAGTCACGGAGATCCCATTACGGCTCCTGGGTCCTTGAACGCAGCATCATTGTTTGTGGGTCTACCACCGTCTCCATGAAGAGCTTCACATTTATTCCCCAAACACCATGGAGAGTTCCAAGAACAGCCCCCCCCCCCCCCCATGCTTTGATTCATTTGTCGCAGTCTGCTCAACACCCAGAGTTGTGTTCTTAGTTCTGGGGAGGAGACAAAAACGGATGTGATCCATAAAATGTGAGCATCTGTCTTTAGAAGCGTCAGCTTTATAATCGCAGCTACCATCAGAAACCATTCAGAAACTGGGAGGCACAAAAATCTAACAACTGGAAACAAGTCACACACAAAAGAGAGAACATTTGTTAGGAGACAAACCGGACAGTTATGGAATTGTGATTTAATGACATGACGTTTCAATGACATGATCAATTACAAATGATGGAGCGAAAACGAGGAGAAAGAGATGCTGAAACTTGCTGAAAAGTCAAATTATAAGTTAAAAAAGAGTTAAACTCCTGCACTTCAAAGGGGACTCCAGTTCTAGTCTAAAAAAAACCGAAATAATTGGACAATTTGTGGACTTGGACTCCAGAGCCAACAACAGGGTCCGACGCGCGT
Organism: Takifugu flavidus; assembly: GCF_003711565.1. Taxonomy (NCBI): domain Eukaryota; kingdom Metazoa; phylum Chordata; class Actinopteri; order Tetraodontiformes; family Tetraodontidae; genus Takifugu; species Takifugu flavidus. The sequence continues at coordinate 1,532,876 of NC_079531.1, read as the reverse complement.
GGCACCTCCAGCGGGCTGATTCCTTCGGCGTGACTCCAGCGCGCGTCCTCCCACAGGTAACCTCCTCTCTCTCCCATCCGGCTCCCGCCAGTGCGCACTCCGCTCCCTCCCTCCTGCATCCCAGTCTGGCCAGTTGGCTCCGAGCAGCGCGAACCCTGCTCAGCTCTGCACATCTGGAGAGACGGCGCGTGGCCGAGGCGGCACCGGAGAGGGTTTAGTTTTCATCACCGATAGATTCTGGCGGCGGAAGCACCCGCATTGCAACACAGGAGCGGCGGAGAGACGCGGCTGTTGGCGGCTGAGGTGCGCTTTGTTCCATCGCGTCGGTCCTGCGCCACCATCGCTGGGGTTATTTTACATTCCCACTCTTTGGACCACAGCGACGGCGCCCTTTCTCGGCTTCAACCAGTCCAGAAGTTGGACTCTCGCGGCCGCAGGATTCTCCAGCAGCGGGGAGCTGAAACTCTTGTGCTCCACACTGGAAGCCAGCAGCCAAGTTCTCCAGGGGGATAAACTGTTGCCTTCAACCCAACTTCGGCTTCCAATTAGTGCCATTCCGGGCCTGTCTGAAGTCCCCCGTCCCACCGCCTCCTCTGCCCTCACAGACCGGAGGGGGGGCCATGGAGAGCTGCAGGTGACTGACCGTCCGTCCGCCTTTGAAGACGCTCAAGCTCCGGGACAAAGGTGGCGGTCCGAGGTGCTCTGGACAGGATGGTAGGACCGCGCGTGCGTGTGTGTGTGTGTGTGTCTGTGCGTGCGTGTGCGTGCGTGCCACACAATCTGCCACTCACCTTGCTCGCCTCTCCCCCACCCCCCTGCCCCGCCTTTGGCGCGGTGGCTCATCACGAGGTGGACACGGCAGCTTTATCTCCACATCTGCCGCCGCTGCAGGCTTCAGATTTGACACGCGTCAGGCCCTGATCGCCTTTAATGAGGCCTGGGATCATGTGCTTCATTTTTTTTTGCGCAAGTGGCAAAAGTCTGATTTGTGAGCCTTGTAACTGGGTTCTCTCGCCTCCAACCCCCTGCATTCAGGCGCGTGTCCAACAATCTACAGGTCCAGCTGTACCTTTGGTTGGTTGCAGTTCAGGGTTTCGCCACTAGAGGGATCTGAGAAACTGTGCAGCCCGTCTTCAGGTTTCTGCATGTTTCTCTCTGAGGCTGGTTTCACATGTATGGTGCAGAGAGAAGGACCAAAGATGCAACTGAGACGGCACCAAACACGCAACCGAGACGGCACCAAACACGCAACTGAGACATCACCAAACATGCAACTGAGACATCACCAAACACGCAACTGAGACATCACCAAACACGCAACTGAGACATCACCAAACACGCAACTGAGACGGCACCAAACACGCAACTGAAACATCACCAAACACGCAACTGAGACGGCACCAAACACGCAACTGAAACATCACCAAACACGCAACTGAGACATCACCAAACACGCAACTGAGACATCACCAAACACGCAACTGAGACGGCACCAAACACGCAACTGAGACATCACCAACACGCAACTGAGACGGCACCAAACACGCAACTGAGACGGCACCAAACACGCAACTGAGACATCACCAAACACGCAACCGAGACATCACCAAACACGCAACCGAGACATCACCAAACAGGCAACCGAGACATCACCAAACAGGCAACCGAGACATCACCAAACACGCAACCGAGACATCACCAAACAGGCAACCGAGACATCACCAAACACGCAACCGAGACATCACCAAACACGCAACCGAGACATCACCAAACACGCAACCGAGACATCACCAAACACGCAACTGAGACGGCACCAAACACGCAACTGAGACATCACCAAACACGCAACTGAGACAGCACCAAACACGCAACTGAGACATCACCAAACACGCAACTGAGACATCACCAACACGCAACTGAGACAGCACCAAACACGCAACTGAGACGGCACCAAACACGCAACTGAGACGGCACCAAACACGCAACTGAGACATCACCAAACACGCAACTGAGACGGCACCAAACAGGCAACTGAGACGGCACCAAACACGCAACTGGTTGCCTGAGACTCACGACAAGACTAGACCAGGTAATCTGCCAAGCATTAGAAAATCTGTTTTAATGTCTGGTTTAAAGGAGATTCTGGGGGAATCTTCACACTTAATCTATTTAAAAATCAGGGCTCAATGCTTGTTAGCTTGAGCACTGGAAACCACAGAGAAACACTGCAGGACAGCAGCACGGGTGGCATCAGGGCAACGGCCTTTGGCCCATTTCTAGGTGCTGCAGGCACAAGGACGGAGCGAGATTATAACCAAAATCTGTTGTTAATCATGAAGATGTTATGATTATGGATGCTAAAGAACAGAGTGAACTCTACTTCAAGGCAAAAGTCTTTGACCTGATCTTTGCTTCACTTTTGCTCTGATATACAGCAGAAAGTCTGTAACCAGTCCACAGCGACACAGGGGGACAGTGGCTGCACAAAGCCGTGCAAAATAAAACAGGACAAAACTGCAGCTCCAACTGTAACAAAGACACAAAGCGAGTTGATCTTCTGCTCCATAAAACGTCCTCGTTAACTCGTCGTTGACATTTAAGGGTGAAATATTAGGTAAGAAACTGGCCAAGTTGGAAAGGATCAGCATGACGCCGTTTGATCTGTCCGCCAGACTAATGGAGCCTTCAACAGCCAGAATTAATGGCATTGGCTCGTCCAACAGGAGACATCTTGGGGGGGGGGGGGGGGGGGGGGGGCTGCGACGGCAGGGGGCGAGGAGGAGGAGGAGGAGGAGGAGGAGGAGGAGGAGGAGGCCTCGGCAGCAGAGACAGCAGCAATCTGCATATTGACGTTTTAATCGGGCTTCCCATTTAACAGAGGGAGAACTTGAGCCAAACGTGCGGCCCGATGAGGCGAGGAACCGGTCGAACACGCCGTTCGCTCTTCGGATCCTTCAGAAATGAGACTGGGTCTGCTGACTGGGGAGAGGGCTTAATGAGCACCATCATCGTCTGGGGACGGACCGTCAGAGATGGCAGCTGTCAAAGGGAGACTGCCCTGTCACTCTGCAACAGCCTCAGAGAGAGAGAGAGAGAGAGTGTGTGTGTGTGTGTGTGTGTGTGTGTGTGAGAGAGAGAGAGACAGACAGAGAGTGAGTCAGCTCAATGTGTGCTGATTATTTCCTTGACTTTTGTCAATAGAACATAATTTGTCAGCGTCCCGCAGTTGTTTCCTCAGTTTTCCACCTTTTCCCCCCCTTCTGTCGTACTAAGATGACAAATACGACACACAAAGAGTGCCTCAAAAATCCAGCTCCACACATGGCACTGAAAATGCTAAAATCTTTATGATTCCAGGAAAAGCTGCGCGGAGCTGCGTGTGTGTTCACACCCAACGCAGAAGGCAGGGCAAGTCTCTGCTGAGGGCAAAAACACAACCCCAAAAACCCTTATTTCAGTCCAACAGCTTTTACTCATGTCTGGTTCCCCCTCTGCATCTCACCACATCCGTCTTGACGCGGTTCGGTCGCTAGCATGTTAGCATCTGTTGGAGCTCAGGCCTCTGAGGCACGTCGGGCTCCATCCGAGCGATCAGATCTATTGGCAGGTGGCACCTCAGGTTTACTGCAGACACAACCGTCTCCTTGATGTTGTGCACGTTCTCCACCATCTATTTGCAATATTTTTGTGCCGCCAGTTATGCTGGAATACCCAAACGCACAGTGGAGGAAAGAAAGAAAACTGCTTTATAGCACATTTTATTTTTAAACCCCCTTAATTATTTAGACACACTTAGTATGAATGGTTCTAATTGTGGACATTGTTTAGGGAATGAGGATTGAAAAAACCTGTTTTTGCAAGCACTACGGGAGAAGTTTGGAGGGCAAGTGAAGGAATTTATGCGTAAAACAAAGAACCAAGCTGCCAGTCGGGATGACTTTCCCGCACAGCTGTTGCAGAAACCTTAAAGCAGAGGACTGGCAGGTAGACGTGCACGCCATACTGATTCAGACAACCATCGACACATCGGGGGCCGGCTGCTGTGCTCGTGTGGGTTTACATGGAGCCGGGCGCCACAGAAACGACCCAACTCTGACATTTAGGGAACCACAGAGCGATATTAACAGGATTATAGAATCCTCATCATCCTACGACATAAACCAGCTCGCCTCGGTTGGACCGGGACCCTCATCTAACAACAGAGGGATGTCGTCCTGGTTGTTCATTTGTCTGGAACACAAATTAATACCTTTATTCTGAAAGTCTTAATGGGCACTCAGCAGGTGGAGTGAAGCCCCTGAACGGGCCCGGAACAGAACGCGCAAGGGTTCTTGATGTGGAGTAAAAGCGATGCCTGGCTCGAGGGCCTCGCTGTGCGCACAGATGAGGCACTCTTGTCTGCAGCAGCATCACCGGGTGCGCACGAGTCTGGATTTATCACCACAGCATCAGCATCTGCTCCGAGCAGACGCCGATTCCTGATGAGGAGTCAAAGAATTCGGAAGCCGACGCCTCCACAACAATTTATTGTCTGTTTTGGTCTCATCTGAGGGGGCTTCTGTTGCTCGACATCTCCAACATTCTTCACACAATCTGCTGTTTGTTTTAATGCCAAATGTTATCTATGCAGCCTGTGTTGGACCAGCAACCAGGATGTTCTGGCAACTTCCCTTTCATGATTTCCACTGCACAGCGAGGCTGCTGGATGGTATTTCGTAACATCTCAACTCCAAAATCTTCAAATTTAGAGGTGAAATCTACCGCCCTCAGTTTGAGGCATTTCCTGTGAAAAAGCCTGGATGGAGGCAAGAACTGACGCTGATATTGGAAGCTACAGCTTCTAGACGTCTACGCGTCTCAGTGGACGCTGAGTCAGACGCGCCGGCTCTAAAATTCACCATTCGTGCTGCAGTTCTAGCCGCGTTCTCCCAGCTGTAGTTGGTGTTGGATATTAAATCCGCCGGCAGTGAATCTTCCAGGTGAGAGTCTCTGTTTGCTCCGTGTGAAAGGGAAGGTAACACAACGGTCTCTGCTTTCCCAGAATGACACTTCTGAGCTGCACGAACTGTTCCAGGAGTTTGTAGTTGTCTTTTTCTGGAGCATCCAGATGGTCAACCTGCTGCACCTTCAGCCTGAATTATTAATTTTCCCCAGTAAGGAGGGGCCGTGGTGGTCCTGTTGCAGAAAATATCTGAACAATATCTGGGTTTCCTGACTTGTAATATCACAAAGTTGCCTTTCCCTCTGATTTCAGTTATGCACTTGGTCAAAGATGCTTACATTTAGTTTCAATTTGGTTGATAATGTCTTTACCAAAGCAACATCTGGTTCGGGCATCTTAAAATGATGCCAATGCTTCGATCATGCAGCCAAGTTGTGCAGACGTCTGAAGGTGAACACTGTTTCCTGGAGCTTCCTTTCGGATTCATCATGAAGTAGCTGACGCATTTAGTGTCATGCGTCAGCAGAAAACTCCAATATATCAGAACATAATACCATAAATATATCAAAAAATATACAACATGCATATAAAAGGTCCATCGGACAACATGCAGGCAGCTCAGAGGAAGGAATTTACAGTCTAATCAATAATTGATGGTAAAGTTGTTAATGTATAATGCCCACAGCGTTTGAAACAATGACTTAGATCTATTCCACAGGATTTACACTATTCTTATCCCAGCAGCACGTTCCTCCTGCAGGCATTCATCCCAGGATACTGTTCCTGCACGTGTGCCTTTGCAGAGTTTATATAAGGATATACGTTGTTTTAAGGGACTCAAAAGGCACTGCAGGTCCCCTGGCGCCCACTAGGGGGCGGTGGAACGTTCAGGCTTTTTCAGATTATCCGGTAGCTCCCGTGAACAAAGAGGAGGTGCAGAAATTCTGCATAGGTTTCATGTGTCAGGCCAGGAAAATAAGCAATATATCAGCACAACGACACGCAGGAACAGCAAGAATTTCCACATGCACCCGTTTGTGGCTAGCAGGAAACGATTCGGTCACATTTCCGCACTTATACAATCAAAAGCAGCACCTCTTATCAAGGTGACCAACTCTGTTGCTGTCTGAGTTGATGACGGTTCAGATCCATGCAGCTAAAGTTGCTCATACATGTGTGACAGCTCGCTGACATCATTTCAGAGAGGTGTAATAATTCATCCGGCCTATTTTTAAATGTTGAACGTTAACCCAGCAAGATAAAAACCTCTTCTCACCACAGAAAAAAAAGGAACAAAAGTTACACCGGGCCGGATAATGATCGCCACTCGATGTTGATGTCCTGCACGCCTGCGGTGGCTGCTGTGGTGCGTTCGCTTGCAGCATGTTGCAGCCTGGAGCATCCACACAGCTGGACAGACTAAAGTGACCCTTCTCATTTGAACAGAGAGAGATGAGCTTCGATTACCGACCAACCGTTTTATTGGCTCGACCCTGCAGTCGGTGACCCACGGAGTCTTTGCTGAGAGCGTCAGTGGGGTTTTCCACAGTAAAGGAGCATTAGAGGCACAAGCCGTGCAAGATGGAGTAATCTGGCTCCTGTAAGAGGAGGTGATGGCTGACCGGAGCCTCGTCTGTGGAGGCCAAGGGCCGATTTGAGCCGTGTCAGATCCTCCTCAGAGTTGACCTCTGAACTCATGGGATCACTTCAGCAACACCATCAGTCAGTGTTTGAACGACGGACTCTGGAATGTCAAACATCACGTAATAAGCCAGAACAGCCTTGTTTGGAGCTGAAGAAAGCAACAAGTGTTTGTGGAGCCAACAGCTTCAGAAACGGTCATCAATCCATCCGTCAGGCGGTCAAACAAAAGCTGTGACCTGGAGCCGCAGACGGATGACTTTGATCTTAATATCAACCGGAAAAGAACAAAGAATGAAAGCAGAGTCCCACACTGGTGGTTTTCCATCGCTACGCGTCGGTCGCAGGTGCCTCTGAGCAGCTCCGCATCTCCTGTGCACCCGAAGCAGCTTGTCTGGATGTTACAAAAGCAGCAGCGCTGCCCAGCACCTCAGCCAGGCGGCCACTGCAGACACAAACGGCGATTTTACAGTTATATAACCGGTGTATTTTTGAGCATAAAGTGTGCTTCTGTAACACCAAAAGTTCAACAACCCCAGTCATTTTCAAGCATGGCGACAAATTACGCTACTTACAAAGCAAATATTATGAAAGAGGATGAGTGAGTGAGGAGTGAGCCATAGAAAATAGTTACATGTTAGGAAATTGCCGTATGGTTTTGTTTAATCTGGTTATGCGAGACCAAATTTACAGAATACAGACACAAGCAGTTGATTTATCCTTTCATCCTCGAGATTCAGAACTGTGGAACTCGGAATTTTCCCGGGCTATCGAACGTCCCACATTAAAGCCGACAGAATCTGTTTGTGGGCGTCCTTTCGTGAAAGGCCCCAGTTGTCGAAGTTTTATCTGGATCTCGCATGAAAAGAGGAGCCACTGGATGATACGGAGCACACTGGCGGCAGCTGCAGAGCCGGAGGTCATGGCAGGCCAATGCAACGTCACCCCGCCACATGAGAGTAGCGTGTCAATTTTAAGGTAAACTTGAGAGTCATCTGAAGGCGTCACAGCTTTTCTCCAAGAAAAAGCCTCTGCTGACATCTGTCAACAGTGTGATTATTCCACCAGCCTGGTTGCATGCAAATTTACAATATGTAACCTCACCTTGCTTTATATGCTCTTATGGGTGCAGAGTCTGGTCCCCCCCTCCCCCAGCCACGGCCCCCAGCTTCATGAATGCGAGGCCTTGCCTAATCTTGAAGGTCTGGGGTTAAACTACAAAGGTGTGCAGTTTCAAACACAGCTCGAAACAAAGCAAGAGCGTCCTAATGATTAACCAACACACACATGTTCCCCTGAATGAAAAATGTCTTGGAATTCCATCTGTTGCTGCCTGCCAGCATATCTGCATACAGAGCCACCGTAATCACGTCTCATCACTGCAGAAGAGCGTCAAACACAGTTTCAGAGATCCTGAAAACACCCCAAATCAAAGCAAGACACGTCGCATCAAGGCAGCGTTCTGCTAGCTAATCTGAGCTAAGCGCTAGGGACAGACGATGGGGCGCTACACCGCCACAACAGCTCAAGTCATGTGAAAGTGAGTGACGACGACCCGCTCCTGGTCCTGATAAAACCCTGGTGTGAGTTGCGGAGGCGCCGTGATGGGATGAGCTATTATTGCGACATCTGTATTCATTAACACCTCTGCGCCCGAGCGGCGAGTGTAGGCGCCGGATCTGGGTCTGCAGACCGTTGGGTTTCTTCCTTGTGCCGTTTATCAATTAGACTTTGTTAATCTGTCTGACAAACGGAGGCCAAGGAGGAGGCAGGGACCATCTCTATAACGTCTTTAGAATTATGATGCGTGTGTGGTCTGATGAAAGCCGTATGGAGACATATGGGACGCCTGCGTCTTCCAAAAACTTGAATTTTCCATTTATTTCTCCTTCGAGTGGGTGGCTGTTTCAGGGTAAATTGCGCAGCAACGGGAACGCTTTTTGACATTTCTCAGCCACCTTTAACTTCTCTCCGATTTCACGTTCGAACATGTTTTTCCAGATGAGACTTCTTGACCTTTTAGAACGTTGACTTGGCAAATGTCAACTTCCAAAATCGAGTCGTCCAAGAGGCCTCAAATGTTCCCTTTCAAGCTTGTGATTAGCAGTTGTGTGCTGATTTTAAATCGAAAATACTTGATAAAATACAATAAAGTCGGACCTCAGATAATGAAGGAGTCTTAATCATCAGCACAGTTTAGCATGAACACACCTGAGCTCAGGTAACTCAGCTTCACCTTAAAGACATTTAAAGCTGTTTCAGCTCTTAACAGCAACTATTATTAAACCAACACTTAATGTTGCTGGCAATAAGTGAAACTTTCCGTCTTATCAGCTGAGCGCGCAGTCATTTCTCAGCTTTTATTGACACTGGATCCTGATGGGAGGGGTCGGTTCCACTGGAAGCCGCTTTAGTCCCGCCTCGCACAGGACTCGACTTTACCGGGGACTTGGAGGCTATAAAATGAAGGAACTTATTGGAATCGGGACGCCTGCTTTACTTGGAGTTCCATTCGCGGACTCCAGCCGAGAAACCGCCGCGGATCCGATGATTTAATCGCCGCGCACACTCACCGATTTGGCCGCCGGGTTTCCCCTCACTTCCAGACAGACAAGGGCCGATCGAGCCGCCGCAGACAGCAGAACCATGGCCGGGCAGGGCTCAGACCAGCGGGCGCTGCAGTATGAACAGACACTGGTGAGTCCCACTGGACGTGGAACTTTGGCCGCAGGTCACAGCTCGCGTCACCGACCAGGCTCCATTCAAGCGCCGCTGCGCCAAGTTTGAGCAAAAAAGTTTCGACTCGGGGCAAGTCGACGCGTGTCCATGCGGTGCGTGCGCACCGAATTGACCGGCGTGTGTGTGTGGCACAGGCAGACTCCGCTGGAGGTTGTGCATCTGCACATAAGCGCGTTGCACCTCCGCAGCGCTCACCTGAGGGCCGAGGGTGGTGCTGCGCCCCAGGAGCCGCAGACCCGCGGGTGCCGCCTCTGAAGGGGCTGGAAAAGAGCACCAGAAAACGTTTGACTCATAGTTCTTTAGAGGGAAGTTACTGTCAAATTCAGGATATGTCCCAATCATTGCAAACAGAAGAAAAAACACACGGTGAAATCTGCACAAATGCCTGTCGGGGTGTGTGTTCTGTATTTAATACATATGAAATTGTGCAGATAAAAGCATTATTTTTGGTAATTTGGTGATGAGAATCTTTCTCCCAGGCTGCAGGTGGCCAGCATGAAGCCCAGCGGGTTTGGAAAGTTCTGTATTTACCAAATTAGCTGAATTTAACTACATTCTTTTAATGATTTGGAAAGATAAAAGCTGAAATCGTGTTTCAGGCTGTGAGCGCTCTCTGAATGGGAGGTTGCGTTCCAAACCTTGATTTGTTTGGTCTGTTCGGCATCAGGAGTGAAATCAGGAGTGGACGATGATGTCATCACAGTGCAGCCGTGACACCATGTCGGTGTGTGTCAGGTGCTCATCGTGTGTGTGTGTATTGTTTCGTAAGTCCGTTTATTTTTATAAGGAGTGGGCAGGAGTGGTGGTCTGCACACAGATATAAAGTCGTACAGGAGGGGACTCCCACGCAGGCCTCTGAACACGGAGTTCCTGCAAAAATGCTGCGTTTGTGTGTAGCTGAGCTCTTCCTGACAGGCTCCTGTCAGGCCCAAAGGCTAAATCATTGGAAGAGGCTTGTTTACGGGCCAACTGGGCCCATTCAGCGGCGACGAGGCTTTAAATTGAGAGGAGCTGCCACTGTACCACTTGTGTGCGCCTCTGTTTCCTTTCCTTGGAAAAACCTCCTTTGTGTCGATCCCAGCCCTGCCTCTCCGTGCACCCTTAATCTGCGCGTGTGTGTGTGTGTGTGTGTGTGTGAGAAAGGGAGAGATTACGCAATGCGCATCCCGCTGATTCAGCACCGGAGGATCAGCGACCCTGTCGGGGTCTCGTGCTCGGCCCTCCGGCTCTCAGACAGGAACGTGCAATCAGCAAAAAAAGAGAGAACCTTTTCTGCTCATCTTGGCTCCGACGGTTGTGCGATGAAAATAAAACCTGAAAGGATCTAAAACTGGATCTTTTCAAAAATATCCACAGTGTGGAAAAAAAAAAACCAGCCTCCACCACCATAAAGGAGCTCTCTGTGCCCCCCCCATTCTTGTGGTGGGTTGTAGTAACATGGTGTCTTTGTGCGAAGCTGGCAGCCGTGGCGCTTGTGTGGGTTTGTTGTGGGCTGCAGATGCGCAACGAGGCCGGTGTAGATTTGAGGCCTGAAGGCTGCACACAGATGTCAAAAAAAGCAGAAATTTCTGCAGATGAGCGGCGGCCCTCAGTGGTCGGCCGCGCTGCGATGGAGCAGTCGGCCCTAACCGTCCAATCATGTGTTACACGGCTGTATGAAACGGTAGAACAACATTTCTCATTGGCTAAAAATAGTCCAACAGGTATCAGATTCCTTAATTTAAAGCTGGTTTATGGGTGTGTTGGGATCACCGCGTCCTTGTCGGCCGGTGATAAACAGTGCTGATCAAAGGTAACCTTTTATTAGGCGTCGGACACATGAGGCTAATGTCTCCAACTTTGTCCAGGATTGGCTTTTAAATAATCATTCCGGAAACGGTTCTGATTTTATTGATACCAGGAGGAAATGTGCCTCGGTACCAGCGATTCCGATCTGGGCTTTATCAGTCATCAGTTGTTGACTGATCAATGTAAACTTTGCCTTTAGGTTTCATTAAGCATTACCAGCAGGGCCATACCATAATAATTAGCCTCAGATAAGGTGAACCGGAGCGGCTTTGGCTCGTATCGCTGTTCGGTCTGGAGGCTCGTGATCACCTCCAGCTTTGTTTGTGTGTCAACATTGAGGGTTTCTGTTCTCTGTCGCGTGTTCGGAGCCTTGAGCGCGTCCAGATAAGAGTCATTAAGCGCGAGATAAGCTGAGCATGAGTCGCCGCCTCCTTGGAAGAGTCCTTGTGTTTGTGGTGGGTTCCTGTTTGGACCCAACCTATGTTGCTGTTTCCCTGCAGCGAACGAAAAGATCCTAATCTCGACCTTTTAAAGCACTGAAATTAAAAGCGACGCATCCGAGATGACTTGCGAGCATATTCCAACCCCGAACGCGTCACTTTGACATCCGCAGTGGAAAATTCCTTCCAGGTGTCCCACTGGATCGTTGCTTCCAGGATGACTCCGTTACTCCTGGAGGATGAAGTGTTTTTACGTGTCAGAGGCAGGTCAACGACTCCTTGACACTCCTGGAGCAGCGGAAAGCCGCTTGCATAACTTTTGTTTCAAGCAGGCCAACAACCGTGGCAGAGCCGCCCTGTGTTTGGCGGGTCGGACATTAATCAAAGCAAAAGCAAATCGCTCGTATTGACCCTTCAGATCAAGACCAGCGATGGATTCTTCTCTGTGCAGTTTCCTTTCAGTGGTGGAATTTTCCTGCAAATACAAACATTTGCAGAAATCGAAAGGATTCGTTCTCAACGACTTCGGCAAACACTCGTGTTGACAGGACCAATGAGTGCGAGCACAGATTTATTTCTTTTTTAGTTTGCTTTCAGGACCGTTGAGCACACGGGCTGGAGATGATTAACCAGAATAAAGTCAAAGAAATTAATAAATGAGCCGGTTTAGGGTGTCGGGGCATGTTTGGTGATTAGTGACCATCAGAAGGACGGAAAAAAACGGCTCTTGGTTCAATAAAATGCACAATAATGCAGCACATCCATGCGTTTACAACGCAATTATCAATAACTTTCATCACCCATCTCCCAGTTATGAAACTATCACCACTGGTTGACACCACTCCCCTGTTGTCACGGTTCCTCTGTGCTGTGGAACTCGTGGAGAGACCAACCAGGTCACCTGGAGGTTCCCGACTCGAGACGGTTGACACATCAGCGGATGTTCCCTCCGTTATCAGCTCGCTCTGACTTTAGGCGGCTTCGGTTCTGCTCCGAGACCTCCAGTGTGATGGGTCGTGTCCTGATAGTGGAAGTATTCAGCGTTTAGATGCAACAGCAAACACTGGCAGCGGCTACACTTCATCCATTTGTTTGGGTGCAAGACATGTAGCCTTCAACCACCTTGATGCTCAGATTAAAATGGTGTGTGTCCTCAGTTTATTCCAAATGACCCTTAAAATGAACACGGAGGTGGAGCAGGAAGTTGGCTGTGCGCTGCTCATGCAGATGTCACAATGATGTCATGCTAACGCGTTCCTTTTTGGGCCCATTTCTCACCGCCACGACCATCTCCTGCTTTATTTTTTGTTACAGTTTTGCTCCGCCAGCTGTTTTGAAGGGGGTGTTATTCACCGACTGCTTTCGTCCTTGTATGTGCTGCTGAGCTTCTGTCACGTTTGCAGGATCTCCAGGGTTTAATCGTCCTCACTATTGTATCAATAACGTTGTCATTCAGGTTGCAGTTTTAGCTCCGCTCACTTCATCACCCCCCAGTTGGAGTCGTCTCCTGCCTCCTAATTACTGTTGGTTCACCGCGGATGAAGTGTCATTAAACAGGCGCTTGGCAGTGTTTAGCTTCTTAATCAACGCCCGAGGTGGAGACATGAGAGATGTGCACGGCTCGGGTTATCAACGGGCACTGGAAGGGAAACGTGCGCGTCAGTTTTGGCCTATCGGCGCTGCAGATTTTGGCGTTCCTCCCCTTCACGGCCCCCCGACACCCTGTGTGTTTGTGCCTCGCTGTGCTCCTGTGATGGGAGCTGGACCGAGGCTAACGGAGCCTGGCCCAGAGCCCGATTCAGCAAAAATGCTCTTTTTGGCTCCTTTTTTTCATCTGTAACTTCAGTTTTCCTGAAAAAGGGAGGGCGGTGCGGGAGTGTGGAGCACGCTGGGGCCTCGCTGTGGTTCACCTTCACGATCAAACCCAGGATCTTTCCACTGCTGTCGCTACGGTGATGCAGTGATGGGTGGATGATGTAATGGGATGTGACAGAAGAGGAGAAATTAAGTTGTGCATTTAATGGCTGAGCTATTAGAAGAGCCGCCCCACAAATACTGAAGGATGATTAAAAAAGCCCCCCCTCCCCCGTTGATTAGTCTTCACAGATCTGAATCGATGGTGGGTGCTCACATGCAGAAACGGTGCCATGCACGCCATCAAAAGCACTCATTAGGCACCAGCTCTTTGTTAGAAGATCTGCCCAGTGGCTCCCAGTTTGCAGCGAGCGTGTGTGACTGGGTTGTTAACTGTTGTGCTCTGGAGCTGCTCCACCAATCATGGATCCATTTTTGCTTTCTTCTGTTTGTTTTTTTAACCCCCCACTTCACCCTTCATATCCACCACAACCCAGAAGACCAGAATCAGCCCAGAAGATGGGATGGAAGGGAGATGGCAACACGTTTGTGTGGGCTCGGCTCTTCACATCCACACCTGTTTCTGTCCCTCGGGGCTCAGACCTGTGGGAGCTGGGACGCGTGCACAATCAAACGTGTGGAGACGTGCACATTTTTCAGATGCGGCCACTGTCGGATGTATTGTCACCGTTCCAACTACAGCCGGAACCACACGGACCATTTTAAGGGGCAGAAACTGTTTACATAATCACAACAACCAGTTAATTAGCCTCCACCCTAATTAGCATTTATCCGGCTGTACGTCACTGCAAATGAGCCGCTTTGGTGCTTTGTGCTCTGATAGCTGGCTAGCTGAATTGCTATCTAATGCCCAAAGTTGATAAAATAATCTTTATTCATTATGCAGCTTAAGAATAATTGCCCCTGGGTCTCTTGAGCAAGACCTAAATTGCACTAGACCAGTCGAGTACAAGTAATGTTTTTATGCATTACAGGTTCTTTTTGTTGCTGTAACAAATATAGAATGCTTGTAGGACTCTGGAGATATATTTTCCCCTAAACAAACGGCGATTGTGCCCCCACCCCCGTTGAGAGGTTTCCAGCTCCTGTAGCTGCATCGGATTGCCGCAGCCACGTGTGGAAGTTGAGTCGGTGCTGTTGGAACCCCCTCCAGCGGCTCACCGGACAGCTGTTGCAGATTGAGTTTAGGAGTTCCAGATGATAAGCCACTCACCTGGCAGCTGCAGTCTGGCACCGGTGTTGCTAAAGAGGAAAAAAATCCTTAAACACATTTTAAGGATTCCGAACACTTCTAGGGAGGCGAGAGGAGCTTCGATCACATAGGAGTCGCAAATGTAAAAATAGATTCCTTTGTTGTAGGCAATAATTTGGTTTCTACTCATTTATGCAGCATCTTTTAACACAGATTATACATCAAAAGATCTCCGCTGTGGCTGCAATAAAAGCTGCTAATTTAACATGTTAAAGATAATCCCGTCTGTCAACATAGTGCATGTTTACTATGGACGCCCACAGGCCTTCTTGTGTAATCATGTAGATAACATGATGGCATGTACACTTTACACTTAATAACACGCCTGAAACACTGACACGTGCAGTCATGTGGCACGCAATAACACAGATAAGATCAGAGGAATTTATCGAGGCGTGTTATTATTGAGGATAAGGAGCACCGGTGTGTTGGGGGAGTAGGTAGAAGTAAGAGAAATGCCAGGTTCTTTGTAGTTAAAGATGGACTTTTGTGAGATTTAAGTCGCTGCTGAGTCAGTCCCAAGATCGTCTTTGATCTCAACCGATTCCTATTAATCCAAGTCCAACGAATTCTGGGGCCATCGGATCAAAGCAAATGTTGCGGTTTTCCAAACAAGCATTATTGAGACGGGACAGATGTTGTATTTCAAAATTGAGGACAAAAAAAACAGATTTTGTCTTTAAATCCATCCTCTCCTAATTTAACCGTTGTTATTGAGAATAAAATCCAGAAAACAGAAGCAGAGTGGTGGTGGGAGAACACACAATTATGGCTCGATTTCCTCTATAATTATACAGGGAGGGCTGATTATATAGACCCCCCCCTCCCAATTTGTGCCTGTGCTGAGAGGGCAGAAAACCTCTCCTTTCCTCCCACAGCCAGGAAGATGTGGCAGAAGGAAATCTTCAGATAATGGAATCATCTTTAATCTTCAGTCACATTTCAAATTTGAGTTTTCCTCTTATTCAGTGTGGCGATAAATTTGTTGTTTTCTGTGTCCTTTTAGGAGGCAGCAAGCGAGCTGCTTTGATCAGAATGTCAGTTTTATTACCGTTGCGTCTGTGTGTCCGACCTTTGAGTTTTTGCTTTTACAATGGAAAAATCTACGTGGATCTGGGGCGCAGGTTGCTTCATCTGGATGTTTGCATCACGATTGAGATGTGCTAACATGTAGCGCTAATCTGTCATCGCACATTAAAGAGTCTTCTGTCCTTTGGTCACTGGTTCGTCCCCGTCTCCTGGGAGTAAACTCCAGCAAATTGTGGGACACACACACACACACCACACACACACACACACACACACACACACACACACACAGAGTCCTGCAGACTGACATTTCCTACTTGGAGTGTGTGTAAAGGGCTTACATGTGCTGCTCTTTATGGCTTATAGCAGCAGGATTACACAAACTTTACTGGATGGACCTTAGTGGGAGGATTGGGAAAGACCCAGTACATTTTGGTGCAGTTTGGCAGAAAGGTGCTGATGTAGGAATTTTGGTTTAAGGGGATTGTTGGGAGTTGGTGCAAGATGATTTAATCAGTGCTTCTGTTGATTGTTGTTGAGTCCGGGCTTCCCAGTCACGTTGCAACTGGTTCATCAGCACGCAGGATATAATAGGAGCAGCTTATTTCATATTTCACCCCTTATAAATCAACACTTTCAAACATGACAAATGTGCGAGTTTGGGTTTTTGTTTTTTAGTTTCATTTCTGCTTCAGCCATGACGGCGTTCCCACAGCCTTGCACACGAAGCTGCTCCTCGCTGCAGCTACATAAACGTGCAGTAAACACAGGGTGCAGCTTTCTGAGTGAATGAAATATAATCGTTACCAAGAAAGGGTTGATAATCTGCAGTAACTGCAATGTTCTTTGACTTTTCTGCAGTAAAGATGAGACGGGCTGTACTGTTTCAGTTTAATCAGGGTGTCTCTTGCCACATCAGCATGGAGACAATGTCCCTGGGGATTTATTACATTTGTCACAGTTAAAGTTGACAGTTTTTGACATTCGGAGCAATGAAACGGGCTGAAGATGAATGACAGAATAACCTCCATCAGGCACACTGGTGCTTTCAGGGAGCTCTGAAACAAACGGCACGTTTCTGCTATTGGGCTCCTCCCAGAGTGGAAATGTGTCAGTAATGAAGACGTGCCCAAGCCCCCCCACCCCCCACCCCCCACCCCCCACCCCTACCCATGTCCTCTAATGTCACCTGAGAATGCTCTGGTGTAAGTGGGCAGCTAAGTGGATTTAGCAAAGCAACAAGATGGTGCATTTTTACTGTCACCAGTCCAAAAGTTCCAGCTAAGTGATTATTTGGGGGGTGGGGGGTGGGGGGTGGGGTTAGGGGGTGATATGTTGATCACTCCTTGGTAATTACACAGTTAAGTTTTCACTCTCCTCTTCTTTTGTTTTGACTTTATATTTGCTAAGTACTTTCTTTGTTCTCTGTGTGTGTGTGTGTGTGTGTGTGGTGTGTGTGTGTGTGTGTGTGAGAAAGAGAGGGTGAAATCTCCAATCATGTGACACAGCTAATGAAGTCAATCCATTTCAGCTGTGTGTGTGTGTGTGTGTGTGTGTGTGTGTGTGTGTGGCACTAAACCACTTTTGTCCTTCAGTTGTTGGTCCAATGTTCCTTTTAAATCATATTTGATGCAGCTGTGCTGGCAACACCATTAATATTGGTCCAAAAGGAATTTAATTGTGACATAAAGAAAATGTCCACACTAACATTTTGAAGCTGTCATGAATCTGAGCACACAATGTGATCGCAGTAGAATACGTAATCACTGATATTTACTCCCTTAGCTAGTCCTAACCCTAAAATTCCCCCTTTTTAAAGGAAAACATTTCAAAACATTAAATGTGTGGTTCATGCTCCGAGATTTTACCTTTGGCGTGCACTTCAACCCTCCCGTCTTCTCTCTCTGCCTTCTCCTTCCTACCGTGGTTCTAAAATCAATCTGAGGCCATCGCTCTGATGAAAGCTAATTGATAAAAGTAAATTGGTCACATGTTCCGATGCCCGAGTGGATCCTTCGCCTAAGTCAGGTTTTTTGGTGGGAGAAGGTTCATATTTAGCAGCGACTCCGCCACAAACCTTCATCTTGTGAAGGGTTTCAGGGTGTCGTCAGAGTCCAAAGCATCCCTATCGGACCGTTTCTGCTTTATCGATCATTCGATCCGTTTTCCACCAGCAAGCAAAAACTGCCCGGGCCAATCAGGGACCAGCTAACCGGTACCAACATGGTATCTTTGCTAAGCTAACGTCAGCACAGCCAGCAAAACAGACTCGATAACTATTCCACAAGAATCCGAGTATGATGGTACGATAATAGATTCATCCTGGCTGACCATTCGGCTTCTCTGCATCTGTTTTGTGTGTGTGTGTGCGTGCATGTGTGTGTGTGTGACTCATGTGGTGTGAAACGCTAATACTCTTTTTCTGGACTTTCTCATGGGCTTTTGTGTGTTTCTTTTCTTGCTCCCTGAAACTATGGACCTCTGTTGATGTTATGACTCATATTTCTCTCTTCTTTTTCGGTTTTCTCATGGTCCCTCCACCTGACGATGGCTCACACCTTTTTTTCGATCACTTTCCGTTTTTACCTCCATCACAACTGTTTTGTACCTTCGCTCGTCCTTTGTTCATTCTTCAGTTTTTTTTAAGACTTCTCACTTTCTCAGGCCAGTTATTTTCACAGCTGTGTTTTTTCCCCCAGTCAGACGTCAATAGTGAAGTTGCTGGACAGTACGTTCCCGACCTGTGTGTGTGTGTGTGTGTGTGTGTGTGAGGAATGGTGCAGGGTAGTGCCATTCTGCTGCCTCCCCACGTCTGGATATTGCACGTGAGAATGGCAGAGAGGATGGGAGAGAGAGGAGAGACAGGGAGCTATTGTGCATAATTGCCCCCCCCCCCCCATCTTTTCTTCCCACAGTCTCACCCATCTTCTGACTGGGACTCCATTGTCTGTGCTGTTCATCCCACCTCACCTACCATCTTCTAAAAATGAGAAATGCACGTTTCATTTAAACAGCGAGACCGGATCCGCCCACACAGCCTGAATAACGGCTTCCATCTCGTCAGTCACACCATGCAAAGCCTCTAAATTCATGTAATCCACAGCTCGGCTGATCCCAGCTTGATGATTCCTATCACTGTTCCACAGATACTTCATTCCGTAATCTAAATGGCCACAGTTCACTTTATTTGCAGCATTAGCACATTAGTCCAGATGTTGTGAGATGTTTTGTGATAATATAATGTGGCCTCCAGCCAAGTGCTCCGAGGGCACCTGGGATCCCTATTTCCATAAATGATGCAAAGCTAACCATGGAGCGGCCATAGCACACTAGGACTTGATTTTCAGCCCACATTTATTTTTATCGTAGGCACCGGGATGGGCGCAGCTTTAAATGCGTGCTTTTCTGAGCTCGGTGTGGTTTGAATCCTCGCATGGCACTGTCTGTCATGTCACCTGAACATTTCCCCTAATGGGAATTTCTCCAGCAGAGCTGCATCTCAGCCATTTTTGTGCTTGTCACCATGTCCTCATCCTGCCTCCCTGCATGTTTGTGGCTAAATGAGGGCTGGATAACAAAGAAGGTGCACCAGGGAAAAGGAAAATACAATGAGAAATGGCTTTGGGGAAATATGTCAAAAAGTGGTCCAGTCCAGGTATTAATAATCTGTCACCATGTTCATGTCAGCTGGATTTACAGGGAGCAGGATGCTGTGAATGATTCCATTCAGGAGCTTTTTGCATCTTATTTTCTCCCTCATGCACTGTTTTCCTCTACGAATTTGCCAAGCCACCTGAAACATTAGGCGTAACGACACAATTCAACTTAAAAATTGTTTTCTTTCATATCCACCTACCTATTAGTTGAATAGAGCTATTTCTTACACAGTATGGGGAGTATTGGGTCCTTGTAGCATGCGGTAAATTATTATTTTAAACCCAAAATTGATAAAAATGAAACATTCTCCACTTTTCCTTGAGTTTGACCTCAAGTAGGTTCATAAAGTGTCATTATACGCAGATGACTGTTGGTTATACATTTCCCACTTAATGCATTTACGTACTAAAGCAGTTCCATAGATTTACTAGGTAAACATAACATAACATATCATTGGATTTTTTTGATTAATTTCATTTTTGTAAAGGCAAAATCATAAATGGAGACAGATCCTTTATGAAAATGTCCTATTTTAGATGTTTTCAGTGTCCTCTCCGTAATCAGTTGTTCCAGAAATCCATGTGAGGCATGCGTTGTCTTATCTTTGGATCAGCATATTGTTTGGCATCTTTAATCTCCCATCATCCAGGCCATGTTTTGTGTCTGATTATGGTTCTGATCTGATCAGTCTCCTTTTGACATTCTTCTCTTGGGAGGTCTGCAAATGGGTTAGCAGCATGTTTGCAAAGAAGCTGCGTCTTTTTTGGGATGGTTTAAACAGGCTAGGCCAGGGGTGGGCAAACATTTTGATTCGTGGGCCACAATGGGTTCTAACATTTGACAAAGGGGCCGGACCAGGAGCAGATGGATGGATGGAGTGCTTTGGTAACCTCACCTCATTGGAGAAAAAATACACATCTTGGGATATGGAGAAAACATGTGCTTTAATTTCAAATGAAAATGAAGAAAATGTGCCTTTTTAAAAAAATTAAAATTAATAACCATTTCTATTTTAAAGCACTGAAAGTTCTGTTATCCTTCAGGATATCACCATCACTCTCCTCCTGACTGTCTTTTTTTTAGTGGGAAAACACCAGAATTGCAGTAAAAAATTTAACATTAACAAGGTTATTCATTTAATTTTTCAAGTTTGGCGGGCCGGATTAAAACGTTTAACGGGCCGCATGTGGCCCCCGGGCCTTAGTTTGCCCATGCCTGGGCTAGGCTCTGAACTTGAAGATATTCTTGAAAAACGTTATGAATTTGTTCTTTTCTTGGGGAGCTTGCAGATGTGTCATGGTGCTCTCGATTATCAAATGGTACTGTTTGCCTAGCAAAAAGTTTAGCCTTATCCAGCCTTTCCTCCCCATCTTCTTGCGCAGCTCTTTGAGCACAGCCTTGACAGTTCGTCCGATGTGGTCTTCAGTTATTGTGAGGGGAACATCCACACTTTCAAATTCTTTCATGAGCATGGTCTTCATTTTGGAGATGATGCCGTTCAGTGTCATTGCAGGTACATGAGGCAACAGATTGCCCAAAATTTCGCAAGTAAGTTGTACTGCCAGGTTATTGGAAATGCGGTTCCTCTCTTCAAATGGGTCTAAGGAGGGTAGAAGGCTATCTGCATCGTCTTTATCACTTTCAATAGTGAGGCTTTCTTTAGGCAGCTGTAGAGACAATATAGAAAGACTGTCAGTAGCTTCCTCAATCCTTTCCAGTGCCATTTTTACAACTCCATGGTCCTGCTGTTGTGTCTGAGCTTGGGCAAAGCCATACATATCTTTTATAAAGGCGTCCACGTGTTTGTTAATGTCGTTTTTCATGTTTCTCTCAGTACCCAAGTGCTGGAATATAATGTCGCTTAACTGGTTGCAGATTTCTTTGTGCTCCTCTGTATCAAAGTTATTGAAAACATTTTGGAAGACTTCTTGATGGGTTTTCTTCTCATCTAATGTCCTAGCTCCCATAATTTTGGACATTGACTCCACCAACAATTCTCCTTTCTCCAAGACCTTCTGTAGTCCCTCCTCTTGATTTGATGAGTGGTTGTATTTTGTCTTAAGTGCTGCCCATAATTGCAAAATTGACTCTTTGACATATTTACAAAAGGAGAAGGCCTTGAGTCTTTCTTCAACCATTTTCCAACAATTTGAATTAGCCTGTGAGTCGAGGCGGCTCTTAGACTTTACTATCTGTGCACTGATCTCAGAGGCCACCTTCTGAAGATCCTTGGCAGTGCTGGACTTCAACAGTTGATAATCAAACTCTGACATGTTTGACGAGTTGACTGAGACGTTCTCTGGCTGATCGTTGAGGATGTCCTTTACAGCCTCTGTGAGCGTTTTCTGGGCTCGAGATGCGTCATCTTTGCAATCTGGGACTGAAATTCAGTGTCTGAGATGTGACCCAAATGTGGATCTTTTTCTGTCATGTTGTCGAGCGGATGTGTTTGATATTCTGAGGAAAGTGCTTCTAGCATATCTTCCTTCTCACTGCAAAACTTCCTTTCACTGGCAATCATTACTGTTGATTTATTTCTTGTTTTTAAATTGAACTGCAAACATGTACTTTATTAAGTTTGGCGTTTAATGTCAACAAAGCTTTCATCTCTAACATCAAACCTGTCTGTCTATTACACTAATTGTTAAAAACGACTGATGGGGGTACAAAGCAGGGAGGATCTGTTCATTGTGCCTTGAGGCTGTGCAGCCAGTAGGCAACCACTTGCCTCAGCTGAGTTGAGAGCTGTGCCATGGCCCCACGTGGGACTGGGCCTCCAAACGGCACCAGGAACCAGTTCACCTATATTTTAAAAAAAAAAGAAAGAAGGGAAGGTTGTTTTTTTTTTTTTTTAACACTGGCCACTACATCCCTTTTGGGCCACAGAACGGGTGCTGGAGCCTGTCCCACGCCAGAGAGGCAGAGGCAGGGTACAACCCTGAATGAGTTGCCAGCTCATTGCATGGGCACTTGGGGTTCAGTGCCTTGCTCAAGAGTACCTCAGCAGTGCTCTGAAGGTGTCCGTTAACCTACCTCTGCTACACCTTTCATGTTTTGACTGTGCTGGCACTTGAACTAGGAACCCTCCACTTCTTAGCCAAGTCCCCTACAGAATGAGCTCAGGCGTTTGTTTTTTTTGTTGTTTTTTTTTATATAAAATCCAAATGAACACAGAAAAGAATCCTAAATAAAAAAAAAAAATATATATATATAGAAATTATTTTAAAAATAAAGACACATTAGCTCAGTCTTGTTGCACAGGTCACAGTGATCACACAGCTTGGTTATTTAACATAAGCCAGGAAAAGACTTCAGGATTTCTCCATTATAATAGTCTATCCGTTCATATCTTTCCAAATGATGGTGATGATGTCCTTTTTCAGCCAGCTTCTGCGTTCTCCATTTGCCTGTTTTGTTAGGAAAGCCATCTGAGGCAGTAGTTGTCTTATCATTGGTGGGTTAGGTGCTGGGACTCGTGACTCTCAGCATGTTTGCAAAAAAGCTGCGTCTTTTTTAGGACGGTTTAAACAGGCTAGGCTCTGAACTTGAAGATATTCTTGAAAAACGTTATGAATTTGTTCTTTTCTTGGGGAGCTTGCAGATGTGTCATGGTGCTCTCAATTATCAAATCGTACTGGTTGCCTAGCAAAAAGTTTAGCCTTATCCAGCCTTTCCTCCCCATCTTCTTGCGCAGCTCTTTGAGCACAGCCTTGACAGTTCGTCCGATGTGGTCTTCAGTTATTGTGAGGGGAACATCCACACTTTCAAATTCTTCCATGAGCATGGTCTTCATTTTGGAGATGATGCCTTCAGTGTCATTGCAGGTACATGAGGCAACAGATTGCCCAAAATTTCGCAAGTAAGTTGTACTGCCAGGTTATTGGAAATGCGGTTCCTCTCTTCAAATGGGTCTAAGGAGGGTAGAAGGCTATCTGCATCGTCTTTATCACTTTTAATAGTGAGGCTTTCTTTAGGCAGCTGTAGAGACGATATAGAAAGACTGTCAGTAGCTTCCTCAATCCTTTCCAGTGCCATTTTTACAACTCCGTGGTCCTGCTGTTGTGTCTGAGCTTGGGCAAAGCTATACATATCTTTTATAAAGGCGTCCACATGTTTGTTGATGTCGTTTTTCATGTTTCTCTCAGTACCCACGTGCTGGAATATAATGTCGCTTAGCTGGTTGCAGATTTCTTTGTGCTCCTCTGTATCAAAGTTATTGAAAACATTTTGGAAGACTTCTTGATGGGTTTTCTTCTCATCTAATGTCCTAGCTCCCATAATTTTGGACATTGACTCCACCAACAATTCTCCTTTCTCCAAGACCTTCTGTAGTCCCTCCTCTTGATTTGATGAGTGGTTGTATTTTGTCTTAAGTGCTGCCCATAATTGCAAAATTGACTCTTTGACATATTTACAAAAGGAGAAGGCCTTGAGTCTTTCTTCAACCATTTTCCAACAATTTGAATTAGCCTGTGAGTCGAGGCGGCTCTTAGACTTTACTATCTGTGCACTGATCTCAGAGGCCACCTTCTGAAGATCCTTGGCAGTGCTGGACTTCAACAGTTGATAATCAAACGCTGACATGTTTGACGAGTTCACTGAGATGTTCTCTGGCTGATCGTTGAGGATGTCCTTTACAGCCTCTGTGAGCGTTTTCTGGGCTCGAGATACGTCGTCTTTGCAATCTTGGGACTGAAATTCAGTGTCTGAGATGTGACCCAAATGTGGATCTTTTTCTGTCATGTTGTCGAGCGGATGCGTTTGATATTCTGAGGAAAGTGCTTCTAGCATATCTTCCTTCTCACTGCAAAACTTCCTTTCACTGGCCATCATTACTGTTGATTTATTTCTTGTCTGTGTTTTTAAATTGAACTGCAAACATGTACTTCATTAAGTTTGGTGTTTAATGTCAACAAAGCTTTCATCTCTAACATTAAACCTGTCTGTCTATTACACTAATTGTTAAAAATGACTGATGGGGGTACAAAGCAGGGAGGATCTGTTCATTGTGCCTTGAGGCTGTACAGCCAGTAGGCAACCACTTGCCTCAGCTGAGTTGAGAGCTGTGCCATGGCCCCACGTGGGACCGGGCCTCCAAACGGCACCAGGAACCGTTCACCTATATTTAAAAAAAAATAAAGAAGGGAAGGTTGTTTTTTTTAACACTGGCCACTACATCCCTTTTGGGCCACAGAACGGGTGCTGGAGCCTGTCCCACGCCAGAGAGGCAGAGGCAGGGTACAACCCTGAATGAGTTGCCAGCTCATTGCATGGGCACTTGGGGTTCAGTGCCTTGCTCAAGAGTACCTCAGCAGTGCTCTGAAGGTGTCCGTTAACCTACCTCTGCTACACCTTTCATGTTTTGACTGTGCTGGCACTTGAACCAGGAACCCTCCACTTCTTAGCCAAGTCCCCTACAGACTGAGCTCAGGCGTTTGTTTTTTTTGTTTTTTTTAATAAAATCCAAATGAACACAGAAAAGAATCCTAAATAAAAAAAAAAAAAAATATATATATATGAAATTATTTTAAAAAATAAAGACACATTAGCTCAGTCTTGTGTTGCACGGCACACAGTGATCACACAGCTTGGTTATTTAACATAAGCCAGGAAAATACTTCAGGATTTCTCCATTATAATAGTCTATCCGTTCATATCTTTCCAAATGATGGTGATGATGTCCTTTTTCAGCCAGCTTCTGCGTTCTCCATTTGCCTGTTTTGTTAGGAAAGCCATCTGAGGCAGTAGTTGTCTTATCATTGGCGGGTTAGGTGCTGGGACTCGTGACTCTCAGCATGTTTGCAAAAAAGCTGCGTCTTTTTTAGGATGGTATAAACAGGCTAGGCTCTGAACTTGAAGATATTCTTGAAAAACGTTATGAATTTGTTATTTTCTTGGGGAGCTCGCAGATGTGTCATGGTGCTCTCAATTATCAAATCGTACTGGTTGCCAAGCAAAAAGTTTAGCCTTATCCAGCCTTTCCTCCCCATCTTCTTGCGCAGCTCTTTGAGCACAGCCTTGACAGTTCGTCCAATGTGGTCTTCAGTTATTGTGAGGGGAACATCCACACTTTCAAATTCTTTCATGAGCATGGTCTTCATTTTGGAGATGATGTCCTTCAGTGTCATTGCAGGTACATGAGGCAACAGATTGCCCAAAATTTCGCAAGTAAGTTGTACTGCCAGGTTACTGGAAATGCGGTTCCTCTCTTCAAATGGGTCTAAGGAGGGTAGAAGGCTATCTGCATCGTCTTCATCACTTTCAATAGTGAGGCTTTCTTTAGGCAGCTGTAGAGACGATATAGAAAGACTGTCAGTAGCTTCCTCAATCCTTTCCAGTGCCATTTTTACAACTCCGTGGTCCTGCTGTTGTGTCTGAGCTTGGGCAAAGCTATACATATCTTTTATAAAGGCGTCCACGTGTTTGTTGATGTCGTTTTTCATGTTTCTCTCAGTACCCACGTGCTGGAATATAATGTCGCTTAGCTGGTTGCAGATTTCTTTGTGCTCCTCTGTATCAAAGTTATTGAAAACATTTTGGAAGACTTCTTGATGGGTTTTCTTCTCATCTAATGTCCTAGCTCCCATAATTTTGGACATTGACTCCACCAACAATTCTCCTTTCTCCAAGACCTTCTGTAGTCCCTCCTCTTGATTTGATGAGTGGTTGTATTTTGTCTTAAGTGCTGCCCATAATTGCAAAATTGACTCTTTGACATATTTACAAAAGGAGAAGGCCTTGAGTCTTTCTTCAACCATTTTCCAACAATTTGAATTAGCCTGTGAGTCGAGGCGGCTCTTAGACTGTACTATCTCTGCACTGATCTCAGAGGCCACCTTCTGAAGATCCTTGGCAGTGCTGAACTTCAACAGTTGATAATCAAACTCTGACATGTTTGACGAGTTCAGTGAGATGTTCTCTGGCTGATCGTTGAGGATGTCCTTTACAGCCTCTGTGAGCGTTTTCTGGGCTCGAGATGCGTCGTCTTTGCAATCTTGGGACTGAAATTCAGTGTCTGAGATGTGACCCAAATGTGGATCTTTTTCTGTCATGTTGTCGAGCGGATGTGTTTGATATTCTGAGGAAAGGGCTTCTAGCATATCTTCCTTCTCACTGCAAAACTTCCTTTCACTGGCCATCATTACTGTTGATTTATTTCTTGTCTGTGTTTTTAAATTGAACTGCACACATGTACTTTATTAAGTTTGGTGTTTAATGTCAACAAAGCTTTCATCTCTAACATTAAACCTGTCTGTCTATTACACTAATTGTTAAAAACGACTGATGGGGGTACAAAGCAGGGAGGATCTGTTCATTGTGCCTTGAGGCTGTACAGCCAGTAGGCAACCACTTGCCTCAGCTGAGTTGAGAGCTGTGCCATGGCCCCACGTGGGACCGGGCCTCCAAACGGCACCAGGAACCAGTTCACCTATATTTAAAAAAAAAAAGAAAAGAAGGGAAGGTTGTTTTTTTTTTAACACTGGCCACTACATCCCTTTTGGGCCACAGAACGGGTGCTGGACCCTGTCCCACGCCAGAGAGGCAGAGGCAGGGTACAACCCTGAATGAGTTGCCAGCTCATTGCATGGGCACTTGGGGTTCAGTGCCTTGCTCAAGAGTACCTCAGCAGTGCTCTGAAGGTGTCCGTTAACCTACCTCTGCTACACCGTTCATGTTTTGACTGCTGGCACTTGAACTAGGAACCCTCCACTTCTTAGCCAAGTCCCCTACAGAATGAGCTCAGGCGTATTTTTTTTTGTTTTTGTTTTTTTTAATAAAATCCAAATGAACACAGAAAAGAATCCTAAATAAAAAAATATATATATGAAATTATTTTAAAAAATAAAGACACATTAGCTCAGTCTTGTGTTGCACAGGACACAGTGATCACACAGCTTGGTTATTTAACATAAGCCAGGAAAAGACTTCAGGATTTCTCCATTATAATAGTCTATCCGTTCATATCTTTCCAAATGATGGTGATGATGTCCTTTTTCAGCCAGCTTCTGCGTTCTCCATTTGCCTGTCTTGTTAGGAAAGCCATCTGAGGCAGTAGTTGTCTTATCATTGGTGGGTTAGGTGCTGGAACTCGTGACTCTCAGCATGTTTGCAAAAAAGCTGCGTCTTTTTTGGACGGTTTAAACAGGCTAGGCTCTGAACTTGAAGATATTCTTGAAAAACGTTATGAATTTGTTCTTTTCTTGGGGAGCTTGCAGATGTGTCATGGTGCTCTCGATTATCAAATCGTACTGGTTGCCAAGCAAAAGGTTTAGCCTTATCCAGCCTTTCCTCCCCATCTTCTTGCGCAGCTCTTTGAGCACAGCCTTGACAGTTCGTCCAATGTGGTCTTCAGTTATTGTGAGGGGAACATCCACACTTTCAAATTCTTTCATGAGCATGGTCTTCATTTTGGAGATGATGTCCTTCAGTGTCATTGCAGGTACATGAGGCAACAGATTGCCCAAAATTTCGCAAGTAAGTTGTACTGCCAGGTTACTGGAAATGCGGTTCCTCTCTTCAAATGGGTCTAAGGAGGGTAGAAGGCTATCTGCATCGTCTTTATCACTTTCAATAGTGAGGCTTTCTTTAGGCAGCTGTAGAGACGATATAGAAAGACTGTCAGTAGCTTCCTCAATCCTTTCCAGTGCCATTTTTACAACTCTGTGGTCCTGCTGTTGTGTCTGAGCTTGGGCAAAGCTATACATATCTTTTATAAAGGCGTCCACGTGTTTGTTGATGTCGTTTTTCATGTTTCTCTCAGTACCCACGTGCTGGAATATAATGTCGCTTAGCTGGTTGCAGATTTCTTTGTGCTCCTCTGTATCAAAGTTATTGAAAACATTTTGGAAGACTTCTTGATGGGTTTTCTTCTCATCTAATGTCCTAGCTCCCATAATTTTGGACATTGACTCCACCAACAATTCTCCTTTCTCCAAGACCTTCTGTAGTCCCTCCTCTTGATTTGATGAGTGGTTGTATTTTGTCTTAAGTGCTGCCCATAATTGCAAAATTGACTCTTTGACATATTTACAAAAGGAGAAGGCCTTGAGTCTTTCTTCAACCATTTTCCAACAATTTGAATTAGCCTGTGAGTCGAGGCGGCTCTTAGACTGTACTATCTGTGCACTGATCTCAGAGGCCACCTTCTGAAGATCCTTGGCAGTGCTGGACTTCAACAGTTGATAATCAAACTCTGACATGTTTGACGAGTTGACTGAGACGTTCTCTGGCTGATCGTTGAGGATGTCCTTTACAGCCTCTGTGAGCGTTTTCTGGGCTCGAGATGCGTCATCTTTGCAATCTTGGGACTGAAATTCAGTGTCTGAGATGTGACCCAAATGTGGATCTTTTTCTGTCATGTTGTCGAGCTGATGCGTTTGATATTCTGAGGAAAGTGCTTCTAGCATATCTTCCTTCTCACTGCAAAACTTCCTTTCACTGGCCATCATCACATTCAACAGGTGTACTTGTTTCACCAAGTGGACTAGTTAGTACAGTAGAAACATCAAAGCCCTTTTTGAATCCTCAATATTGGTTTATACATCAAAGCAATTCAAGGCTATGGCTTTAAACCTAAATTAATTAATAATTAAAAGCCAGATACAGCTCTTTTGGGGTGCAACAGAAACACCCCAAACACAAGTACTCTTTTTTTTCATATTCCCCATATTCAAGTGGCCCCACTATAGAGGAACTTGGCTTATAATAGTTCTTAAGATCTAAAGAAGCATAGTGGATGTGAAGCAAATCATCATACAGAATTGACAGCAATGTCCTCTTCTGTTGTTATTTATGGTCTTAATTTGGCCATGATAACTGAGAACAATAATTTTACCTGTCATCCTTATATTTCTGGTCCCAAAAATGCACAAGTATGGAAAATTCCTTTTAACAGGTTGGAAAATGTCCTACGCCCGTCATGTAGCGCGTTAATAAATTGCTCCAATGTTCATTGGCTGAGCGCTTTAATCCACTAACGGTACATAAGAAAATGAAAATATCCACATGAGCAGGACGTGTCCTACAGCGCCCGTGGATCTTTCTTCCTCATTGCTTCACATCCTGAAGGTGTCTTCAATTAGAAGCGATAGAACTGTGTGTTTGAAAGCTAAATGGCTTTCCAGGAATTTGCAGCTCTGGCCTTACAAGGCAAGGCTGGGATTAATGTGGGAAAGAGGAAGAGAGATGGAGGGCAGGTCCTCCAACGAAACGGTTGGCCAACAGAGCTGAGTGTGCCCAAGTAAATATGTGTTTTCTTAATGAGGCGGCATAAGAATACACACACGCACACACACACGGTTAACAGGATAATATTGGCACTTTGCAGGGGCTGTTTTTGTTTGTGACGGTGGTCAAGACGTGGCACTTATACTAATATGCAGCTGCTGCTGCAAGTGATCACTGGAGTGAGCAGTCGGCATGGGGGGTGCAGAGGGATGGGAGCTTTGCCTCTATTCACAGAGGAGGTAAACTAGAGAGAGATGTTTTTCATCCCATTTTTACTTGTCTGCAAGTTGTTCTTTGTTGGACTGATTAAAAATATCAAAATATCTTGCCACGAACATTATCTGTGTATTGCACAGACGACTGCTTTATTGTAACATTTCGGGATGCAAAGCTAATGCCCGTGCCGCATCTACATTCAACTCACACTGCGAGATGGATTCTTCCCAAGGACCCTTTACACACATCCTCCACTTGCATTCTTCCATTCGTTCTTCACTTTTCTCATCGTTTCTGCCCTGCTTTCACCAAAACGCCTCCTCCTGCCTCTTATTTCTCTGGCATTTGACTGCCCATCGATCCTTCCTTCTTTTCTTCCATCTGTTTGTCCAGTCCCGGGTCAGTGTTAAGGGAGCCCCGAGGGTTGGCATGGCAGCCTGGCACGGGCTCACAAGACTCCCCATGAACCCCCTGGGGTGCCCCTCCAGGAAAATTATGAAACAGTTTATTCACTGTACACCCTTTGTTCTCCATTTGTTGGAATTGTACCAGTTAATTTCCTGTGTCATAGATTTATGTTGGATCTCCAGATCCCAGCACTCCAGGCTAGATAAATCTGTTGCATTTAACCACATAAGTTGAGGAATTTTAGAAAATGCAAGTTTGAAGTTCCCAACCTTGTTGTACCTCAGAACAATGGTCCAATTCCTTTTCCTTCTGCTGCAGTTTTGCAACTGCAAAGGTGATTTTGGCGTTGTTGTTTGAAGGTTTTTAGGTTTTAGGAAACATCTCTCATTAAAAATGTCTTGCAAACATGCCACTTCTCCTGCGATTTCATTGTTGTAGGTTGTGATTTCATCGCTGTTTGCCTGTTTTCCTCCTCCACCTTATTCTTCACCTCCTAACAAATCTGGCCCTCCAGACAACCTGCATCTAATCACTCTGTAAAGTTCTCTCCACTTCCTTGTTTATATATTTGCACACAAAAACACATTTTCCACCATCACGTCTGTCTGCTTATTGTAGTGATAAAAGTTTTAAAGGACACACACACACACACCCCTACTCCTACTCCTACTTCTATCTTTGTGTGACTTTAACCATCCCAGCTCACCCCCTTAGCTAACCTAAGCCCACTTCTTAGCTCAACCTTAAACCCACGTCTTGGTCCTCAAAGACTCATTTGAAGTTGTGGAGACGAGCTAAAATGACCCCACTTCGCAGAAAAGCCCTTTACAGGTCTGAGTTGGTTCTGACTTCCAGAAGTTGAATAAGTCAATGCAGACAACGTTGCTTATATTCCTGGATCTTTACATTTGGAATCGCTGCTGCTCTCTTTTTTGTGGTAAATACTGCATCTGTCTTGGATGTGAGCATTTCTAACGATTTGCTCCTGACTGTGTTCACTGTAAACATGCTGGTTCACATTAACTCCAGCTGACTGGACTCACTCAAACCAGTCCAGACTAGTGAACAGGAAGAACCTTAATTTTTAGGGATTTTGACCCTCACAAACTCATTTTACCGCCTCCTCTTTCATAACTGGTTGAATCCTGCACGTTAATTTTTAACGTGATTCAACCATTTCTTGTGCAGCAGTGGGGCCTTCAAAGCAGCAGCTTCTTAAACGTCATTGTTACATGTCGTTGATCTACATCACAGCCTGCACACGTTTGGAGCTAAAAGTAGCCCACTTGCAAAAAAAAATAAAAATACAGTTCTGACTTGCTGGGCCTCCTGATAAAGGACAGGGCAAATAATCATTCAGCATGAATATCATGACCCCAGAACAACGGTACTTTCACTACTTCCTCCTCGGCTCTACCTATTGTTTACCCGTGTGCCAGCACAAAACACAAATGAGGAAATCGCTGTTTCTAGAAAAAGAGACACCGTGGCTCCGTGGAAATGCATGTTTAGTGATTACACACACACCTTCCAGCATATCGTTGCAGCCGCCCACACACAACAGCGCACTCAAGGCCCCATCACGGTCACACCGTGAAGAGGTTAAGTGACTGTAGAGGCGAGCTGCGGCCACATGTGGTGCACGTCTAGGCCATATCAACGTTCCCGTGTTTGGAACACTTCGCCCAGCGAGTCGCCAGGGTCAATAAAAGCCTTTGTGGCTGATATCGCTCACTTCATTTAACGGATCAGGCCTCGGCCACGAGTGACTGGCCCAGTGCAAACACTTTCT
Organism: Takifugu flavidus; assembly: GCF_003711565.1. Classification (NCBI taxonomy): domain Eukaryota; kingdom Metazoa; phylum Chordata; class Actinopteri; order Tetraodontiformes; family Tetraodontidae; genus Takifugu; species Takifugu flavidus. Next base: position 1,500,870 of record NC_079531.1, on the reverse strand, counting down.
CAATCTCGACTTTGCACAAGAGTCCCAGCGACATTGTTGTTGAAAATTTCTGTTTATTCTATAAGATGCAGGTGGATGATTTCAGTTTATGCAAAATGATGGCAAAACAACAGGTGGTTGCCATGACTACACATCCTCCCATTGTTCAAATAAATGACAGTACTGTAGGTGTCATCATGGGGCACGCCGCATCATCACTTTTGGACAGAACGGATGATTTAGTCACCAGGAGGCGGAGCCAGAGTGTAGGTAAGCCACGAGTCCTGAAGTCAAAGAATTCATCACTTTTATCTTCCTGGTTATCAGGTGATTATTCACGTATTTAGAAGTGAAACGACAGACTGGAGGGATTCTCTTCCACCAGCCTAAAGACTGCAGAGAAGAAATGCACTTAAACTCCCATCATCCCCCTGGGCTGCACATTTGCCTTCTGCATGACCAGATTAATTAATTTAAAATCAAAGATGTAAAATGTAGAGGGAAAATCAATCCTTTGTGCTCCCAAAACATTCAACCACCACTGACCTCTGACCCCTTTGATCGGGGTCTTTGGTGCTCCGGTTTGACACTGAACATGCAGTTAAACATCAGAAACGTGCTGGTAGATGACCTACGTCAGCTAATTGTGTCTCTGCTGTGGTTTCCAGATGTATGGACGCTACACCCAGGAGCTCGGGGTGTACGCCAAAGAGGAGGCCGCTCGGCTGAGGGAGAGCGGGCAGAGGAGATCCATCAGCGAACGAAGTCGTACTCTGGACCTCCTGGAGTACGAGAAAGGACGCTGTGCCAAGTGTCGCAGTAAGTTCCACGCCACAGGGTTAGGGTTAGGGTTAGCCACCCTTCTTTTTGTGTTTTAATGTCATTGAACGCGACGTTTTACCCCCAACACTCCTACCTGGCGCTCCCTCAACGTTTGCGTGCACCTGCTCCAGACACAAATTGCACAAATTCAACTCTGCTAATTCCCTCTAAGAAAATGTTTGCAACAGGCAATCACCTCATTATGGTTTTCAGTGGAGATCGCCATGTAGTTTCACCAAACGGCTGCTTATAGGATTAGACGCAACACTATGTCAGGGCCATTTCATGGAACAGCAACTGCTTGAGCACCTCAATCGTTGCCTGGGGAAGAAACATGATGTGAACATTACCCGTAGTGTTAGCATAAAGACTGCAAGTGAGACACTTTAGCCTCAGTCTTGTAAGATCACATCTTGTCTAAATCCAGTGGACAAAACAGTAGTTTTAGCCTGTCTACAGACGTGCAGGTGGAATATTTTAGATCATTTGGGATATTTTCTCTATCTGAATGGACTCAAATCACAAGAACCCAACTTGTTTTGCTAATCTGCATAAATGGAGCGCCCTCTGCTGGTCGGACGCCATCGGTGCACCTGGCTGAGCGCCCGTGTCCCTCTTATCTCAGCAATGTGTGTTTTTGCTGTCTTTTTACTGGCAGCTGATGAGTCAGCGATCCATCCCCCGTTTCTCCTCCTCTCATCCTCTTTTGGAAGGATCCGTTATATCAAAGTACATGCAGTCGAAAGGATGTGTTGCTCAGCAGGTGGCTTCACACATAAGAGCTTTCCACTGTGCACACATGCACTCACACTCGCTCCCTCACACACGCACGCACAGTAAAAGAAAAGGGCTATATAAACAAACACAGTGAGGCACAGGCATAAAACAAGAGCTGACTGGCTGAAAATGTATGGAAATCTCTCTCTCGCCCTCTCTCTCGCCCTCTCTCTCTCGCCCTCTCTCTCGCCCTCTCTCTCGCCCTCTCTCTGAAAAACACACACAGACACAATCAGACTTCCTTGAAGACAAAACTGACAGATAAACGCTGATGCATTCTTTTATGCTTAAATGGCCTCTGTGCCTTGTTTTGTTGCTTACTTTCTCTTTAATCTATTACACACACACACACACACACACATACGAGCAATAAACGGACGTCCTATTCTGCTGTACTGACGCTGAGTGTTGCAGCTAACAGCAGATTCATCTGTTTCATCCGTAGCCACAGTGCCATCCCAGCCCAGCCAGAGCTGTCATCACTCTACGTGTGTGTGTTTGCACTCTTAAACACACACTCCTCCAGCAGCTAGCCGGTCCCAGTAGGTTCGGATCCTTGCTGCTGGACTGCCGTGACCGTGTGAACAGGTTACGTCTCTGTAATTATGAGCAGAGGCCTGCAGACGTGCTTCGGTTCCAGCGTCCCGCTGACGCTCAAACGTCGCCAGTCTGTCATTGTGTTAACCTCATAAATATAGGAGAAGGTATTTGTGCTGGCACAACGTTTAATGTCTATTCTCTTGTGTAAATGTCCAAGAAAACCATGAGGAAAAATGCATCCTTGTGTGAAATTAACTGGATCCGAGTAAATTCTGCTTCATTTCTCTGTTAATCAAACTTCTGAAGCAAATTTGCCAGTTGAAATAACACTGCTGGCCTAATTAGGAAGAGCTGAACTGTCGTCTCTAAAGAGGAGGACTGTGGTTGACTCTCTCTCTCTGTCCACATCGCACAGCTATCTGCGGCGTAAATGCTGCAGTGCTGCTCCCACCTGCAGCTCAGCTTATTTTAGAGTTCAAACATCTGAATTCTGGCCTTGAACACATGACTTTTAGGACTGGCCTGATCCGCCCCTGCAGCTGAACTCCATCTATCATCTTGAAACAGGCACCTTTGTCCTCACCGGAGCTGTGGAAAAGCTGACTGGGCGCTTTTGGATTCAGGCTCAGCGGCGCAAAAATAGATATTTATGAAGATCTCGGGGCCCCACTGGGCCTTTAATCAAACTCCTCATCGTTTGATATCACAACAGTTAATGTGCCAGCTGCTGCGCTGGTCATGACGAGGCATCTGTGGCTCGTATTTTAGGGCATTTTCATTTCCCACAAAGCTACTGAAACAATTTTTTCTCCTTCCACGAGGATCTAAAGCAGCAGTCCTTCTAATTGACTGCCACACAAATTATAGTGAAATTAGACTGATTTAAGTTCGAGTCTAAGTGTTGCATTATGTATATGGCAGCTTTGATTTTTATATATAGCCCCAATTTGGAGGCCAAGAACTGGAAAACAAGCGCCGCGGGGATGAACAGATGGTGTTTTCACTGACCGTTTGCGCGTCATTCTGCCGCCGCGCTCCTTCCTGTTGTTCGGTAGCGTGACCAGCAGGAGGCAGCATTGAGCTGCAACAGGCTAGCGGAAAGAAGAAGCGTGCGTGTGCCCGTGCACCTGTCCACATGCAATTATTATGGTGACGGGTGCGCGACCTGGTCCCCACAGGTGTTGCTGTGCTCTTAAGGTAAATGTCTGGTAATGGAGTCTGTCTAGACAGGGTTAAAGGTGTGTGTGTGTGTGTGTGTGTGTGTGTATGTGTGTGTGTGTGATTACAATAAATCTGAGCTTTCCATCTGGCAATTGTCTGTCAGTTTCTTTCTCTCTCTCTGTCTCATCTGTGTGTGTGTGTGTGTGTGTGTGTGTGTGTGTGTGTGTGTGTGTCTCTGTCTCCTGGTACACTCAGAGACCATGACATCAGCAGTTATACTAGATGACGGCAGCCCGAAGCAACAGTGTTTGCGAGTCACAGCACACACACACACACACACACACACACACACACACACACACACACACAGCATGAAGTGATGAAATATATGCAACTGTCTTTTGGTTTGGGCCTCATCTCCGTCTCTCTGTGGTACACCTGCGGTGCCATGTTATTTAATTGGTTCTCTCTTTCACACACGCACAGAAAAAAAAATTGCTTCAACAGGTGTGATGTCAGCAGGAGCTCAGCGTGGTGCCACATGTTGCTATGGTGACGGGTAGACACCTAGCGACCCGCAGTTGCTCACATGATGCTCTTCTTCCTTCTCTTCCCTTTCTTGTCTTCCTCACTCCTCCATTTCCTCTCCTTTATCCCTCATCACCCCCCCCCCCATTCATCCTGCTATTACTCATCTTTGTGGTTGTGTAAAAGCTCAGTAAATAATAATTTTAAAAAAGCAGCACACCTGATTGGCCGGTGTCCAGTTTGGGGACGATCACATTTGTCGCGCACGTGCAACATGCGCACATGGACACACGACTGTTCTTTGAAACATGTCAGCCAATAAAAGGCATGCACTTGACCTGTGGGGGCTGAAGTGTGTGTGTGTGTGTGTGTGTGCATGCGCGAGCGTGAGTCACATGGATGGCGCGGGATGTGCTAGCATAAATGTTAACCCGCGTTAGAATCTCCATCTTTATACAATTAAATTCCGCAGGAAGTGGCTGGATGTGTAAAGTTCAAAGAGATCTGGGTTGAAATGATTCCTTATTTTAAGGCTGCTGCAGTGGAAGCAGCAGACGGGTGGAACGACGCGTCAATCGGGAATAAAAACGGGAATAAAAACAAACGACAGGGTTTCCATCGTGACGAGCGTCCGTCAGAGAGGGAAAGCTTTTATTTCTACTGTCAACTTTTGCTGAGAGTTTTTCAATTGCAGCAGCAACCGCGCTACCTTTGTCAGCCGCACCTGACACGAGTGGGCGGCATTTACACACACACACAGGTACACACACACACAGGTACACACACACACACAGGTACACACACACTTATGCACACGTGAGCTACATGAGTGTGTTGGGTAACGTTGGACATTTAAATGATAGTCAAGAAGTGTGCGCACAAACACAGGCTCCTGCTTTTGTGTTTGAGTGTGTGTGTGTGTGTGTGTGTGTGAGAGAGAGAGAGAGATGGTGTCGTCTAGGGGGCAGCAGGTTGAGTCATGAACCAGTGGGGGGGCGTTAAGACCGTGACATAACATTTAAATATCCGTACTCCGGTCCACGTGTGCCAGATGTCCACGCCGAGGAGTGTGTACAGCCCCAAACACACACGTCCAGCTGTTTTTAACCTCTTATCGTCGGTAAAATGGCAGAAATCTCGATTTATTGAGCAAAGCGATAGATTATTGGGCTGTAAAGTATCACAAACTGACACGTGCGGCTGGATTCCAAGGCCAGATGAGTTGTGAAATATGGCTGCTGCGCTTTTAGGAGGATTTTTGAGGAATATTTGCTTTCCCGAAAAGAGCGAGCTCTTCCATAAACGCGTCGCCGCGGGGCCGCTCTGATGGATGGACCCGCGCTCCGTGCAGACAGAGGGGTTGAAGTTTGGTTGAATGAAAAACTTTTCCTCGGATCATTATTCGGTTCCTGAGGCAGCGGTTCCTGTCGTGGCAGCGGGGTGGAGGCGGCGGCGGCGCCCTTCATCCACAACGCCATCTGACCCGGTGAAGGATGAATCCAATCAGTACAATCTGGTTATTAACCGTAGCGAAGGCGCGTTCTAATGGACGCTGACGATCAGCTGCTGTAGCTTCCTGATCACACACCTCATGTTTGTTTCAAACTTTTCAGCACCTCTTTGCCTCTCACCCTCGTCTACGTCTTCTCTTCCTGCATTTATTACCCTCCTCCTCCTCCTCCAGCCCCCGTCCCCCTGTTCGCCACTGCAGATAATCTTCGTGTGTGTGTGATAGTCTCTTCTGTCTCTTTTGATCTGAGCTTTATGTTCCGAGTTATTAATCTGTAATCATCACTGAGCCAACACACACACACACACCTAGCTAAAAACTGAAAACTTTCCTACATTTTTTTGTGGTTGAGCTGCAGTTGTTACCACGAGCATCATTATATCGTTCGACAAAGGCCACAATAAGAGTTTCTGTTGCTCCAAGTGCTGATGTGTGATCCAGTAAACTTTAATTGTCATTTCATACAATGAAACGCAAGGAGAACCTTTCCCAGTCCGATCCCATATTAGCAACTTTAGCTAATTAGGCCTAGCATCGGGAAGCCTCACTGTAAATTCTTTCCTCATGTCTGAATAATTGGCTGCTTATTGCAGAAAGGTGACAGGAAAGTTTCACAAATATCAGACTAATGAGTTTTACTGAAGTTCCGGCTGCTAATGTTGAGCCGTGATTCTCTTGTCTGCCACAACCTGCCGCCTGTGATAACGTCATTATCTCCTCGTCACCTGAGCTTATTTAAAATGCTGCATTGTCTGATTTAAACTTGGAGAAATAAAGGAGAAGCTCATGTCACGGACGTATATTGTGGCCGTACACCACAGGGATGCTGCTTGTGTTTAACTGTCTTGTGTGATTTGTTCTCCAGGGTCGGGTTACCCGTATGTTCTGGAGCCCCCGGCCCACGACTTTATTTCTGGTAAACCGAAAAGCAAAATAAATCCCTGTCATGTCCATTAAATTCCCTTTAACTCCTTATTGCCCCTCCCTCATTCACACCTGCACCACCGCGGCCATTAAGCCATCATTAATCTGTAATAAATGGTTAATAATACATTAGCAACCCTTATGCTACTTTGCTAACTGCAAATTAACAGTTGGTTTCTGTAGAATCCAAATGTTTGCAGCTATAAATATGGCTACCAAACCCCCCCCCCCCCACACACACACACTCTCTCTCTCTCTCTCTCTTCTCTCTCTCTCTCTTCTCTCTCTCTCTCTCTCTCTCTATCTCTCTCTCTCTCTCTCTCTCTTCTCTCTCTCTCTCTCTCTCTCTCTCTCTCAGCTTGTGGCTCTATATTAATCAACAGCTGGAGTGAGAAATCTGTACGTGCACACACTCCCAATCTCCCCAGCATTGTTGGTTCTGACTCTGCCTTCCTCGGCCTCATTACAGCCTTCAGCCCTGCTGCAATAAAGGCCTATGAACGTCTTAGTTTAGCACTGTTTGTTGTGTGTGTGTGCGTGCGTTAATGCGTGCGGGGGGAGGGGGACATGGGGAAGATGAATGGTTGTGATTAGGCGGCGCACGCCGCGGACAAGTGTGGTGATCAATGCCTCCATTCTGTCTGCTGCTCAAGAGCAGACAAATGCAGCCTGGTCACGCCAACAGGCGCCGCATGCAGGCTTCTTTTCCATGGACAGTGTGCGTGTGTGTGTGTGTGTGTGTGTTAGTTACATGGGTTTTACAGTGATTGATGGCCCTTTTGCTCCGGTTCACCATTTTTACTTGTTTAATGTGCTGAAAGAACCTGACGTTCATGTGTGACATCATAAGTGAAGGTTGTGAAGCTTGGAATGGCAGATAACAAGTGCAGAAGAGTGTGTGTGTGTGTGTGTGTGTTTGTGTGTGTGTGTGTGTGTGTGTGTGTCTGCAGAGGACTGCGGCGTGGAAGTGCTGACCGAGCAGGAGGGGGGGGAAGAAGAATGAAAACACAAGGCGGTAATGGAGGAAAGATTTCAATAGAGGGAGGTGGAAACAGGGAAATGTAGATCTGGGCGTGAAGGAGGGAGGAGATGAAGTTACAGATGGGGGGGTGATGGGAAGGGCTCTGGGATTGGTGGATCAAATCAATTGAAATGGAGGGAAAGCCAGAAGCAGCGTGGAGAGGTGGCGGCGGGGCCGCTGACTTGTTGTTGTCCGGGCTTTCATCCAGGAAATGAGAGGACTCTCCCTCTCCGGGGGAGAGAAAGACGCGTCTCCTCCGTGCATTTAAACCAGCACACATTCCTCACCCACACACACGCCGACAGGCCGCTGCTCCCTACGCATGTTTTACGATCAGTGGCGATAAGCGGCACTTTCCCATCGATCAGTCGCAGAAGCGTTTGTGCGGAACGTGAACCACAGAGAATCCAAATGGTGCCTCCCTTCTCGGGATGATTTCTTCCACCCAGCGTTTGAATCCTGCGGCAGGGAGCAAATCTTCCTCGGCTCTAATGGCAGGAGGATAAACCGGTTAATTGTGTTGGTTTTATCGCCGGTCGTCTAAGAACCATTAAACCTCCATCAGACGCTCCTCAGGAGCGGCGAGAGAGGAGCTTTCTAACTTTGGTGCTTGCGCAGGCCTGTTCTGGGAGTGTGCAGGCGTGCACGTGTGCAGGCGTGCACGTGTGCGCCACTCCGCCCCATTAGGTCGACCGCGTCGCGGCTGCTGTTGCTGGAGGAGAAAACGATGTGATCGAGTTGGGGAGGCGACGCTCCGCCAGCTCTCCCGGGACCGGCGCCGTTACAGCACATTTACATAAACATCACCTCCTTTTACATCTCATTAGCAGAGGGAGCACATCAACGGGGGGGGGGTTCATCGTGATTCCACGGGACGGGGAAAGTGCCGAGGGAACGGAGGAACTTGTTACTGCAGCAGCCGTTATTCTGCACAACGGGACCAGTTCATTCCCTTTCTGACTCTTCTGTTCTCCTTTAATCCTCTTTTCCAGCTCCTCTTCCTCTTTTCCTCTTCCTCACCTCTCCCACCAACATGCGTCCTGCGTTTCTCTTCAAGAGCAGCTGAATTGTCAGCTCTGCACATCTGCATGTGCTCTAATCGAATTAAGAGGATGCCCGGCCAGGCATTTCTAATTGAATCTCTCCCCGATGCGCGGGGGGGGGGGGGGGGGGGGGTTCTCCCTCATGGTGCAGAGTTGTAGCATTAAGTCGGCGCCTTTACCTGTTACGCTCCTGTGGAATTGCCTTCTTGCATGACAAATGAGGGAACTGTTTGAATAATTAAGAGCAGAAGTCTTTAGGTGTGTGTGTGTGTGTGTGTGTGTGTGTGTGTGTGTGGGCTCCTAATGCAGGTCAGGGTTAGAAAAATCTTTGTTATTTTTAGCCGTTTGTGTCCAGAATTGTGATCAACTCACTCGTCTTCGGCCCAAACAAACACGATGCTCAACACGTCTTAATGTCAGGCCACGGATCCAGACGCACTCGGTATCCACGGAAACCTAAATGAGTCTCAGCAGGCATGTGGGCATCATGTCTGTGGACGCGCTGGTGAGGAAGGAGGATGTGGTGGGCAGCAGATAAAGGCTGAGAGCACGGGAAGAAGATGAGGAGCAGAGTCGGAGGTTGAATGTGATTATCACGAGGAGGAGGAGGAGAGGAGAGGAGAGGGGGATGATTGGACCGGAGAGGGGAGGGATGGAGGGATGGAGGGAGGGAGAGTGGTGCAGAGGGTGAGTCAGAAGGCGATGAGGGCGGCGGGGAACGAGCATGCTGCTTATTGCACGCCACCAAGAATGAAGTCGGCAACCCGTCTGCAGAGGCCTGGTGCGTGAGGGCGTGCACGCACACGTGCACACCACAACAGAAGAAGCTATTAAGCAACAACAGCGCAGACGGAGCCGACTAAATCACAACTCCTGAAGACTACACACACACACACACACACACACACACACACACACACACACACACACACACACACACTAGCTCAACTATCTCTGTGGGGGCCTTTGCATTGACGTCTCTTCGTTTCTCTTTCACAAACTGACCAAAACCCCTCAAATCAACCTGAACTGAAAGGTTGACCTGGTGGGGACCTCACAAAGGTGGTCAGACCCCACAACATGAGTGGAAACACACGTGGGCGAATCGTCTCCGTGATGACCACAAATTGAGAATAATGGCGGCCGGGCCGCTCCCCCCTCGGCTGCTGAAGTCTTGCTTCTCGTTTGTTCTTCTCGTCGTTTTGATGTGATTTATTAACGAAGACAGCTCCCGGGGTTCTGATCCTGGACGGGCTGAGGACCGCTGTGGTCCGGGACGCAAACGTCAACACTGAACAAACGAGTATCTGCTGCAAACGAGCTGTTGTGCCGGATGATGTGCACCCGTGCACGACATAATTAGCCGCCACAAACAAATGCTCCGCTCCATTAATTAGTGCACATAAAGACGTGTGCGCACGTGTCTCCTAGGGCGTTTAAGGCGTGTACGTTTACGGCTGCCTGCAGGTGAGTGTTTAAAATGTTCTCCTCAGATCTGATTCATCCTCTTCCCATTAACACCAGATTCATCAGCGTCTCTAACGGGCTCATTTAACCCTGTGGATGTGTAACGAGCTGCTTTTCCATTATATCTGACACAAATGTCCAACAATCTTACTAGTTTAAGAAAAGTTTTGTGGATTTTATGATCATTATAACTTAATGTGTTCTAATCTTCAGTTAGAACTGATGTGAAATGTGTTGTAGGAAAAAATACAATTAAATTAACCTTTTATTTTTAGAAAAGTGCCATAAACACCTTAAAATTTCACTTAATCAGCCAAAGCTGGATGCGCAGTGAGGTGAAATTAACCGTCTGTTTGTGTTGGAAGTTGGCAAAAATCGAAAGATTTCAATGAGCGTAGCATTGATTTATCAAAAGGGAAGAAAAATCTCCTGTTCGGAGTCACAGCAGCAGTGACGGGGCTGGAAATAAGTGAAGTGACCTTTGAGTCTGAGTTATAAAACCATAACCTTTAAAGAAAAGCTGCCGTGTTCCCTACAATTTTCTAAAAAGGAACTCTGAAGTGATAGAACGTGTCTGAGAAAGAACACTATGATTTGCTACTGATTAGGAGTCAAATTTAATCAGCATTTATTTTGTATAGTCTAATTAATTGCTGATGGGAAAGAAATGTCACATTTTGATAAGAGAATTTCTAAAAAATAAACTAAAATAAACATGCAGATGACAGATGTTATTGGCCCATTTTTCTGAAATCTGGATGAAATAATCCCTAAATTTCCAGCATTTCAAGCAGGCGCTTGTGTGCAGAACTGTTGGCGTGTGTGTCCTCGCGCTCCCTGACGTGTTCTGTCTGTGTCCCCACGCGTCTGCAGTCTGCACGATCCGCTGTCAGAAGTTCCTGATCTCACGGGTCGGGGAGGACTGGATCTTCCTCATCCTGCTGGGGCTCGTCATGGCCCTGGTCAGCTGGGTGGTGGACTTCTGCATCGCTATCTGTTTACAAGGTGAGCCGGGGGGGATGAGGCCTGAGAGCATTAAATGGTCAGTTACACAGTGATTGGATACATTTTCCCTTTGATCTGGAAAGACTCAGGATGTGTGTGGTTTTCTTTAAAATTTTCCCCATTAAAACAATATTTGAATTAATTGTCAAGTGGTTTTAATTTCATTTGATCAAGATCTGGCGCCACCTTGTGGTAAAACAACAAATTGTAAGGGATGGGTGTCGTTCCCACTTTTTCCACGGGCGTCCACAAAACTCCTCACAATTCCTGATGTCCATTCATGTTGAAACCTTATCTTAAGGACTGACTTTTCCCTCTCAAGAACACTAAAATCAATCACTTGACATCTGCCTCAATATTTATTTCTAATGTGCGTCTGCTAACGAGCACTACAAACTGTCAGAAAAGTGTCAGCAGGCTAGTTCCCATACCTCTGTCTCAGCTGTCTGAATTCTCTTCTGCTTCTCATATTTTACTGGGAGTTAAAGGGCTTGTTTGGTGCTTTGATGGATGATCAAAGTCTCTCAGATCATTCCCAGAAACATGAAACAGAAACGGAAAATCGTGCTCCAGTCGTGGATGCACGCCATCTTTTTAGATTGTTTTGTATCAGTAGACCCAGCAGGATGCGTTTAAAGTGGAACTGGAGATGGTTAAGAGACGGCTGGAAAGCTCCTTATGGCATCACATACTCCTGCAAGATGGATACAGATGTTGTGAAGGAGGGAGGCATCAGGGAAAAAGAGCAAATCTTGGAGCCTTACGGGACAAATGCTCGGGTGGACGTCTCAGATTCTGTCTGAGCTTCACTGTCAAGGACACTTAGACCGGTGTCCAGTTCCTTCATGTGGACCCAGAACACATACACTGCACCTGTGTGTGGGCATTTACATGTTCTCCTGTGTGTGTGTGTGTGTGTGTGTGGTGTGTGTGTGTGTGCCCACAGCACAGAAATGGATGTACGGTGGCCTGGATAGCAACATCTTCCTTCAGTATCTTGCGTGGGTCACCTACCCCGTGGTCCTCATCACCTTCTCTGCCGGGTTCACACAAATTCTCGCCCCACAGGCTGTAGGTAGGACAAACACGCAAGAACGTGTAAAAGCACGTGCACACATTTGTTCTAACCTCATCACAACTAAATGCCTTAAACTCACCCTTACAGACAACATGTCCTCACTTTGCAGGCGTTTTATTCTTGTCCTCTTAATGTAACATAAACAAGAATGCACACACACACTCACACTCCAAATCCTACAACATTTTAGTTTTTCAGTATCAAGCAGACACTTGCAGTTCCACTTGTTCCTTGCAGGTTCTGGTATTCCAGAGATGAAGACCATTCTGAGGGGCGTCGTGCTCAAGGAATACCTCACGTTCAAGACATTTGTGGCCAAGGTCATCGGCCTCACCTGCGCTCTGGGTAGCGGCATGCCCCTGGGCAAGGAGGTAACACGCGCTTAAACATGTGTTTATGCTTGCATGTGCTTTTAAAGTTAAATTTAACCCGTTGCTCAAGCTAAAAGCTGCGCCAGTGAGGTCGTTGTCGTCGGACCCGATCGGGTTCGTAACCACAGGAAAATGTAACGCAATGTGGATGCTAACGTAGACGTTCAGTCTCAGACAACCTGTGCAGATGTTGTGTATGGTTTACACACACACACACACACACACACACACACACACACACACACACACACACACACACACACAGGAGCCTCAGGCTCTTGAGTTTTTGCCTCACAGCAGCTGCATCCAGTTTTTCTGAACTTTTCACTCTATAGCTTGTTGTTGTTGTTGTTGATCGTGCGCGGCCCTTTTTAAACACGCACGTGTCTGTTCTCCTGTCAGGGTCCCTTCGTACACATCGCCAGTCTGTGCGCCGCCCTGCTCAGCAAGTTCATGTCTCTGTTTGGTGGAATCTACGAGGTTGGTCTCATCTCCATTCGTTTATGTCTTTTCTGAATCGGCCACCAAAGAACGTTTCTATCAAGTTGGGGTCCAGTATTTGTCCTTTCAACAGTCGCATTACATCAGGTCAAATATGAGGTTAATTTTGGCAAGAATCTCTTGAAATAAAAAGATATCGCTGAACTAACTCCATTGCCAGGTTAGTCATCCTTATATCAAGTTAGAAAAAGCGAATCCTCCATCATCACGAGTGTCTGCACTCGGTAAACCCAAAGTAATAAAACCAAAGTAAGGGCAGCTGCCTTTAAAAGGCAGTAAAGACGCATAAAAAGACGAGACTGTGTGTGGTTTTCTCTTCTAATCAGTGTTTGTTGGAGTCAGAAAATGTCTTTAAATTCCTCCTCCCTGGAAGTGGCGAGCTGGTGATATTGGATTTTATAAATGTTTAATCAATCTTATTTGTCAGCAAATTTTTGATGTCCGTCTCTGGTCCACAGAGACGAACATTTCAGTGTGGGAGGGGGGAGCGAAATGATGCTCCTCTTCATCCCCCCCTCCTTTTTACTTCCTCTCGTCCCATCTGGGACGCCCACTGGGAACTCGGCTCCGTTCCCACAGATGTGAGCGTCTCTGGAGAGGACAGACGGGATTCGGATCTGAACTGGGCCGGAGCGGGGACGAGAAATGAGATCCTGTATTTAAAACTGTGGTGTTAACTTCAGCGAAAGGCAACACAAACTACCGTTTAGTGCCATCAGGAAGAGAACTGGGGCTCTGTGGTGTCACTGGTTGGGGGTCAATTGATACAAGTTATTGATTTATTGATTAAAGACACCTGATGTGAGTGTTTCCATCTGCCCGGCCGTTTAATCTCCCTCTCTGCTCCCCCTCCAGAGTGCTCTGCTGCATTTTATTGCATATTAATGCCGGGGGGGGGGGGGGGGGTGAAGTGTCGCTGTGCAGCTGCGCCGCGCCTCCTCGGGCTGAAGTGACGTGTTGGATGCAGAGAAACCAGCTTTTGTTTAAGATACTTTCAGAAGTCCTCGCGTGCTCCATTTGCCTGTGAAAATAAAATGCTCAAAGATCAGAAGATTGATAATTAAAGAAAACTTTGTCTCTGGTTTTCACACTGCTGAAGGAGCCCTGGACTAAGGTAATGAAATCGTCCATTTCCCAGCATGCTCCACACGTCTCCGTCCTCATCATCTAAACTGCAGAAGCAGGATTAATATTTGATCCGGCTCTTTTTGAATTAAGGGTTTTTCTCCCCCCTTTCGGTTCCTCCTCATGTTACTTTCCTTTTGATCACATCATTATTCCACGTATTTCTGCATCAGCTCGTGAAAAATACATGGACCGGTTTGTTTTTTAATGTTTGGAAATTATAAAGATATGGAGAAGTGATTGATGCAGCGGCTAATGTGAGCACATGTGGAATCAGCCTCTCTCCAGATGATGTGAAATTCTTTTAAATTCTTTTGCCGTAGTCCAGTGAAGCAACAGTCGACCAATAATTCATGAGTTTTCCAGGAGACTTTTAAGAGGAATCATCACGTCGTGTTATATCAGCCAGTTTCTTACTCACAGTCACAAACTATGAAAGAAAAAAGGGAGAAAATTCTTAGTTTAAGCTTCTTGGTTTCAAAAACCTGCTGGTTTGTTACATTAGCCAAGATTAGCCAGGTAAAAATCACCCCTGTTCCACGGATCTCTATGAATAATTATACAGTTAGAACAAGATTTTGTTTTTGTGATTTTTTTGGGGGGGAAAATAAGTCTTAAGTTATTGAAAAAGCATTTATTGAAGGATTGATGAGTAACGTCCATTTGCAGCACCGATTTTTCCGTGTGCGTATCTGAGTTTTTCACTGTAAATTCGTCAGAGTGGTCTAAGCCGGCGAGCGTGCACGTCTACACGCCGCACTTACTCACAGTAATCTGTCTTTATCACTGACATGCTGCTTTAAGGAAAACTATCTCATAGGGATGAAGGTAAGGAAGATCAGACACATGGAAAAAAAATCCCAGCATGCACTGCATCCATGTTATCGCGCACGTACGTGCATGTTATTTATGTAATTATGAACACATTATATCAGGATTAACTGCATGTGTTGTGCAGTTTCGGGGAGATTAGCTTGTCACACATGACGGCAGAGAACAATTACGTCCATATTTCTGTCACCAAACCGTCTCATGTGACTTTATGTGGTGGTGCATTAATTAACGTGTGTGTGTGTGTGTGGTGTGTGTGTGTGTGTGTGTGTGTGTGTGTGTGTGTGTGTGTGTGTGTGTTTCAGAACGAGTCGAGGAACATCGAGATGCTGGCGGCGGCCTGCGCTGTGGGGGTGGGCTGCTGTTTCGCTGCTCCAATCGGAGGTGAGGCCTCACAGGGAGGCACCTGTGATGTTTCTCCTGGGTGGAATTATGTCTTGAAGAGATGTGCAGGATCAGGATCCTTGTTTTAATGAAGAAATCTGTGTGTGTGTGTGTGTGTGTGTGTGTGTGTGTGTGTGTGTGTGTGTGTTCCAGGAGTGCTGTTCAGCATCGAGGTAACGTCCACGTTCTTCGCCGTGAGGAACTACTGGAGAGGTTTCTTTGCGGCCACCTTCAGTGCCTTCATCTTCAGAGTGTTGGCTGTTTGGAACAGAGATGAAGGTGAGGTCTTTTCTGGGCCCTCGTCTAACATTAGCCAGCAGAGACTCTTATTTTTCCTCTTTCCGCCTATGTATTCTCCCCCTCCAGACCGGCTAACTGGTTTATAGCAGCATAAATTAGGCCGCTGGTCTCTGCAGAAGGCAGATGGGAGGCAAGAAAAATAGGAGCGAGTACCAATCTGCTCTCCTAAACTCCTTATTAAGTCTTCCGAGGAAGCGGCGTGAAACCTCTTTGCAGTGCAGAACTAGAGTTCCCAGTGTGGAGAGCCTGGGACATTAATCCGTTCTTTAGGCACAGAACCTGGCTTCCTGGCTCTCACCTGACTTCCTGTTTCCTCAGAAACCATCACCGCCCTCTTCAAGACGCGCTTTCGCCTCGACTTTCCCTTCGACCTCCAGGAGCTTCCTGCCTTCGCCGTCATCGGGTGAGTGGTGCTGAGCGTGTGACATGTGGCGCTGTTGCAGGAGGCGCTGGCGGGGCGCCCCCTGGAGGTGGCGTCCCCTGGAGGTGGCGTCCCCTGGAGGTGGCCCGCGTGGCGGAGAGTGTGGGCGGGGACAGTTGGTGGCCCACTGAGCCATGTCTTATTTTATCCTGCTTCCACCTGAGGGCTCCTGCATGACTGTGAACGAGACCTGAGACACACTCCCCCCCCCCCCCACACACACACACACACACACCATGCTCCCTCATATGAAACATCTTCCCGCTCTTCTTCGGTGGATCTTGTGTGAACACCAGCTGCTGGGTCGGTGAATCACAGTGTACATTTTACATTCCCTCTAGAGCACCGAGTCCTATTTTGTGTGTGTGTGTGTGTGTGTGTGTGTGTGTGTGTGTCCATCCGTGTAGTTTCCATCTTCCCCTGCCAATAGTTGTCAGGCTGAGAATTCGGTCAGCATCCGTTTACGCCTGCAGGCTTCTGAAGCGAGGCTCCTCGGGACGCCAGGATACTGAAATAACACACGGTACACGTGGAGGACTATTTAATTACTTAAACACGGTTTTATCCCGAGACCCGGCCCGCTGACTGAGCTAAATGTCTTTGGTCTCCGTGTTAACGTGTCCTCAACCCCGAGTCGCTCCTCTAGTTGCATCTTCGGCGGTGATAATCTCAGATGATCTAATATAAGGCAGAAGGGAAGAACGGCCCACTTATCTGAGCATCAGCGCAGCCTCTGATATCAGTGTCACGCCTGCATTCCTTCTACTCAAGGACGTCCTGGTGGAGAACTACACGCTTGATTATATAACTTTTGTCGCCTTTTCCCGACCTCCCCCTGACCCGACTCTGTCTGGAAACCTTCATTCTGGACTTCAACACGAAGAACGAAGAGGAAATGTGCTGTTTATCTCCAGCTGCACAAGGAGGGCGAAGCCTCTAATCACGTCTTCTTTATTTATTCAGAGACGTTTTTTAGGATTAATAATGCAGCGACTGGCTCGTCTGCTTCTCTCTCCTCTTCCTGTCCTCACTGAGATGCGTCCCCGATGTTCTCGCTCACACTGTTGGGGTTGCATTTACAGCTGGTTTAGCAGGAATCTGCTTGGGTAGCAGGTTTGGAGGGGGCTGACTCTGCTGCGTCTCTCTGCAGCATCGCCAGTGGCTTCGGCGGGGCTCTATTCGTCTACCTGAACAGGCTGATCGTCCAGTTCATGAGGAAGCAAAAGACCATCAACAGGTTCCTCATGAAGAAGTAAGTCCAGCAGCACCACAGTCACCTGGGCTCCTCTCGAACACCCCACTAACCCCCCAGAACACTAAAATCCTCTTTCACTGTAAAGGCATCCTTCTTTTGAACATTAAGGGACACCTGATGTTTGCTCAGGTGTGGCTTCACTCATTAACGTCAATTTTATTTATGAAGCACAGATTCGCAGCAGATTCCACACTCATACTTAATTTATTGTCATTAAACCCCAACGCTGTTCTTATTGGGGGGAAAAAAGCAGATTATAAATGATGAATGTCAATTATGTCCCCACACAAACACGCAGCATGATTCACTGTGACAATGAGGCCCCTGTTTATCCATTAATCCTTTAATAATTAAAGCTTCTCAACATCAATGTAAATGCTTCAGTGAATTAATGAGGTAAATAAACGACCTGCATCATCCGTCTTTCCTCTCTCTCTCTCTGTCTGTCTCTCTCTCTCTCTGTTTCTGTCTCTCTCTCTCTCTGTTTCTGTCTCTCTCTCTCTGTTTCTGTCTCTCTCTCTCTGTTTCTGTGTGTCTCTCTCTCTCTCTCTGTTTCTGTCTTCTCTCTCTCTCTCTGTTTCTGTCTCTCTCTCTCTCTCTCTGTTTCTGTCTCTCTCTCTCTCTGTTTCTGTCTCTCTCTCTGTTTCTGTGTCTCTCTCTCTCAGACGCCTGCTGTATCCTGCACTGGTCACTTTACTCGTCTCCACGCTAACGTTCCTCCCGGCTTTGGACAGTTCATGGCAGGAAAGGTGGGTTCTGCATGGCGCCGCCATCACTCTCCACTGTAACTCACCTATGAAGGAAACTTCCCACAATGCACGGGGTGCTGCCTGTGTCCTTATTCCAAAGCCTGAATACAGTCTGCAGCTGCAGTCTGAACAGTAACAGGTTGCTTCCTTGAAGGGAAACGGCCGCCGCTGCTGCATGTTTGGGTTTGTTGTGATTTATTGTCCTGGTTGCGGCTGCATAGCGCAGCTGTGTAATGAACCATTTAAAATCATTATATTGTTGCATAACAGCTTGATTACCATTCATGGGTGCGCCTGTGTGTGTGCGTGTGGGGAACATTAGGCTCGTCAGGACATGTTGTACTATGAATTTAGATAAGGTAGACGCTGGTTTGGGTGGGAGTCTGGACGAGCAGAGAGCGCTCCTGTGTCCGCTGAACTGCACACGCCGGGTTGGGCTCGTGACAAAAAGGCACGTTGGGTTCCTGAATCCAGCGAATCCGTCCCGTTCTTCTTAAAGGTCATCTCCAGAGAGCTCGCGCAGTGTTCCAGGCCCTTCCCTCTGTTGTCATTCCTTTCACATTATTACCAACACCCTCTCCGGCTGTCTCGGGTCACAACGCTGACATGTACATAAGTTCTTTGCTTCTTTAATGAGATCTTTGGGGGCACAGCGGGTCTTCCACCCATTGTCTGATGTGGTTCTACATGAGCTCCGCTAAGATTACCAGGCGTCAACGTCTCCAGAAGCTGTAATCATATTCAGTCCTGTCCTATGGAGAGAAGGAACGTCACATTTATTCCATGTTATCAGTTTTAGCCACGTTTGTTCCTGTGATTCTCCAGCTGACCCAGAAAGAGTCGCTGGTGACGCTCCTGGACAACCGCACGTGGGCCAAGCACGGCATCGCAGAGGAGTTCGACTACATCGGACACTCCCAAGCCTGGCAACACCCGCAGGTCAACGTCTTCGTCACCCTCGTCCTCTTCATCGTCATGAAGGTAAGACGCACCTTAGCTACAGATGAGATCAACCACAACAGGAGCTTCAAACTCCTGATGAACTCAGTCAAAGCTCCTGAGCTGCTGAAGGAGGCGTCTAGGTGACAGCGTCCAGGAGCTCTGGGGTCGAAGCTAAACGAGCAGAGAGGTGATGGTGTGTTTGTCCTGCTGCCGTGGCAGAAACTGATCTGTGACGTTTGCTGCTCCTTTTCTCACGGGAACATCTAATTTAACCTTTTTGCTGGCAAAAACACTTTACCTTTTCCAAAGAGGCAGTTTTGAATTCATCTGTCCTTTAGTAAAGGGTGTGTGTGTGTGTGTGTGTGTGTGTGTGTGTGTGTGTGTGTGTGTGTGTGTGTGTGTGTGTCTCTCAGGTGAGTTTGTGCACCGTTGGGGGGGGAAATGCACAGAGATGCAGCGTTCTAACTCTAATCACCCACCTGCACAAATCTCATCATGCTGCTCTCAACATTTATCTGTGGGCATGCTCTCTCACACACACACACACACACACACACACACACACACACACACACACACACACACACACACACACACACACACATTCAACTGTGAGGCTGTAATGGCTCCGTCTAATTACAGCCTTTGGTTTTTTCTGGACTCAGCCTGGTGATTTTCAAAAGGGAGATTGCGCTCTCCCTCTCCTCGGCGGTAATGAATGGTTCTTTTATTCAACGTGGCAGCCGTCTTGTCTTCGTTTTCATGCAGAAACTTCCAGAAGGTTTTCATTCCAGCTGATGTCTTCGCCCAGAGGTGCTCAGGAGACATGTCAGGTGGTTTTAAACTGCGTGGAGCAGACGGAAATGTCGCCTGTTGGGAGAAGGTTAAACGTGCGTCTGTGATGTTTTAGGACACCTTAGACACACACCCACACACACACACACATCTTCAAACTAATTTAGTGCGCAATAAATGTTATTTTTAGCGGTGCAATTCTGCACATCAACAGTGCTTTGTGAGAAAGGTCTTTCAGTGTGTGTGTGTGTGTGTGTGTGGTGTGTGTGTGTGTTGTGTCAAAGAACTGGTGGGACTGTAATTGAAGTGGGACCAGAGAAAAGGCCCCTGAGGGTCCCCTGGGATCCCCAGGTGATAGACTGTCCTCTGAATGTGACACACATACACGCACGTTATATTAAAGTGGGTAAATGTATTAAAGTGTGGCAGAGCCTGCGTCACAACTTGTATCCTTGACTACCCTTTACTTTGTTGCTTTTTTCTCCTACTTTATTGAGGTGAACAACTACGATCCTAACCTCAAAACCATCAGTGCTGGAGCTAACAGTTAGCAGTTGCAGCTAATTGGTGGCAGCGTTTAAAGCTAACAGGTGCGCTGCTTCATCCTGCTGTCAGTGGGATCAGGTGCTGGCGTTAAAGAGCTCACCAGCTCACGTCCTTACACATTAAAACTGTAGCCTGCAGTGTACAAGTCTGTAGAAATCACACTGACGGGTGAATTCACGCAGCTGCAGGAAATTACAGAGAAGCGTCGGGAATGTCGGGAGGCTTGAGCAGGAGAACTTCATCCCAGGAGTACATTTGAGTCTTTAGAACTGGGTTTGGGTGATAAGACAAACATGGCAGAACCACTTTTAAGAGACTTTGCTGGAGATTCTTAACATCAATCGCTGACTTTTGACTTTCAACCAGACGGTTCTTGTTAAGTGTGGAGTTTCTGCTCCGATTTGATTAGATGAATGGGAATATTCTTGGGAATATACTTGAGGCAATTGTGTTTAAAAAGGAACAGCTATGACCTCATAAACTGATGCTGCAATTAGGAAAAGTGCACAGCAGCGTGCACTGTGTGTATGTTTACATGATCTGGTGATGTCAGTGTCAACGGTCCCAAATGAAGAGTTCTAACTGACTTACAGGTCAAAGGTCATTGTGCCCCTTTTCAATCTAATCTCTCCAAAAAGCCTTAGGATGCTTTTTCATGAACTCTGAACTGTTCTTTAACTCAAAATGTATGCACATTGTGCACAGGTGTAGAAAAAATAGTGGCGTGATCATGTAGCTGGGAGCATTTTTAATAACTTAATTGGTATTTTCATCCATTTAGGTGAAATTCATTGATTTCTGTTGCTGTGAGTAATAAAAATAAAAAAATAGCAGCAGCACCGTGTCTGTCAGACTCACTGAATATAACAAACAGTTTTGTATTTCCGAACAAATTAAACCCCTGAAGCAGCTCTGTGACATATAAGTCTCATTAAGGCAAACATTAGAATGTGAATTAAGTCATTTTCTCCCATTTTCCGTGGTTTGGCAGCGCCTCACACACCCTAGCAGCTAGTTTTCCCGCCCGGAGGCCTTTTCTTCCCCTGATGTTTAATAGAAGCCAGTTAGAGGTCAGAGATCCTTATAAATGTGGATGGCTGCGCGCTACCTTTGTGTGATGTACGTTTAGAAGATTACGTCAGATTAAACTAGATGAAACTTTCATGATTCCTCGGGGGGAATTCCAGTCAGTTCGCCTGTAAAATGGGAATAATGGAGCGGCTACAAGCTGAAACAGTCATCAGAAACAGTCGGCTCCCCATTATCCTGCCAGGAAGTACATTCAGAGTACGTCAGATGAACTCTCCACACACACACACACACACCACGCTTGTCCCATGTCCATGGGACAATGCGATGGGGGTTTGGTGTGGGGGGGGGGGGAGTAATCTGCAGCCCTGTCACACTCACCTGTGTTTGTGTGTGTGTGAGAGTGTGTTAATGTGGGTAAACAAGCAGCTGGTTCAGATAACACTGTCACCTACACACACACACGCCCTGCTGGAGACCCCCCCCCCCCACCCCATTCACCCGCACACCCCCTCTGTGTTTCTGACAGAAATTTAGAACCCATTTTCAGTCGGTGCAGAGATTAGCAGCAGATTTCAAATTTATCCAAACTTCAGAACCGGCACGTTCGCCTCCGAGGGTTTTCTTTGACAGGCAGTCTGGCTCAGAAATCAAATTTGTTTCTATTTTGTGAGCGTGACGGTTTACGTTGTGGAAACGAGCTATTTACGCAGATTTATCTTCCTGGCGGGAGATTTTTCATCCGGATTAAATCCCACTGTTCCACACAAGGAAACATTTCATAGAAATGCGGGAACGTCTGAGTCTCCTCAGAGTTTGTGGCCTCTCTAATAAACTTAATCCCATGTTATGAGATTCCCAGATCCTTTAAACCTTTCGGCTCATATCAAGGTTTTACAGGAGGAGGAAGGAATGAGGAAGACAATCCGGAGGAAGGCTGGAGAGTTATTTCAGTTTTTTTTTGTATTCGAGCTTGTTGTGTTCTCTTCCCGTCTGGCTCCCGGCTGCGCTCAGCTCTGATTCACGTCAGCGAGTGTGTGTGTGTGTGTGTGTGTGAGCGTGTGTGTGAGCGCAGGGTGTGAAAGCTGCAGTGTAGAGTTACAGAAGGGTATCCATTACTCTGCCATGGAAGACGGCCTTAATTACATCCACAGCGATGGAGAGAAGGGAAAAGAAAAGGAGAGAACGGGGGCCTGGGAATAGCGGACGCTTTAGTACATGTTATCCCTAACGATTCCTCCCAAGTCCTAAAGTTTGCCCCCCCCACAAACACACACCTGATGCTCCTGTTCACACACTGTCACCGCTGACATTTCCCTTTTATTTGTCTTTCCTAATTAGCACGTCCCTTCTGCTCACCTAGCGCAGCGCCGGCCAATCAGCGCTGGCCGTTCGTTACGGGGGGGGGTTCATTTCGGGGTCTCTGAGGAATGAGGAGCGAGAGTGACAGCTCTGCGCCGCTTGCGGAGGAACGGGCTCAGATATCATCTGAGGGCACCCATGAAAGTGCAGTGAAGTTAACTGAAATGCCACCATGTCCTCTTCTCCTCTCGTTCTGCCTTAGTTCTGGATGTCTGCCCTGGCCACCACCATTCCTGTCCCCTGCGGAGCCTTCATGCCAGTATTTGTGATTGGTAAGACAACAGCTGTGTGTGGGTGTGTGTGTGTGTGTGTGTTCTTAGATCAGCATCCATCTCAACTGTTTGTCAGTGACATAAAACAGGAAAGTGTTCATGCTGTTCTAATTAAATTTAGCCTAAAGAAGCAGGAACAGGTTACTGGCATCTACCAGTAGGGGGCACTAGATCAAATGACTGGCTTGTCATGCTTCATTAGTTAAAGCTTATCAGTCTAAATCCACAGTTCACCTGTATATCCTGGCTTCTGAGGCCCCTGCGTGTGTGTTTCAGGGGCAGCTTTTGGCCGTCTGGTCGGGGAGAGCATGGCAGCTTGGTTCCCAGATGGCATCCACTCAGACGGCACCGTCTATTCCATCGTGCCAGGAGGATACGCCGTCGTGGGTGAGTCAAAGGCGCCAACGTTTCCTCCAGATTCCTGCCTCCTAATGTCATTCTCGCCCTTTTCCCTAAAAGCCGCTTCCACTCTTGAGCGCGCTCACGTGCACTGCGTCAGATTCACACCATTAATATTGAGACGACGGCGTTTAAATATTTCCACTCTTTTCCAGCTCTGAGTTTGGTCTTTTCAAGACATTAACTCTCCATCTTTCTCTAAATCCATTAGCTTTCTGAGTCATCAGCGCTTCCGCTTTTTCCTGTTTAATGGTTATCGTATTTCTCGTCCTCGCTTTTCCCATTGTTGTTTTTTTTTTTTAACTGAGCAACTTCTTATTGACGTCACCAGCGTGGCTGTTTTTTCCCGTTTTGCCGCTGATGTTTTTGTTGTCGCAGCATCCTGAACCTGATGACTCAGCCCTCTACAGGCCGCCGCCGTCACACGCCGCTCCCGTCTCGCTGCACAACTCGCCGAATTTTAGCGGCAGAGTGGGCACCCAGGGACGGCCTTAATTAAGTTGCTAGGAAGAACAAGGAAGCAATTGAGGGCTGTCTCTGGGCCGCCGTCTGTTCTGTTCCACGCGTTCTTCATGCATTCTGTTCGTTTGGGTCATTGAATCGGACTCATCCGTCCTCTCCGCGCTGCTCTGGCCACACACTCTTTATTGCTTTCACAACACTGCTTTTTTTTTTAAACGGTTAAAAAGATTCTGAAATATTGAGCTTTCTCTGTGTATCCAGTTAGCCAAGCGGGTCTTTGTTTTTCTTTGGCCTCATGAGACAATGTGGTTCGGAGAAAAATGGGAATCCAGTTTGCCGGGATGAGGTGAAGAAACAGGACGACGTCTCGGAAACTGAAATCTTTCCTTTTATTCTCCACATATTCTCTCTATATAGACGGTTAAAGACCAGGTTTGGCCCCTGTGAAACCTGTCGCCTCTCAGTTAGACGATTCTGCCCCTGGAAGAGACCTTTGAGGTCGTGTTCATATTTGGGTTAAACAAAAGAACGCGTCCAGAACAAAGGAATGCACGTTGTACTGGGCCGAGCCCAGGATCAATCCCGTATCCATCAACTTTGGAACGGGAGCTGATTATTCTTTCGAGGCGTTTTCCTTCCCTCCTTAATATTTCACGGAACAAAACAAACAGCCACTCCTGGAGGTGTGTAAGTGAAAAATGGCGGTCTTAAAGTTCATGAGTCATTGGTGTTCAGCATATTTTCTATTACATGCCTCTGAAATCATGGTGATATTAAATTATATTTCATTTTGATGGATGATGCTGCTGGAATCCCTTCAAGGACCCTGTTTTTATTTACCACCTTGGCGCCAGCGAGCAGAACAGCCTCTTATCTCCTCCTCCGTTCTTCCTCTGACCTCCTCTGTCGCCCCGTCCTCAGGTGCGGCAGCCCTCTCTGGAGCGGTCACCCACACCGTTTCCACCGCCGTCATTGTCTTCGAGCTGACCGGACAGATCTCCCACATCCTTCCCGTGATGATAGCAGTGATCCTGGCCAACGCCGTGGCCCAGTCCCTGCAGCCCTCCCTCTACGACTCCATCATCCGGATCAAGAAGTTGCCCTACCTGCCAGAGCTGGGCTGGGGCCACCACGAGTACGTGCTGCTGACCCGGTCACATGTGGACAATGTACAACGGTTGTATGTGTATGTTTGAAGGTGCACCCAGTTTACCTGAGTGGCCTAATCAGTTAATTGTGTCAGGGGTGTGACACACATCCTCGGATTCGTCTTAAAAAAGGGATTTTGTGATCAATCGGGAGTTCTCAGAAGCTGACGCTAACGTGGAATGTCAGGATGTTAATCCTAATTTTTCAATTTAGCTTAATGTGTTGCATATTCATGCCCTTATATGTACGCCAGCGGGACGGCGAGCTATCAAAATCCCCCCCACTGATGCCTCTCGGCCGCTGCTTCCTCAGGGTTACGCGTCTTCAAAAATGCCTGATGGGAGATGGAGCCCATGCTAATGCTAATGTTAACATGGTAAAATTCCAATTACAGTGTGTGACTGATGTGAGATGTTTGAAGGTTAAAAAGGGGCTCCGTCATTGTTGAGTCGTGTTTGCTCGGCGTGCTTTCCCTTGATTAATAGTGAGGGTTTAATTAGCGGCGCGATATCTTGGATGCAGCATTTTCAGCCTTTATTGTTAATAAGATGATTTTGTGGCTCCAAGTGTTGTTTTTAGCAGCTGCTTCGCTCACGGGCAGAGTGAGGGAACAGGGAGGGATCCGGTTTATAGGCGACCAACAGAGATGGAGCTTCTCATTACTCCCATTTATGATTAATCCCAAACACACGGTATTGAATTGGGATTACCAGCCGCTTGTTTTTGTCCGAGGGTGGCGAGACCCGGCGAAGCGCTCGTCGTTAACGTGCAAATAGTTGGTTATGATGACGACATATTCCCTCCTCCTCGTCTTCTCACGATCCATCCCTCCGTTATCTGGCCCTCCATCCCACGCTGCTCTTACCCCTCTGTCCCTCCTTTTTTTCCTGCTGGCCTCTTGACCTTTTTCGCCCCGTCCCATTCCGCAGAGGGACGCTGCCAGGGGTGACACCCTGGTCCTCTCCTGCACCTATAAATGCAGGTGATTAATTACCTGTGTTTAATTACAATCAGCCATCGATGGACTGAAAAGTTTACACTGTGATTGAGAAGTTGTCAAACCCCCCCGCCATGTCAAAATAAATGGCACCACAGGAGTAAGTCATCCATCATCGCCGTCGTGGTTACCCAGACGTAACATCTGGAGGAGTCGCCAAGGCGTAGAAGTCGGAGGAACAACAGCGGCACCGAAAAATGTCATTTCCGTGAATCATTCATTTTTAATAACACAAAGAACGAGTCTGGGAGCTGCTTCCCCGCATCATTCAGTCTTTCGCCTCCGACTCTTACCGAGACGTTATGTGTTATTGCTGGGGGGGGGGATGCAGAGAGCGAGGCCGCTTCGAGCTAAATGGCTTTGGGGTTTTTTTTTGTTTTTTTTTCAATCAAACTGGAAATTATCCATCTGATACCCATGCAACAGTCCGCCCACTCTCTTTCACACACACGCAGGAACGCTTGTGTAACACCTGCCATGTAACACACACATATGGCGCGCACATTTGTTCAACACCCACACCTACGGACACGGGGGGAATTGGATTTCTTATCTAATGCGTGTGTAGTTTTTCAGATAGCGGCGTGCAGACACCACAGGCTCAGGCTGGCTCTCGCTCCAATCAGACTTACATAAAACCTCTTTATTTTCCACCTTTTGTCTCCAACATTTGTTGTTTCTCTTAATGGAGTCGTTCGCAGAACCGTTGCGTAACACCAATGCTGTCCGCGGTCTGTCAGTCTGTCCAGGCCGGTCTCATTCCAGACATAAGACTCACCCCCCCGAGCTCCTGGAACACGGGAAGCTCTTCTGTCATGGGGCAAATTTGGACAATTCGTGTTGAGGCTTTACTGTAGTTTTCAATAAACTTGGATCTTCAGGTTGCTTAAAAAATCTCTGCTCGCATCTTTAGGCTCATTTAAAGAAAGTTTTCTCAAATAGATAAAACTTAAAGGATCTTTATCTCCAGATTTGTGCCGAATATGATAAAGAAATTCAATCTTCCTCCCGTTCGCGACATCTATCTGTGGGCAATCTGTCAGGAAAATATCTTCTGTGAGGAACCAAAACGGTTTCCATTTGGGGTCTGTTTAGATAAAAGCAGAAAAAGAACCGGCTTGATTTGCTCCGAGCGTCACAAATTTCCGATTCTGCCCCGTTTGATGGACAGCCGAGCTCAGCAATATTCACGGGACGTGCCAGACGGGAAGTGCGACATCAAATTTTCTCCAAACTGTCCTTTTGGAAGGGCCGATGGCGAGCATTTGTCTGTGTCCCGGGTGACGCGCGGCACATTCAATGTCATCTCCCCCTCAAAAGGACGCTTTCAGCAAAGAATTGTACTGATGTCACATCCTGGAGCTGCATGCGGAGCTTTTTTCTTCCTTGAGCAGCATTGTGCTCTCTGAAATGAGTGTGTGTGTGTGTGTGTGTGTGTGTGTGTGTGTGTGTGTGGGATCATTAAATTAACTTTGTACTTCAGCAGAGGTCAGTTCATTGAGTGGCCACCACAATGAGGCGCGGAGGGTTTGGCTGGAGCCTTGGTCCTGGCACGGCTTCAGGGCCTGGCAGCGAGGACGCCGGCGAGTGGCTGCTGTTGTTTTTGTCGTTTGTTTTTTTGTTTTTTTTCTCCTTTGGCAGGAAGAGAAATCGGAGTGTTTACGACCGGGGCACCCGGTTCTGCTGAGGCGAGAGCCGCTCACACAATGTCACCCCGTGACGCGATCCCGTCCGTGACGTGTTGTCAGTGCGGCGTGTTATTGGATTGACCGGTCAGCGGGAGGACGGGTGTTTCGCCAGTGTCGTCTGTCGGCGCCGCCACACGCTGAACAAGCCGAAACGCAGAGATCACAAACATGCAGCGAGTTGCCTCATTCTTCTTCTTCTTCTTCTTCTTCTCAGGAAGTACAACATCCGCGTGGAGGACATCATGGTGCGAGACGTGCGCTACATCACACTCAACTGCTGCTACAGGGACCTGCAGAATGTCCTGATGGTGGGGAACCTCAAGACCCTGGCGCTGGTGGAATCAGCCGGTGAGAGCGAGCAGCACACCTGGAGAACTTGGTGCCCAGGCCACAGCTCAGTGTGAAGCACCGCGCAGACGTGTTTACCTGTTCGCAGAGACGCAGGAGCTTCTGAATTCGGGTGCTTCCCTCTCAGGCTCAGCAGTCTGTTGTAGGCAGGGCGACACCCACCAAGATGAATCCGCTTCCAAAGGAAACTCCGAGCTCCCCTCCTGCTAGCAACAGCTTGGGATGACGGCGGACTCGGGTATAGCCGTGGGCGGCGACACCACCGGAAAGTGTGGCTTTGCTCTGGCTCCACACTCTCTCGTACGCCAAACGATTCTCTACTGTGAGCGCGAAGGGTTCAGACCGGGGACCGACGCCATTTTAACATTCTTTACAGTCAAGCTTCATCAGATATTTAAAGCGGTGCTTTTCAGACCTGCTGGAAGGCTGAGGGCAAAGGAAAATGTTCAAAAATTGTGAGGACCGATCCACCAAATGTTCCCGCTAGTGGCGCCGGAACAATTAGCCGACACATTTAACTAAATACAGCGTGTAACAAACACACACCGGTTCTGTAGTGGAGCCGAGCGCTCTGTGATGCTGCAGCATGTGAACTGTCTGCTCTCCGCTTTCTATTTGACACTTTTATTCTGTGCATGTCCTCTTTACTCCCCCCCCCCCTCCACAGAGTCCATGATCCTGCTGGGATCCATCGAGCGTGCTCAGCTCCAGGCCCTGCTGTCCCGGCAGCTCAGCCGGGCCCGACGCCTGGAGTACATCAGGGATCGGTCTGTGTCCGAGAAGAAAAACCTGTCAGTGTTGACGGTCCCCAGCAAGAATGATGAGAACCAGAGGGCCAGTCAGGAGGTCCGCTTTCAGGTCAGAGGTCACTCCAAGCGGGGGCGCTCAATTGCTTTATATTTGTAAAAGCTTGACTTCCAGCCAAGGCAACTGTTTCTCTAAACCAGTAAAACCCTCACTGATGATCCAGGCCTCAAAAAAACATTAACACAAGTGAGAGAAAATAGTTTCTAGGTCACACAAACGCTGGCCTGGAAAGTCTGAAGTCTTTAAATGAAGGCCAACATGAGAAGGCATTAATTAGCTGTGATCTTCTGACGTCTCCTCTTTACTTTTATATTCCTCCATCCCAACATCACTGCAGAGGAACATCCATTTATCTGATGAGTTCACAGAAAAGTGAAAGCTTGTGGGTGTGTGTGTGGGTGTGTGTGGGTGTGTGTGTGTGTGTGGGTGTGTGTGTGTGCGCGCAGATCTCTACTGAAGAGTCGACCTTCAGTCCGACTCGTCCAGTCGCTCAGAAGCCCCTCAAACCTGCACTGAAGAGACCCTCAGTGGTGGAGCGACCCACTGACATCCCCACAGGTAAATCACACACACACACACACACACACACACACTGTAATAGACTCCTCTCTAAATTCAGTTTTGTGAGATTACGTTTAAGGCGGCGGTATTGTTAGCATCTTAATTCAGTATTATCTTCTCAGCACATGTTCGCAGCTGATTAGGCTAATAGGAACATCAGTAATTTTAGATGCATTTGTCCCAATAAATAATAATATGCAGCAATAATAGTCACATTAAGGGTTGCAGTAAAAGGTAAACACATTGTTATATTTACTAGCATGCATCTGTCTAAAAATCCATTCCCTTCCCGTGCTCAGTCAGTCCAATTAAATGGCTAGCTGCTGCTGTAGCCTGCCGTAAATTTGCATGTAAATTAACGAGCTATAAGTGAAGCACGTGTCCGGCACTGGATACGCTGATTGGGGTTTTTAAATATAATAAAAAAATAACACATTGTTCTCTATTTGTCACCAACTGGGATGAACTCCGAAAGGCAGGGCGTAATTATGTGATTGGATCTGTGTTTTCCCTGGTTCAGGCCCACACGACCACTCAGGCATCGCTTTAAAGAACCTGTTCTGCAGCAGTCCGGACCCAGAAGGCCTTGAGGTGAGATACCCTACACACACACACACACACACACACACACACACACACACACACTCTCTCTCTCTGCCTCTCCCACATGCACAGATACACAGAACACACACCCTGCTGCTCATATTTACACTGCAGTGAACTTTATAAGCTTTCTCTGTGGGGGTGTTTATGTTGTTTGCTTGTCTCTGGTTACCTGGAAGAACAACAACAACAACGCGGAGAGCCCCACGGCTCCTGAGCTCAGGAGGCCCTCCAAACGAGTCCGGATATCCGTCGTGGTAAGAGCCACCACTCGGGCCGATCCGAGTGCCTGGAATCCGCCCGCCAACAGGTTCATCAGCCAATCAGCATCAGCCATCCTGCCATCCCATCCTCTGTAGACGGAGATTACGTAGACGCCACATTGACCAGCTGCCCCTCCACTTCCTGTGTTCCTCGTCCCCGATGTTGCTGGGATGGGAGCATCTACCGTCTGCCTCCTCTTTTGTCTTCATTCTTCTGTCTTTTCCTTCCATTTTGATCCTGTCGGACGCTCCTCGGTGGCGTCCGAGGTCCCGTCTGATCTTCCCCTTCCATCTTAGAAGAATCCATCGCTCTGCTCTCACCTCGTGGTTCTCTCTTTCATCTCCCGTCTTCATCCTTCTCGCCGTCTGGCGATGCAGCGCCTACGTGTTTCCGTGTCTGCGGGTCTGATCCCAAACCTGCCGACGGGTTAGCCGGCGCCCGTCTGGGTCATCGTGCCAATGAACGCGTTGAACTCCCTCCTCCTTGTACATACCTGTGACCCCGCCCCCCCAGGCAGCCGCCGCTCAGCTGCTTCAGCCATTGGCTACAGAGCCGTTAAAGCTGGACCACTGGTCAGTTTAGGTTGAACACTTGACGCCTGTGAATTCTTCATTTTAGGATTTATTTACTTGATAATGTAAAAAAAAAAGAAACAAAATTTCGTAACGTGGCGTGTTCTGCGAGGAGGAGGCTGTTCGGCCAGCGTGTCATCATCAGCCGTGTCACCCGAGGCGTCCAATCAGTGACCGCCTCCCAGGCCAGGCCTGGCCCGGCTCCTGGAGTGACCCCAAATCTCACCTTGTCCGTGCACGTGCCCGCCGTGTGTCAGCCGGTCGTTTCAGGGACGAGTTCCTGCCACGCGGGAGGTCCTGGGAGGTCCTGGAGAACGATGCTGGGATCTCGCCTCCCGTCCAATGACGAGCGCGTGCTGGTGCACGTGGATGACGGGAGCGCGCGCCTGATTACGGATGGAGAAAGATGGTGCAGCCTTGCATGACAAACGATCCCGTCGATCACGGGAGCACAATTAGGCAACGAGTAATCACGTTCCGAAGCGGCACTGGGTGATCGTTTTCCCGGCCTGATTAATGGATGATCCCGTTTTGTGTTGGAATAATCTGGTTTTCACTGGTTTCCTGTCACCATTCCCCAGGAACCACCTCCCAGTTCACCCAGCTTTAAGAGCGTAGATGGGGTGAGCACCAAAACCATGTTTACTCTCAAGATTTCACTTGTGTTGCACTGTTGGGTTCACTTTCAACCTGGAAGCTGCGCGACGTGCGCGACGTGCACGCCGCCACGTCTCCGGCTGTTAAAGGCACCTCACGTCCCCCCTGATTCATCGCCACTTAGCCTTCCAGACACTGGGGGAGTTCTTAAATCTGCTGCTGCCGTTTTTATCACTCGCAGTTTTACTCCTGCCAAAACGATTTTATTTATTTTTTTCAGTCTCCGCTTCTTCCCTGCGATGCCTGTCAGGTTTGATTATGTCGTCCATGTTTATTCATCCCAAACGTGCAGCGTGCGCAGCAACCAGCTCCGTACCCGCGGGTCACTTTTCACTGTACCAGCTTTGTGATGGGAGATGGTCTCTCTCTGGTGTTCTGGTCTATGGTGGCAAAGGTTTAACCACCTTTCCCACTAAGAGGTCATGAAATCCCGTCCGGAACGACGAGCCCCCGGCTTTTGGCTGCTACTTTTTCCGAGGATTTCAGCATCTGGTGCATCATCAGCATCACTTCAGGATTTTTTTTTTAGCAAATTGGATTCATTGTATGTATATAACGCTACACTCCACACTCCTTCCTGATCACACCTGCCTGCGTCACCCCCCCCCACCAGCTGGTTTGTCCCAACTTGCCCTTCCTGGTTCTTCAGAGGTGCACCTTTACTGGCGTATCACCAGCTTTCAGGTTGGCTTTGTGAGGCGTGGAAGTCATTTTGGGTCACTGGGCTCCTCTTACAGCTGGAAAAATTGGAGTTCAAATGGATTTGAAATACTCTTCCCCCTAAATAACCCCTGATTTTCCAGTTGCACTTAGGTTTATGGGATCCAGGGTGTCTCCAGGCACCCTGTGAGCCCAGTGGGGCGTTAAATGCACCCGTGAGGGGTGGATCGTGTGGTCAGAACATGGTGAATTTTAAGAGCAAGTGATTTGAGATGGCCTCGAAGCTTTTCACTCATTAATGCCTCGCAGTGAGCTAATTAGTAACGAGCCCTGAAGTGTGTGTGTGAGATGGAGAGAGGGACTCTTTGTTCCCAATCCTCTGGATTTATCGTCACCACATGGAAGAGTGATGGCGATTACAGTTACGCCACCACTCAGGAGCACGACCGCAGAAGGGATGTACCACGTTTTAATTCCAACAGCTTTAGCTTCGGCCTCTTCTTCACACTCCCACGCTTCGGTGCCTCCGTGCTTCTGCTTCACACACACTCGTTTGGACTTTCCTGAGCCCGGTTGCGTATTTCAGTCTCCTTGCAGTTCTTTTTGGGCTGTGAAATATTGATGGAGAGTAAATGACATCAGCGGTGTGTTGCAGCGAAATGATTCAGCCCAGCCTCCCGGTCTCTCCTGGCTGTTTTTCTCATTATTTTCCCCCCACACACGCGTCTTCGCAATGCCTCCATGCTTTATTTATGATCGCTTGTGGGCTTGTTTTTTGGCATCTCACCTCTGTATTTCTTTGACGGTTCTTTTGTTTCCCTGGATTTATATTTTCTTGTATGCGCACCGGTATGGAAATGGCACACCCGGGGAAAAAAACTGTCCTTATTCCGATGTTATGCCTGCTTGTCGGTGTTTAATGTCCCCCTCTGCTCGTGCGCTCGGCTTCGAGTGCTAGTTTGCTGTTTACAGTCAAGTTACAGAACAAACGAGAGCAAATAAATCACGGTCGCAGATACAGCTGAAAGAGTGACGCTTACGCAGTATTCAGTTCAATAGAACTTTATTTATATGCCACCTGTTACAATCAATATGGTCTCCAGGTGCTTTACAGAAACCCAGAGCTTGACCCGCCCCCAACAAGCAACAGTGGCAAAACTCCCTCTTTACATTTTTGACTGTTTTGGGGGTTTTATTTCTTAACAACGGCCTGAGCAGTGAGCTACAAGTGACGTTCATGACATGTTCCGTTGGGTCAAATTTCTCCATGAATGGTGCAGCTAGAATCTTTAAGTTGTGTCTCGTTTGCATGTGAGACGCGAACAAGGAGAGTTCTTGATGAACTTTGGAAGCTGTGGGCAGGCGAGCTTTATGCAGATTAACTAAAGGGTGAAGAACGATTATGCAAAGCAAATCTTTTCCCGAAAGTCATCACAGTCGGCTGATAGAGCGGATCCTAAAAGAGTTTCTGCTATAGAATATATAAAGAACATTAAGGGAAGATAGAGGGCATTTCGAGCCTTAAAGATTCAGCATTAAAAGTTTACAAGATGCATTTTTTTAAATTTTCTTTTGAGGTGGCGTTGGAGAGCAAAGAGTCTATTAAAAGTCTCCTTCAGGTGTAGTCTTGATAGACATATTATTCAGGGTAACGGATGATGTTTGCTGAATGTTTCCCGACAGCCGCGAGATAATGGAGGTGAAGCTGTCTCTGTTTTCAGACAGAATAGATTTGTTCCCTCTATCACAGACCTGTAGCATAAATGATTTTACCCGCTGAAGCTAAGCCCTGGACTGGGCTGACTGGGCTGACTGGGCGGACTGGAGGTGGATCAGTGCAGGAGGACGGAGGGATGGAGCATTCCTCTTTGTCTGCTAACAGAAACAGCTTAGCCAGAAGTGCAGCTAGGCTGGCTTGTTGTCAACACTCTGGAGTCTGTCTGCGCCTGCCACGCACGCGCGCACGCACGCGCTCAGATCTCATTTAAATATACCCACGCACTTCCTCTGATTTCGCTGTCAGCTGCAATGCCGACTGACAAACTGCTCTCCCAGCGCAGCTGCACACAAACACACGTTCTGGCCTTAACTCGTGTATCCAGGAGCAGGAATTTGCTCCCTTAATAGAGCAGCTAATCTGTCTGAAAGCACCCATTTAATGCGCACACACACACACACACACACACACACACACACACACACACCACCTCCCCCTCTGCTGTAGTTTACATTTTGCCCCTTGGCCTTGTGGCAAATGGACTGATCTCGTAGGCAGCCTAGATAAAGTGCGGGTGTGTGTGTGCACATGTGTGTTTTCTCATCAACGGCCACGTCTGACCCCTGTGTGTACAATGCAACAGTAGTGCACCTCTTCCTGTCCCGCGGCAACAGTTGCTAGGGTTACCGACAGGCCGCCCACCGCAGTGATGAGGATAAATGAGCTCAGGGCTCCCATCAGCCCCTGGGTCACTCTCTCTCTCTCTCTCTCTCACACACACACTTTTCCAGTGTTTGATCCTGAGAAAGTAAATACCCGTTCACACGCACGCGACCATATTTCACAGGCCGTCACGCTCGCACGTGTGCACGCTCCTCTCCGCTCAGGTTGTGGTTGCTGGTTTGACTCCGTCATCAGCGCCACCTTTCAGAGCCGCGGATCCATCCTCATAACGATCATCTGCCCCGACGTCTCGTACATCACGTCCCCCGCACTCATTTAATGCACCGTAGTCGCTCCTTCAGTCACCCCTTCCATTCCTGCCCACCTGTCTCATGGCGGCGGCGCCGCGTAACCCTCCAACATGTCAGTGTGTTTCTGATGTGCTTCACCTTCAGTGCACGGCTGAAGCTACTGCAGGCACAGGAAATCTCATTTCATTCGGTTTCAGTAGAGTCTGTCCTCGTCTCTGCTGCTTCGGTTGACGTCTCGCCTTGTTCTTCTTCTGCAGGATGATGGCGACGTGGAGGACGACATGACCATCAGAGAGGTGAGACGGACGCGGCGGGGCCCCGCAGCCATAAAGAGGTTCCATCCGTGTTGGATAGGACGCAGATGTCAGTCGCATGTTTCGAACGCTGCAGCCTCATCTCCTCATTATCATTCTCACTTCCTGTAACGGAGGTCGCAGCACCATGGCGCCCGGCTGTGGGCGTTCAATTAGACCAAAGGTTCAAAATGCAGCAGAGACCAGAGTTTGTTCATCATTTCACAATCACAGACGCATTTGTGCTTCGTGGATGACCTTTTCTCCTCTGGGGGGGGGGACAGGGTAACGCGGATGATGGTAAAATGATGTCACCCAGGTTATGTCTCGTTAATAACGATTGGTTCTGAGGACGTAAAAGGCAATCGGCTCTTTTTATAGTTTTTGTGATTTGGAACCATCCTCATGACACCCCCCCCCCCCCCCGCGGAGTCGTATATTTTTGGATGTGATATCATTCATAATTCATCAATCAACAGCGCCCCTCATTTCCTCTCTGTCAGGTGCACATTTCTCTCACTTCCTGTCCACATCTCCAGCTTTTTGGCTCCTCATATATCTGCCATGTCATCTCCCAGCACCTGCTCCACCGCCCACCGTTGCAGGTCCCCTGTGATTAATGGAGTCATCCAAAATGACGTCCGGTCCATTGATTACCTATCAGAGTGGGGTTTGGGGGGGTTACCTGAAGGTGTGGTTGGGTGATGCTTACCCGCCGCCTCCTGATTTAGGACGGTCAAGTGGGAGTGGAGCTGTAATTTAAGCTTCAAGTCGATGTTGTTCATGTTCTTCTCTCTTCTTCTCCGCATTCTTTTTTTGCAGATTGCAGAGTGGGAAGAGATGCAGCTCGACGAGCAGGTCAACTTTGACGACTGCAAGATCGACCCGGCTCCGTTTCAGCTGGTGGAGCGCACCTCTCTGCATAAGGTCTGGGAGCAAGTTGGACGTCTTGGTGCTTTCATAGCAGCTGCTGACGCTTAAAGGGAAGACAGAAACGAAGTCAACGATAGCGCACCACAAGATGGTTGCCTTAGTCTTCAGTTAGCTGATGATCACAACCGTGATGTGAATCCCCCGCCTGCTCCTCCTGTCCTGTGTCATCAGGACGAAGAAAAAAACCCACACAAACCAACTCGAGTCAACTGTTTATCCACTCAAGTGGAGAAGGTCATGAAAGCCTGTGAGAAAAGAGCTTTGGCTCTTCCGACGTCCTGTTAGTTTCCTTAATGCGGCGCACAAGCTCTGTCTCACACACACACACACACACACACACACACACACACACACACACACACAGACACAGTCCTGCCACAGGCACCTAATGTTCTCCATTTATTACTGCACCTTCTCTCCACCTCTCCTTTTCCTCTCTCCCCTCTGTGTGAGTACTCTTTAAACATTTAGGAGAGGGTTTCTTCAACAATCCCCCCCCTCCCCCCACTGCTAAATCCAGACACAATCTCCCCCAGCATATTAAACCCCGTCGCCGTTTGCGCGGGCGAGTGGACTTATTCTTCCTAATCCTGCTTGGCCTCACTGGACCCGGGCTTGTTTTTCTTGGCCGGTCTCGGCTCCCTTGTGTCACGGACTCCTCTCAGTGTTTTCATGACCATATGTTCTGCTGCTTATCTCACAAAACCATCTCCTGTTCAAGTGGACGCCGAGGTTAGGTTCTCCTAAACTGGTCCCCCTCCTCTGATTAGCGCCCCACGGGAGGCTCATGTCTTCATCCCCCCCAGGGAATATTCCTGCTCTGCCCCAGAAATGTGCCATCCCATCCACGATCCGCGGATTCGTCCGCGCCGATACTTCTTTTCTGTTGTCTCTGTCAGATAATTGAAGTCAGCGGTGCATTTCAGCAAACGGAGCTTCATTTTCTGGTTAAAGTGAACTCCCAGCATGCTCCGCTCCGTTATTTTGTATGTTGATATTCATCCTTTTCTTCTGCCCCCCCCCTCAGACTCATACCATTTTCTCCCTGCTGGGCCTGGACCACGCCTACGTCACCAGCATCGGGCGCCTCATCGGCATGGTTTCGCTTAAAGAGGTGAGACTTTCGCCGGCCAACATGACGGTTTCATAACACAAAATCACTGTCGGCAGCGCCAGAACTCCTGTCACCGCGGCGCACGCTCACACGTGCACACATGTCCCCCATGAGCGATTCCTCCCCCCACCACCTGTTATGTGCTGCGACAGACAAAGGACTTCTTAATAATGCCGTCTCCAGCTATTGTCGCTCCGTTTCGTCTCTGCCCCCCCCCCCCCCCCCCCAGTCTCAAACAAGTCGTGGCTGTTTGTGAATTGGCCAGGAAGTGCAGAGAGGATTGTTGCTAAGTGCGGCGCCGCTCGCCCCTCCCTGACATTTACGCCTTTTTGTTCTGCCTTCCACCGGCAGAACAAAAACCCAGTCGAAGCAGATAAAGCCGCTCCGTCTCCTGTCTGTCACGCAGATGTTTGGTCCCATCACGGGGACAGGGACATGATTACGGCGCCGCGTTTTCCTCCCACAACACGCAGGACAGCCAAATCCTTCATCGAGCAAACAATGGCCCCACCCAGGTGGTGGAGGAGGAAGCGCGCCTCGCCTGCACCTCACGCCTCTCTCGCCCTTCTCTCCGCAGCTCCGTAAGGCCATCGAGGGCTCTGTGAAGGCCAAAGGTGTGAAGCTGCGTCCCCCCCTGGCCAGTTTCCGGGACAGCGGCACCAGCAGCAGCGAGAACGAGGCCACCGAGCTGCGCAAGCTGTGGGATCACCACAACACCTCGCTGCCTCGTGACCTCAACCAGTTGGAGTCTGACGAGAAGTCCCAGTGAGGGAAGGTGGATGGAGGAGGAGGCGTTGACATCTTTAATCCCCACGAAACCCACAAATATGCTCAGTTCCTCAGGGCTCAGGATCAATATTTAATTCTGAAAGAGTTCTACTGCTTCTCCAGCCTCTCTGAGCTCCTTATTTCTCTCCCCATCTCCTCGACTTTCTCTCCTCCCTTCATCTTTGCCACACACCTACGAGCACTCCTCCCAGGGGGCTCGCGCTGTCCTGGCCAGGCGCTGCACAGGAGAATTGACCACAGGCGCAGCGCCCTGCTCTCCACTTGCCCTTGGGAACCCACAGCAGAGTGAATGTGGACTGGAAAGGATGGGTTGACTCTAAGAATGAGCGGGACTGGGTTTCGGTGTTTTCTTTACAAAAGGGATTCTGTTTTTTTTACACGTAGATTAACTTAAGGTTAGAATCGGGATCAAAGTTCCTAAACATCTCAAATTAAAGTTCCGCACTGATGAAAGAATAACGCGTGCACGCTCTGCACCAGGACGAGGTAGCAAACTATGGTAGAAGGATTTTTATTGCCTTTAGAGCTCATTTTATTCCTTTTTTCAGCTGAAGCGGATTTGATTTTGATCCAAACGGTCAGAATTTCACTGTAATTTTTCACTGCTACATTTCTTCCCGAGTCACATTTGTGGCCTCAACGTGCACTGGAATTTCAGGACTTTTCTCCCGTCTCTTCCATCATCCCTCTTCTGTTTTCCATCTCAACACTTCAGGTTGACTCCAGTCTATGCAAGCAGCGAAGCACCTGTAGCACTTTCATACCCTCGCGTCACAACAAAAACAAGATGGCCGCCGCGAGGCGCATTTTTCCCCCCCTGCTTATCTAAATATAGCTCCTAATAACCATTCTAGAGGCGGAGGTGGTAGGACGCAAGGGAGAGACGGAGAACAGGGTGCAAACGGATGGCCAAAAGAATGGAGACGTCATTACCTCGGAGGCTGCTCTCATGAATCTGCGTTTGATTCTCTGCGTATCGAACATCCATGACCAGCGGCTCGGTGTCCCAGCACCAGCGGCTGCGTGGCGTGAAGATGCTGTTATTGATACGCGCATAATGACGACATCGGCGCGGCTTGATTAATGCGAGCGGGGAAACGCTGCAGATGTGGAAGCGGCTGGAGCCAAACGCGCAGATAGCAGCGCCGCTACTGCTGTTAGCGTTCCTTCTCAGTGCCACGTCAACATTACACCATCCGTTTCCTTTGTTTTCCACCCTTTTTTCCCCATCTAAGTTGTTGCTAAGTGCCGTTAGCCACCGCTGTGGTTGACCTGTAGAACCCGGGGTATTCGTGTTCGAGCCCCAGTCCGGTTTATGATTCAGTGATCAGCGATGGATAACGTGTACATACTCAACGTTCAATAATTCACGTCTTCCATATTCTTGAGGCTTGTCAGCGTGCTCCCTCTCCATTTCTCCGTCTCTCCATCATTTCACCTCCCCACAGAACCATTTAGGTGCCTTAACTATGCACTCCGCCGCGTGGAGTCGGTCTTTTGCATGGAGGTCATTTTTGATAGCTTTCTTGGCGCATGGCTTTGCATCCACACGCATGAAAACTTAGGATCAAATTTTACCAAAAAGACACAAGCTGGACTGAAATGAACAAGTCTTCCTCGCCTGGGTACATCTCCAGTGTCTTGATATTCTTTCTGTTGGCATATTTATCAAAATGTAAGAGACGGTTCCAGAGGTGTGTTGTTGCTAACGCTAATACAGGCTTCCAGCGGCCGACTGTAAAAATATCCAAACTTCAGAAATGAATTGTGAGTCTGAGAGAAGTTGGAAGCGTCGCACATTCTTTCTGCACAAGTGCCTGCATCCACGAGCCATCGGCGCCTGGTGTTAAGGTCCTTTTTTCCAGTCGTTCCAAGCAGACGAGGCACTTTTCTGACACACGAATAGTATAAATATGCACGCAGGGTGGACGACGTGTCGTTGCGGTGTGCAATTATCACCATGGCAACTTGTCATCTGCTCACCCCGGGGACCGACTGAGACCCGCTCCCCCGATTCGGGTCTGTTTGTTTCTACTTTTAATCGATTGTCATTAGCCCGCCTGCCGCCAGAACCTTCCCCTCCGTGGACATTTCACCTCCTCATTTGCTACCACACAGGTGTGTGTCGACCGAAGCAGAAGAATATTTATTAGTCTTTGTTAATCAGAGTAGAAGTTGTGATTTTTTTTTTCCATCTTTTTTTTTAAATTAATGATTGTCTGAAATCAATTTGTGCAATAACGGTTGTCCATCTCACTTTGTAACTCTGTTTTAATCGATGACATGAATGCGAGATAACATTATTTTTGTATAGAAAAGTGTAAAAAGATGTATGTATATGTGGAGGTGACGTGTCGCCGGCGTGATGTTCTGAATGACTGCTCATGTGGGAAGGGTTCCCAGAAGCCGTCATGAGCTGATTAAAGTCTTTTTGTTCCACAAGATATCCAGCTTATGTCCTCAGTTTGGCTTTCAGGAACCTAGGAATCTGGTTTAAAGAAGCCTCTGAATGCTGTTGTGTTGACGGAGCCCCAACCATCGACTGCGCCTCCAGCAGTGATGCTGAGGTGGTTTAATCCTGTTCCTCTCTTTAAGTCCAAGGGATTTTTGATGGATAGCAGATCACCACATCAGCTCTAAGGGCTTATCTCCTAAAGGCCCTCAGTAGGTTAACATCCAAGAGGCTTCCTCTACCGCAACGGTCAAATCAGACCGAGCTGAACAAGTTCCAGGGCAATTTTTCACAAAAATAAAACCCATTGTTTTGTATATCAGGGATGAATAAATTAAATTTTAACAATTTTAAAATGTCTCTTATTTTTCAAAGTCTGTTTTGTCCTGAAGATGTGATTCATTCTTGTCCTTCTTGTTCCTCTGAGTAACCGCTGGAACTTTCCTGAAGTGACAATACTGTAATTATTATCAAATTTGGTCTTTTTTTTTTTTAAAAAAAATCTGCTTTCAAACTCAATATTTCAATGCTGAAGACTCTCGTTACAGCCATTTGGTGCACAATAAAATAAGCGCATGGTTCTGCAACCTGGGGTGTGTGGTCCAATATCGGCACGCTACAGTGGGATCACTGGTCCTCTGGCAATAACCAGCGTTCAAACAATTACCCGACTCCACAGTGGCGCCTGCAGGTCACATTTCCCATTGACCCATGCAGCAATGTTAGCTAACTGGCCTTCCTTCTTTCTTTTTTTAAGCACACTTGTGTTTAGTCACAAGCCCGCTTGCTGTGCAGTATCAGCACCAATGAAACCCAAAAATACAAGAAAAAGGAAATTACTGTTGCCTGCTCCCACTATCCCATTGACTCTAAGAGTTGTGGAAACTTTAGTTGGACCTTGTGAAGTCATAATTAGCAGTGGAGCTAAAGGGCGTGCTGCTCAGTGGGCTCTGATCAGTTTCCAGATGATGTGCGCAAGAGATATGAGGCCCCCCGGCCTGAAGATGGCAGCAAACAAATCCTGGGAGAACAAATTTGGAGGAGAAAACTGATGTGTCACAAGGCAGAGTTAAACTTTTTTGTCCCCCTGTTAGCGGTAGCAACTGATCAATAGAGGGCAACAAAGATCCCTGTTCCCCTGGTCACCATTACTAATCAAACAGCTCTTTGCTGGTTATGTGGTCTGCGTGGACATGGTCTTCAACACCACATGACAGACTATTTTTGCAAATAGCACGTTTCCGCTACATTCCACCTGAAATGACAGTATTCCACGATAAGCTCATTGTTGGAAAATTCCCACCTTCTGGTCTCATTTATAATGAATGTTGTGTTGTTGTGCTGTTCGAGGAAGGAGAGCATCTGGACCGCAGTAGTCGCAGGACGCAGTAAAAGCTTAATGAGCTAAATGAGTTCATTCATTAGCTAGGCTGCCTTGCCGTCCCTCAGTGAGCTTCAGGAGGGAGCACGGGAACCTCTCCAGAGGGGCCGAATGAGTCGGAACAAAACACAGCTGCAGTCGCG
The DNA here is from genome assembly GCF_003711565.1 of Takifugu flavidus. Lineage (NCBI taxonomy): Eukaryota > Metazoa > Chordata > Actinopteri > Tetraodontiformes > Tetraodontidae > Takifugu > Takifugu flavidus. Next base: position 1,459,169 of record NC_079531.1, on the reverse strand, counting down.
CGCCTGCGTTACAGCTACAAGGTTAGAAACACTTGAGCAGCGCCGGGCCTCGCCGCGCAGAGCGCCATCTGTCTGTGTCAGTGCTGCGCTGGGATGTAATGAATATTAAACACATTCATCATAAATGTTAATTAATAAATACGTTTTGTTTTATTCTGATGGTATTAACATCCAGTCCGATGGGGGAGTCCTATTGATTCTTCAAAGCGAAGAAAAGTCCTGGTTCTGAATTCTGCTTCCCGCTTTGTTTCTGAGATTTACCAAAGAAATTATGACCACAATTTCTAAATACCAGTTCTTCTTCATATAAACACATTTATTGCATGTTGAATCAAAAGTTAAGGGTTCAAAATGACAATGGTTCAAACTTTAGAGTAAAAATGTGCATTTTTGCTGTATTTCAACATTAAATAAACGTTTATTTAGGCGAGTTCAGGGTTCTTAATAACAGTATGATCCATTAAAATCCAAATTTTAGCTTGGGTCAAAGGTAAGCTTCACTGCGGTAGGTAGGGCCAGCCAGCGCCTCCTGCCCCCCCGATGCGCTGGCTCGGCGGACGCTGACCACCAGGGTGCCATCCGCATGAAGGGTCCCGCATAGAGACAGGGGGTCCATGTCCTCTGGAAACAGGGACTTGTGGGTAAAGGTGTCGCTGACACTTCCATCATCGAGGACCTGAGGAGGGCAGAGAAGTGTCAGAGGGAGGGCAGGGAAGTAGAGCAATGGCTGAAAGGAGAGCTCGTAAAGCTGTTGATGGCTAACAAGCACAAAGAGCAATGAAGTGGATAAAAGGGCGCTAACGCGTGAAATGCTGGAGGTGAAGCGGTCAGCTGCCAAACTTTCTTCTGCTTAAACATCTCGCACACACCTTCTGGGCCTGAATGACAACATGGTGGTTGAACGCCATCACCACCACATCGTGTGGCTCAAACTGCCCGACGTCAGCTGACATGTAGTAGCTATCTCCCAGACATCGCACGGCGCCCCCGGCGCTGCTCTGCCGGCCCGCCACAGCACCACCTGCAGGAGCTGTACCACACAGCAGCGCTGTCACAACCAAACAAATCAAAACAAATTCTTTGAGCAGCTAAATATGGTGATAAAAGAGTTCTTGATGCCTCTTATGTCCATGTGGGGATGATGTCTGAGTCTGTGTGCACCAGCTTCAGAATTTCTCCCCAAGCACAAGAAGCATACGCTAGAATTACAACCCTTCCATTGCTAGTTCAGGTCCATCTAATACTCTGTTGTGTTAGCATGCTAAAGATGAGAAGAAGGTGGTTCAGCTCTCACCGGAGTGTCCGTATGATGGTCTGCTGTGTCTGCTAAAGGGGGCCGAACCGCTGGAACCGCGAGACTCTTCATCTCCAAACAGGCTGGGACGATCTGTGGAGAAAGGCTCAAAAAGGGGGTCCAGAGAGTCGCGCGATCCAGCCAGCGAGCCCTCGGAGTGATATGTGCTGGAGGTGCTGTAGCGCGCTGAAGAGCGGTAAGACGAGGACGATCTGCGGCTGGAAGATGTCACGGTTGCCATGGCAAAGGATGTTTTCCCTTTTCAGGGCCGCATGCGGAGCTAAAGAAACAGAACAAAGCACAGTCCCCACAAAGGCTCAGGTCGAGAGTTAAAGAAGTCGGTCATCGAAAGCTGCTGAGGGCCCACACATTGTCCAGAGGTTCTTTTAAAGGCTTGGTGCATTGTGGGTAAGTAGAGCACCACATGGACTCCACAGCTTTATTCCTTTGCCCTTAAATGGTTGTTTATTCTCCCGTTGGTGCCTAGAATATAACAGGGAAGCTGATAAAGGCAGCGGAGACCCCCCCTTTTTACACGAACACACACAAACAGAAGCGATAAGTCTGAAGAGGGCTCTTAGAGACGGTCAGAAATAGAAAAGCAGCCACAGGTCAGACAGTCCTTTAGGATAAACGAGCAACCGCCAACGCTCGAGTGGCGCTTGAAGGCTAAAACATCAAACTACAGCCTCTCGTCTGCCACGTTTCCCCTTCACCAGCTTCAGCTGAGTTTGCATTTATCCGTCAGTCACATTATCTAAATTTGTTCAAACGTAGACTGAAAACTGCATTTTAACCGGGTGATGGAATATGAAGGACGTTCTGCTTCAGAACCAGCTCGGTTCTGTTTGAACTCGCTCCAGTTTCCCTCCACGATGTCTAATGACAGCGACAGCACAGACAGATGATCCCTGTTGACCCGCTGCAGCTTCTCTTCTCACCCTGAAGATCTCAGCCCCCCCCCCCCCTCTGGGAGCGAGAGGGCGTCCGACCCGCTGTCCTTTCCGACGGGTCAGCTTCAGAGATGAAATTGTAGGTCTTCACGTTTGATTCTTGGCCCAGATGCTGCCGCTCTCCTGCTGTTTCCTGCCCCCCTGAGAGCTTGTTCTCTCTAATGTCAGCTGGCTTCAGAGCCGACCCCCCCTCACACACTTGTTCTGAATCTGCTCTGATATGTTCCCCCCTTTTACCCCCACGATAACGGCTCTCCCAGAGGGCCGATGATGTCATGGAAACATGAAATATCTGTCGGTAGACGCCCCCGGCGCTGCGTCTCCAACTGCTGTCCTCTGACCTGCTAATAACTCCTTAACGACGGTGTCGTCATGTAACGGCTAATTGGCGCGGAGCTTTACGACGTCTCGCCGTAAATGATGTTGAAAGAGGTGAGCAGAGTTCATTATCTGGCTATAATCATAAAAGCGATGTGGGCTCCGGTCGGATTAGCGTGGCGCTCCATCAAAGAAAGGAACCCACGCCGGTTCTTTTGCAAATATCAATATTTTATTAACTGGAAATAATATCAGATGCAGCAAACAAAGATCAAACGTTCAATCAAATTTACATTCAGAAATAAAGAGAAGTTCTGAAGATGAAGGAAGAGGAACCTAGACGAGGGGTGTCGCGTGACGGATGCCGGTGATCAGGTGTAACTTACACAGATTCAACAGTACATTCGTTTTTGGGTCGTCTGTGTTCTCTTAACGGTCACGGCGCCTCTGGCGGATGAGTTTTTATGGCTTTCGCTTATCTGACCCCACCCCCTCCCCACCCAGAGGATTATGGGATGTTTTAATTAAGACGGCGGAGGCTAATGTGTGTTAAAAAGTTCTGTCATCCTCCGTTTTGGTGCCGGAGCGATGAGCCCGGGTCCCAGGCCCTCCGGCTTTGTTCTAAATTGGTAAGTAGGCTATAGGGTGATCGGAGCAACGGCGCGACACTAAATATTCATCCGCCCGTCTTTCTCGAGTGTGTCAGACGTTGTTTTGGTGTCTTTTTATAGCCCCGGGTTCTCCCGCCACCTCACACACACTTAAGCATCCTGTGTCAACACACACACACACACACACACACACACACACAACACACACACACACACACACACTTTGAAGACACCTGTCACACTCAAAGACAGTCGGCTGTTATGAAGCCGCCAAATATAAATAACTTCCTGGCGGGGAGGAGAGTGAGTTCCTTTTGTGATTGTGATACGACCAACTTCAAACAATGTCGGGTCAAGAGGTCAAGGGTCAAGACCAACAGAGGTCAACTGTATCGTGGGATCATGTTTTCAGTGAGGCCGCAGATGAGGGGCCCAAGAGCATTTTGAATCTGGTTATTGTTCCACTTCAGAAAGGTTCTACCTCTGTTTTCCTCCAGCTGGAGTTTTATCCGACAGGAGAATCACATGGTTCCATTTAGAAACATATCGTTTTTAATCTAAAACCGCCTTCATGTGCGACATACGCCGACACTTCAACACGGAATCCTGTTACATTCCAAGGACACTAAAGGGGTTTTCCTGGATAAAAACAGCCTTGAAAACGTCCTTTCCCAGCAACAGAAAAGGATTCTGGGAAGGTGAAGCCTTTCGGAACTCTTCTTCCTAAGGCTGTGGGAGCTGTCACTGCGGACGAGAGGAGGGGGAACTGGTCGGCCTCACAGGGAATAGAGAGAACAGAAAGGATCGACAGGAGGAGCGATATGCATCTCCTGTTCGCCTGGCGGTTTCGTAATCGTCAGCTAATTGCCTGTCAGCAAAGGTAGCACTCAGTTGTCCTTTCGCTTACGTAATGAGTATCGAAGAGGCAAAGAAAGACAGGGGGATGGGAGGAAAGGACGGAGACGGAAGGATGGAGAGGAAAAACATTCATTGGGCTGTCTGAGTGTGTGTCAGCGGGTCTATCATTCCTATACTTGTAAGGACAAAAAGCAAGGTGGTACCTCTGCAACGTCCGTGCTAACATGAAATATCCTCTCAACAGATATTTAAATCGAAATATCACAAAACATGTGCACCTGCCAGTAGGGGGCACTACCATCCACAACACTAATGCGGGACGAAAGCGTTCAGAGCAAACGTTTCTTATTTATTTAGCTAAATATCCAAAAGCCTTCACTCATGTGCAAATGAATTAGGACATGAAACATTTACTTTGCTTGTTTCGTGGAAAAATACCTCTTTGTAGTGGTTCAAAAGTCACTTTTACAAGGATCTGAGTCCCAAAGTGAGAGAAAAGCCTTAGTATTACAACGGTAAAAAGACATTTTGAGTAACATGGAGAGGATAGATAATGCGAACTAAGCTGTCTGCGCTTCCTCTCTCACACTCATTCTTATGCATCTATCTTTGTGAGGACACCAACAGAATGCAACCGAACTGAACGTAAGTCTTAACCCTCAAAAAGCCCTTAAAGGTTGTGGGAAACAGCCAAACATCCTCACTGGGACACACATCAACACTGTTGCCATGGTAAATACACATTTTGTAGGTAATTCACACAACACGGCTCGTTCTCATCTTACTATCCTCACTGGGGATTTCAGAGTCCCCGAAACTGTTTTAGCAGTATTGAGCAAATCCTGCTCAGCACTAAGGGGGAGAGACGGAGAAAAGGAGGTAAGCTATGGCTCGAGCGACACTGCGGAGGGCTTGGTGACCTTTGGAGGCCAAAGATGATGAATGAAGGCACAGCTTTAATGGTTCCTCCTGAGTTGTCGTTGTCTCGTCCAACTCTCCTGACTGGGGCTACTCGCGTTCGCGAGGTCAGCCGGCTCTGCAAAGTCAACCACACGCTTTTCTCCAGCACCAGTAAACGTTCGACCCCAACCCCCCTTCTGCGAGAGCTCAGCTACACCTGACAATGCTTTAAAGGGAATCGCTGCATTGGAGGGATTTTTGGAATGGACGTAAATGGCGCAAGCTAACAGAGCTTGCTGACATCTTGCAGTGTGTGCACAGACGCATTTTGAAGCCGCTCATCTCAGCAGTCAAACAACATCACAGGAAGATGGTGGGACTGAATCTGTGCTTTAATTATTCGTAGAAAATAACTACGCCCACATTTCCTCATACACACACACACACACACACACACACACACAAACACACTGAATGAGATATGAGTGGTTTGATGTGCACAGGCAGGATGTGATGCTCTGGTCCGATGGGATTTCCTGAGTTGTATGAATGACAGTCCCTCCAGGAGTACCTCGACAAGGCTCAACACGTCGCCATGGAGATGGGAGTTTCAGCGTATATCACGAAAACACGCCGGCTAGCAAACATCCTTCAAACGAAGATGAACGTATGTTTGCTAATAAAAGGCCTATCGGGAACAGAAGAGGAGCATGACGTATGTATAGCGAGAGCAGACCGTATCACAGTATCCTCTTTTGAAATAAATAATACATTTTTTTTGTTCACATTCTACTGTTTTTCCCATTAAACTATATCACACAGTGATAACGAAGAAAAGGAGGAATCTACAGCCACGTTAGCGTCGTGCAAAAAACCACATACACTGGCACGCCGTTTAGGCAAAGAGATCAAAGCAAGACAACGCATACAAAAATATAGAAAATCTCCAAATCAACTCACAGAAACAACCTCTCGGCCTTCCCCACTTAATATTTATAGCCAAACATTCTGTCAGTGCTGACGCCGTTTTTTTTTTTAGACTTCCGTGCAATGATACACAGAACGCCGTATATATATATATCCACCCACTGTTATGCAGATGAGCATCATAATTGGAATAACGTGAACGACGTGATATAAAACTAGTACGTTAAAAGCATATCATTTCTGTCATACAATTTATGACTCTTTTTTTAACTTTATTTTAAAATACATAGTACTTCCTGTCACCTTGAAGACATTCCAGCATTCGCTCATAATTGGTAGTGACAGGGTTAAATAGGTTGCCATACTCAGCAAGCCATGCCCGAAAAGATGCTAGTTTGTCTCTTGCAGGGGGGGGGATAGAGAGGTGGGCTCGACCCCTCCCTCCCCAGAGAGGATGTTGGGGGACTGGGGGGCTTATACAGAACAGCCGAGATTAGAAAACGTGCTCTAGACCGGATCGGCCTCTTGATTTCTGCAAACTTGCAAAAGACATGCAAAGACAAGTCTGAGCGCCTTTTGGGGGCGTCACTTTCACCTTCCAGGACAGGGCGGAGTCAGGACCTGTGAGCGTCACACCCACAAGGAATCCCAGGATGTTGATAAAAAAGATTGTTTGAACGCCTTTAAAAGAAAACGTGGGGTGAGAAGGTTTGGGTGTTTTATGGGAGGAGCTGAAGTGCTGCGAGTAAGGCAGAGACAGACGCTGAGGTGTTCGGACATGGTGGGCGGGACAGAAAATACTCCAGGGAGGGGTTCAACACTGCGATGGGATTAAAGTCAAGGGTTGTTTGGCTCTCCTGCCCTCTCCTCTTCCTCTTCCTCCTCCTCGTCCAGAGACACGACCCCAGAGGAGGCCACGTCAGAGACCCGTCTGCGGGGGTCATAGTCAGGTGGGTACTCCACTTCGTTCCCGTCTGCCTCCACCTGGCACACGGTGCTGCCGTAGTCCTTGCTGGGCGAGTCGTCCTCGCCAGGGGACAGGTATGTCTCAGAGTACGACACGGAGTAGCAAGGGGAGTCCTGTCCCCCGCAGGGCCTGACCCCTCGCCCGGCCCCACCCAGGCTGTGGAAGTCTCCGCTACCAGTCCCGCCCTGCCCAGCCCTCTGAAGTCGGGCCAGCAGCTCCTCCCCCCCCTGCAGTGCGGACAGGATCTTTGCGGCGAGCTCGCTGGCGTTGCCGTGGTGGTGACTTCCTCGCTGCTGGCTGCCCATGTCGCGCAGCAGAGGGTGGTTCTCGTCCAGGCTGCAGAGGCTGGAGCAGAGAGTGTCTGGGGAGCCCGCCACTGGGGAGGGCTCTCCGCTGCTGCCGCCTTCCCCGCCTCCTCCGCCCTCGCAGCAAGGCCCTCGGAGGCCCAGGTGCTGGCAAAGCTGGCTGTTGATCAGGTCCTTCAAGTAGGGAGGATATGATGGCACATCTGGGGGAGAATGTGAGACTGTCAGCACCCCTGACAAGAGCGGAGAGACCGCAGCTACTGCGAACTACCAAGCGAGAAGTTAGATTTGGTTGTTGGTGCAAAATGTGAAAACCAGAAAATTGTGGTTGTTGTAGTGAAAAAAAAGCAACAGGTTTCCAAAACAAACTGTAGCATGATGGAGACCTTTAATACATGGTGGGGGGGTAGAGGGAGAGGGAGAGAGAGGGAGAGAGAGAGGAGTATCACAATGTGATTAGCTGCTTTTTAGGTTATTGGTAGTTCAGTACAATTAGGATAAAAGCTTAAATACACACACACACACACGCACACACACATTGTATTTATAACCCACTCACGGCATCCTCAGCCTGTCTCTGGGCCACAGAAGAAATTATATTAAACTTGCAGGAGGGAGTGTGGATCAAATTGCAGAAGAAGAACAAGAAAAAAATCTGGGCAGGGAAGGAAAAGTGGGGCAGTGGGACAGGAGTGAGGAAGGGGACGAGGACGAGGAGGAGAGGAAGGACTGTCGCCGCGTGGAGAAGGTAAATTTATTACTCTGTGTGTGTGTGTGTGTGTGTGTGTGTGTGTGTGTACCTGTGCTCTGTGTACTGGGCTCATTGGCAGGCAGAAAGTCCTCGTCGTATGAGTCATCGTTGGACTCGTCGCCGTCCACAGACGACCAGGCCCTCAGCTTAGCCTCCGCGATGGCAAACTGCTCTGCAACCCCTACACACACACACACACACACACACACACACACTTTAGCTGCATTGCATACACAGATACAGGGTTGGTATGGTAACAAGGGGCCTCTTTAGCCACTGAGAATCATGTGGTTAGAAAACAGTGATCTTGTGTCTCACCTGTGCACACATATGAACCTTACTGTGCTTCACCTGTGTGTCTGTCTTCATTTTACCCTCTTGTAACTGAGTATTTGTGAGGTGACTGAGCACGTACTGGCCACCTCCAGTGGGCTCCCACCAGCATCAGGAGTCATCTGATCCCTCTTTCTCCCCTCCCGTGCACCTGCCCCCTCCTTCATTGACTCACCTGGATCTCCTCGTTCCTGCCTTTTCCTTTCCTCCCCTCCTGAGCCGTCTCTCAGCCTTGTCCCTCACTTCTCATCCTCCCTCTCGTCCCCGCGCTCGACGCTCAGTATTCCTGCGTTGTCTCTCAAAGGGAAAGATCGATGATCTCATTTATCGCCCGCTGTAGACGGGCCCTGAACCCTCCTCGCAAACGCAGCCCCTGTGAGTTGTTCTCCTCTGAACGACCTCGTTTGATCCAGGAAGAAGGCAAACGAATGCAGCGCATGTGTTTCATTACTTACAGAAACTGCCTGTAAACTCGCACCTCGGTTATATGTTTCGCACTAGTGTGACGTGTTGGCGGAGATGTGACGCCTCTTTTCCCCAGTGAACTGAAACTGCAACGCTGAACCCGATCCGAGGGAAACCGCTGAGTCGTCGTTGGATTGATTGAAGCTGCTTTAGCGTAGATTGCACCAAAGTTCACTAAAGTTCGCTCCTCTTGCACAAGCGCTACGTATTTGACACCTAGAACCGTTTTGGTGGCGGCCCAGACCGTATTCCCGTCTCAATCAGAGGGTATTAACACGTGTGCATGTCCATACAGCAGAATCGAGCCGCGCTTTCTGCATGACTGGGCCATTTAAGTGGGCTTGTCCTTGTCCTGTTATGCAAGCATGTCAAGAGAATCGATTTATTGACTGAAGTATGTCAGATTCTGCTACGCTCAGGGAGATACGCCAGTTTTCGGCTTATTAGTATTGAGCCCTTCCCATATTGACCTTCAAAGACCATACAAAAGAAAGGATGTTAGCGAGTGCTAAGCTGCTAGCATGTTAAACTGTGAGGACATGCAGGAATTATTTGCACCTCTGGGATTCCCAGAACGTAGAAAAGTTTTGTAATGAATGGGTTATAAAAGAGGCAAAGACAGGAAATCTGCCCAGTCATGGTGGAACAGGCCAGGAGCAAAACCTTGTGCAAATTAACCTTGAGAGTCTGCATTGCAGGGAGCGAGCGAAAGCAGGCAGGAAAGGAGACGGAGTGAGGAAGACAAAGGAGATGAGCAGATGGAAGGAGGGAAGGAGCTGGGCGGGAAGGAAGCAAGGAAGATTTGAGAGGAAGGAGGGAAAGATGAAAGAGATTTAAGGCTAAACCAGCGGGGAACACTGATCCAGAACCAGAATGGCTGACGAAGCAAAACCTGACAACCAAGAACAAAAATAATAAACGAGTTGTTGTTTGTTCCCACTCGTGATGATGAATGTGTGGGTGAGATTGTTCCAAGAGTGCTTTTGGAACAAATCGCGATGCAAAAATCAAGCGTCAAATATCCGAACTTTTGGGGGAAACTGTAGTTAACAAAAAAAAAAAAGCCTCATAAAAAAAGGATTTTTATTCCAGTTGTTTTTATTTCATTATGATTTCCTGGGAGACTTTTGGCCTTTGGGACTGTCTGAGACTCATTTCACTCCCAATGCTTCAGAAAAGCTCGGACACAAGAGTACCGCAGTTCGATAGAACCAAGAAGTCTTACCGGCAGCGAAGCGGGCCTCCTGTTCCCCCTCGGAGAGGTCGGAGTAAGAGTTAAAGTCTGACTCCAGGGCCGGCGTGTCGATGGGTTTACACCAGCCTTTCCATTCTATCAGATGGGCCACTCTGCCCTGGGCCATGGCCGTGGGTTTGGTCACATGGTCCTTGACTACCTGGGAAATCCCTGCAGGAGAAAAAGCACAAGGTTGTGGAGGTGCATCTTATGGTACGCAGGAACGCTTGTGCTCACCGTGCAGGGAAGATCGTGCCAGTGCGGCGATCTCTTGGATGGTGAGAGCTCGTCTTGATTTGGGCAACATTTCAACGGTGTCGTCAACATGAACCTGACGGGAGGAGAGAGAGACGTGTCTCAGAAGATCAGCTCTGTTACGAGTCACTGGAAAAACCCAGCAGAGATGGAACTCCTGCTCTTCAGAAGAGTCCAAGGCCCGAGAAAGTGAAGGACTTTCTGGCGTCACGGCAAAATGGTAAAAATGTGACGGCATCACCCCAGAAAGCAGCTTTTTAAAGTCTTATTTGGGGAATTTCTGGCTCGTCTCTTCATAGGAAATTACAAATCGGTGTAGTTACAGAGCTAGAGAGCGAAAAGAACAAGAAGTCAGAACAAAAGCACTGAATTAGATGATTAAATGCTCTTTTTCCTTCAAACTAGCCGCTAGAAAACCCGTCAAGGTGTATCCCTGAAATTTTGCAAAAGGCAGTTTCTGCGCCAGCCGAGCGATTCGTCTCCCGGCGGCGAGTTAATGGAAGCCGACGGCAGACAGTCTGTCCTCCATCAAATCTTTCTACTGTGTAAAGTCAAACCACCGAGGGGGTATCAGGTGTTGACAGGTTCTTTTGTCTGCTAACTCTTTTTATAGCCCCACCTGGGCTCACGTGGGAAAAGGGCACGTCAGCGGCAAAGGCCGCACGCCAAGCTGACGCTATCATGTTGTCGCTCGGCGCGGGTCAGCACACCTGGCTAACCGAGCCATTTGATGACACTTTAAGCGCGGTGGGGGGGTGGGGGGGGCGTGTGGCTCAACAGGTGCAAGCTGGGCCCAGCTCTGCTCCGGTTTCAGCGGCGCTAACAGTAAACGCAGCGATTACCTGCACCGTTTGGGGGGGGGGGTGTTGGGGCGGTCTCCTTCCTACTAATCTTGTCACCCGGATTCCACTTAACAGCAACTCCATTTGGCAAAGAACAGATTTATCTGTGCGCTGCAGGCAGACTGTGGGGGGACCCAAAGCCGGTGATTCTATCAGCGACTGCCGCGAGGCGTGATAATCCTCTTGTGCCGCAGAGAAGTTCCCAGATCACAGGGAGGATAATCTGCAGATAATATGACATCCACCCTGGAGGAGGGTTAGGGAGATGGATTACCTTTGCTCTTTAAATTAAAAATCAGTCGTCGGGGCGGAGGATGTCGGCCGCCCACGTCTGAATCGGCCGTCTCCGTCTTCGAATCGCTACCCAGGGAAATCGCTTATGCGCGAGCTGCAGCGTTTTTACTCATCTTTGCAGAGAGGGAGCTTTTTTTTCCCATCCTGGAAGCAGACGTATGTGACCTCTGACCCTCCCACTGACCCAGTGAGAAACAGGGACCACAGGCAGGTGTCTGCAGCATCCGGAACAGGCTGAACAGGCTGCAGCGGAGCCTCGGGTGTCTCAGTTTAGGTCTGAAATTCATCATCGTCGGCTTTCAGGACGCTGCTGGGTTTCCCTTTTCTCCAATATGTCCCCTTCAGCCACCATTTAATCTCTTGAAACCTGATAAAATGACTTATTTCAGCTCTTATTTGCTAAGACAAAAAGCTCTGGGGGAGCCTAAAATCCTCCTGTAGCTGGAGCTTACCTGCTCTGTCACCACATTAGTCAAAAACCTCACGTGTGAGCCACAAACAAGCTAAATTGTCCACGACGGCAAACTGATGCGTCTGCATTTATTAGCTGACAGTAGCAGAGACAACAGGAGAAGCTTCACTCTTCCTCCAGATCACATCACAACTCACAGAATTTGGGGATTACTGGATTATTTCTGCTTTGATTTTCTTTATTTTTTTTCTCCAAATTGTGTGTGAAGCCGCTGTTGCCTCGCTGTTCAATTGCAGCTGGTTTGGAGGGAATTATGGGAAAAATAGTCCCTCAGTACACAGACTGGCGCCGCGTCTGCTTCGCCCGACATCATCGTTCCTGCCTCTGTCGTCTTCTTGCGCGCGCTCGTGCTCTATTTTTCAACTTTTTTTCCGCAATGGGAACATTTCTATGGCAACTGGTCACCGTGCAACGATTCCTCCTGGTATGCATGCAGCACGCCTGATTCACCAATGACATCACGCACCCCGAGCGCCAATCAGCAGCCAGCAACAAGCCCAACAAACAAGTCTCCCCTGCGTTCACCCGCTGTGGACGCTGCTGCTTCATGTCACAGGTGGAGACAGGAGGTCACAAACGAGGCACGCTTTTCACACCAAAAGGAGACGTGCTCGGTATTCTGCCGTGCGCGCTCTGCCGTGCGCGCTCACGCTGCTCCCAGCATTCAATAACGGAGCTGCTGGTGAAGAGCAGGGGGCTGCTTGGTAATGAATCGCTCGGTCAGTGCTAATTATCTCCTGGCTGGCTCACCACAAACACGACGCATTTGTGCCCAGATGGTACTTGGTGATGAATAAGAGAAGCAAGGTGCAGTCGTCATCATCACCATCACCATCATTATCATCATCATCATCATCTCTGAGACAATTATAGGCATCACAGTTGAAAACGCTGCAGTACAGTTATAAAAATCAGCCTCCAGAATGGATTTCAGGCCTGTTTTTTGTCGCCCTGACTGACTGATTTCACTCCTGTGTCACGGGTCAAGGTTCTGGCTGCAGGACGGTCCTGACTCAGCCAGGGAAATCACCGGAGCGGTGGGGAAACAGTGCACAGGCAGACGGTGCGTTCAGGGGATTGTGCTGTATTTATTCCAACCTGCTCCCATTTCAAACACCAAATGAAAGAGTGATTGCCTTGAATGTTTTGCATATGATTAGAAAGCAAGTGCTTAGCGCTCACGGAAGTGAAAATGGAGAAACAACTCGGTGCCGAACTACACATTAAAGCGTCGGAGGGCACGAATTAAAAGGTAATTATCAAATGAGGAGGAGTTGGGAAAATAATTTTCTGCTTCATGCGGCAAATTACTGAGACTGTCATCTTTGATTAGGCTTATCTGGCTGCTGTCTGATCAAGTTAGAAGCCTGCTGCATGTGCTAAAGACATGTGACGTGTTTAGGGTTGGGAAGGCTGGGTGTGATCCCCTGCTTCATCTCTCACTGCTACTTTCAACTGCACCAAACTGTAATAATGAAGTGTTAAAAATGTGTACGTGTGTTTGGCACCTCACTGAAGTCCAGTACGTCCAAAGGTGCCGTCAGAAACAGTCTGCGTGCCAAGCTGGTCCGGGTGCTCCCCAAAAGCGCAACGTCAGACAGGGAGCTCGCCACGCTCCAGTCCACACGCAAGGTACCATCAACCGCCACTGTCAGGGGGAGACAGCCGTGAAGATGGCAGCAGAAGAACAAATAGAAAGCATGAGCCAACACCTGAAAACGCTGCTACTTCCATCATACCCCCCCCCCCCAAATGCCTTTACTCTTAATATCACAATATGTCGGGCTCATCGTCCGTCTGATTATTGGGGTCGGAGTCGTGTTCTACATGTTTACTTCCTAAATTCAGAGGCCTTGACAAATGAAAAGTGGCCAGAAAAGGAGCAGGTCTGAACATATCCATGTGATGCTGGTGACACCCTCTTACAGCTCATGAACCACGTGACCAACACCGGCCAGGCGCAAATGCCATGAGCTCGGGCGGAATCTTCCCAATCGGATTCTACAAAAAGAGATTCAAACGTGGTGCTCTGAGTGTCGGCACCTGGTTCCTCTTTCGTGTGGTGGCGGCAGCAAAGCGTTTCCAGTTACTGCACGTGAAAAGCGCGAGCCGGTCGATTACGCGCGTCCATCTCAAATATTGAGTCCAATATTAAGAGCCATCACTCAGCCCGGGTGCTGCCGTTTAACGCGCCGGGCTCAAGTTGCCCTCCAGCATCATTCAATAGGTGCCGTTTAATTGGGTGTGATGAGATCAGGTGCCCGGGGGTGTATTGTGTTGCCGAATCTAGGCCACGTCGCTCAAGATGCGCGCGTTGCTTTGTGGCCCATTAGATTAATGTCCGAGGCGCGACAGTCACCTGACCCGCGTACACACGTTGCTTCGTGACGCCCGCGTGCCAGAAGGCGACCACAATGTGCGCGGTCAGACACCCCCCCCCCCCCCCCCCCCGCGCAATTAGCGCGGCGGGTTCTAAACCGCGCCGCTCAGCGCGGATCGATACGGACTCCGGGACTAGGTTTGATCAGACTTGGCCCTTTTTCGCCCGCGGAACCAGACGGGAAATTACGGCGTCTCTGTTGCGATGCCCCGCGGGGTCATCATCCTCCATCTGTGTTATAATTTGTTAATTTGTTCGGCGTCTCTTTATCTTAATTAATCTCTTTCCCCTGCCTGTGAGCCGCAGCGAAGAAGAAACTTTCTGGTTTCCCCTCCAAGCAAATGAAAGCTGCAGCTATTTTTTATTTAATTTATTCCTTCATTATAGATCTCTCTCGCGCACGCGCGCGAACACACTCCTGTCTGTAGTTGTCGTGGAAACTGCAGATCTCTCTCCCTCCTGACACTTATGAGTACATCAACACAATTAGGTCAAGAGCGGCGGCGCGGTTCTGTCACGCACGCATGAGCTCCATCCGTCAAACAGGTGGCTGCTGCTGTCGAGACGCTGGAGTTGTTCTACCGGGAGGTGCGTGGCACCGCGGGGCATGTCCTCACGCACTGCTCGGCGACGAGGAGACGTGGAGCAGGCGCCATATCAGCGAGTGACTGAACCCCAGATTACATATTAGAAGCGCGCAGGCACGGAGGGAGGGGGGGGGAGGGGACCCGGCACTGACGTGAGGGATAAATTACAATTTGACCCCCGTTTTCACGGTGGATGTTACAGAGCCTTTCAAATAAATCACAGGATGGGGGCGCTGCGCGTGAGCGGTCGAGACACGCTGCAAAGGTGTAAACAAGCAGAATCACGTAGAAGGGCGCATACCGGCGGATGCGGCGGCAACAGGGAGCTCGTTTCTTGGCAACAAGCGGGACGATAGATGGCGTGCGCGCCCGTTAAAGCCGCTGGATCCGAGGCGTCGTAGGAAACGCCGTTTGACTTTCAGGCGTGTTGAATCCCCGCTTCCTCCGAGTCACGTATACCCGAGCATCCGCGCGTGTAAGGACGCCAGCCAAGTGTCCTACCTTGCGTCTGAACTGGGTCAGAACCATGGTGTCTGGCGACCCTTCGGTCACGGTGACGGTCAGATTGAACGCGTTTCAGAACGCGTCATGCATCGCCGGAGTCAAGAGCACCTCTGGCTTTCTTGCCTCTGACGGGCAGCGAGGAAGCTTTTGCAGCATCGCGATGTTTATGCAGCAGTTGCGAGCTCTTCCCCAGCACCAGCGCCACTAAAATCCCCCCCTACGCACACACAATTGAACCTGGAGGCAGCATCTAGACGCATATTTAAATAAAAAGCACAAACATCTGCAAGTTCCGGTCTCGTTTGTGTCTGCGGCGGCGAAGTCTCCGATCTGTGCACGGCAGCCTCCTGAAAGGCTGCACCAGAGACAGAAAAACACAGATGCGGCGGATTCAGGCTCCCCTCAGCGTGCTTCTTATGAGATTAAATCACCTCTTACCAACTGGCGCTTTGGAGCTGATGCAGCCCATTGTGGCAACTGCATGTAGAGCCTTTTAGCAGAGCAATCAAGCAAAATTTCTTCCCCCAATTCCCCGTGTGTGAGAGGCGTCGGAGTGTACCTCACTGATGGAAAGCCACTCTCCTCACCGGAGGCTCCGCTGGGTTCCGGTGCGCGCTGCTGTGCTCAGACGGCCGGGGTGACGCCGAGGGCGGGGAAAAGTCCAGTCATCACCGCTGTCCGCTCTTTCTTTTCATCCATGGATCAATAGAATGTCTGTTTTTGACTGCTGGTTCTAGGAGGCGCTTGGGTCCACTACGTCACCGGTTGAAGGGTCGCGTCCTGCGGTTCAGCCCCGCAGCAGACAGACTGCGTTCTGTGACGCGCGAACATGGGCTTCTCTCCCGGCGCTTGCAACTGCAGATGCTGGCGGGGTTCCCCTCTCTCCGTCACAGCCGGTCACCTCCACGCCACATGCCACTCGTGCCAAACAGCAGCCCCGCGCGCTCGCTGTGCGCTCAGAATGACCGGGCACCGTCGGACGGTGGCACTGGCACCAACTCCCACGCTCACCCGCTTTTATAGCGCCCGCTGAGTTTCCGCCTCCTTCTACGGCTCTCCTCGGCTAGGTAGGAGCGGGGTGACGCGCGATTGGCTGCTGTCACCTTGCACGGGCGCAAGGGAGGAGTTGGTCCGCGCAAATACGAGATGCGACTTGGCGTTCGAGGACTGCATCTGCTCATTTGTTGATCATCTGTCGTGAATTAGAGGCATAAATCACACACGCGGATTCAGCGCTGGGCAGTTTGGTAACGGGAGATAATAAGTCCAAAGTTCATTACCCCCCCCTTCCCCGTTAGAAACGTTGTTACGGTCAGACGGAGAAAAGGTCGGCTTACATAAAACCCCACACAGGCTTTACCCATGGGGCTGTGCGGTGATGCAATAACGGGTCTACCCAATAATCACATGAGGGGAAAGTGACATTTTTCACAGGCAACCTGACAGAAAATCAAACACCCTGACGCCGCGGAGCCTCCTTAGTGTCTCCTGGCTGGCTTCATAGTTTCAGTGTAGCTCATTATAGCATTAAGGTGGGCGTGAAGAAAAGAGAACAGTGAGGCCTAATTGTGGCTTATGTGTAATGGACCCACCTTGTCTCTGTTCAGCCTTGCACATCTCTCTTTAACGCCCACCAGGACTCTAAACATAGACCCGCAGAGCTCCCGGCACATGCGGCCGTTCCTAATTCTGTTTCCCAGCACTGGAGGATCAGGTGATAAATGTGCCTGGTGGGTGTTTAAAGCCTCCATACAGTACATCACACGTGGCATTATCCTCTTCTTTTTTGTGAGACACTGAAATCTGGAACACAACAGAAAACACTGCCTTCAGTATTCTTTAGAACTGTCAATCATCCCTGTTGCGCCCGGAAACGCGTCATGCGCAGTGGACGTTTCCCTTCACAGCTGCTACATCTTATAGATCTATATCAACATTTCACCGCGTGCTGGCTGTGCGTAAAGCGGTGCGTTGCCAGACGGTGCGGGGCTTATAAAAGCAACATTTCATGTCATGAGACCCTCAGAACGATCCGGTTCGATAAGGAGTTTTTAATCTGGGGTTCTGGAAAAATGCAGGCTGTAAATGAACTGGAGCGGCTGCACATTCAACACGTGGGAGGCGGACACGCGGGCATTCATCACACCGACATTTTGGCCCTGTGGTTTCGAAGCGTTCGCGCCGCAGAGCACTGTAATCTCCTGCCTCCTCTGGTCCTGCGGTCTGCAGCCGCCTCCTGTTTCGTAACACGCTAAAGTTGCGGCAGAGTCGCGGTTACGCAGCACGGACAGAGGAACTGGTGCCTGGTGGCTCTTTGTCTGGTGTTCGAGCGGCACCTAAAGGACGACTGGAGTACAGGGACCCTGCGTTGCGCCATCCAGGCTGCGTTGATGGACTTTATTTCATGTGTTACTGTTCATCTCGGTGTTAGTCAGGAGAAGATTAAATGTGCAGCCTTTGAATCTGGTGCCTCAAACGTTACTAAATGGACTAAATTTAAATAAAAAAAATGCCACACAGCATAATTTACTACCCCAGAACAGACCTTGGTCTACATCCTGATGCACTTGAGGAAATCTAGCAAACTGCATCGGAAAAAAAAAAAAAAAGATGTGGTGCAAGAGGTTCCCAGGTTGTAAGATGTTTTTGTCAAGTCAACCAGAAACCAGCGGCTGCAGAGTCAGCAGAGAAAAACATGCTCTGCAGCTCTTCAACTAAAGAATTAGCTGAGAAAACAGGGGGCGGGGTGAACTTCTCAATTTGAACTTGAGGGAATGAGCTGTTCTTTGTTCAGACCAGCTTGTAACAGCAGGAAATACGAGGTCAGCGAGGTCGAACGTCTGTGTCAGCAGACCGAAGCAGCTCCCAGGTGAGGAGTGAAGACGAAGGCTGAGATGAAGATCCCGGCTCTCCAGAGGGAGAAGGTGATGTCACGTTCACGTGCTCATCGAGCCGTCCCTTTGGACTGCAGACTCATCCCAACACACCCGAGAACAACTAAAAACTAGCAGCCGATTGATCATATTTACGAGCTTTTTCTGAAACTTATGTCATGAATTATGAAGCAGCTAATATTCAGCAGAAGCCTTGAGGGAACGTACGAACCGCTGCAGCTGAAGCCTCATGAAGAATGGTGGAAGGGGCGAAATGAGGTCCAGAATGTGTGTTGAAGACGTTTGGATCGACGCCTCTGGCCAGTCCTGATGAGTGCAGGCGGAGTCAGACTCAGGTTTAATCCCCCAAAACACAACAGATGGGCCCCATAATAACCACAATCTGTCAAACCAGTTAAAAATAGATGATCTTTAAAGATTTTTGCATTATTAATGGAGGGTCGCCTTGAACTCCAGTCTGCTCTGCAGATGTTGGGAATTATGATTCATTTTTTAACCTGGTACCACGTTAGCGATGGTTCTGTGTGTGTGTGTGTGTGTGTGTGTGTGTCCTGGGGTGGACTGTTGGCCTGTCCACAGTTCTGCACGGGCCAACTGGACTCCAGCACCTTCACATGACCCTAATTAAGAACCTAAATAGAGGCTGGACTGATGGATGAATGACAGAATTACACCCTTGGTGGCTTCGAAAAGCTCCTTTATTTGTGTGATTGACATTTAATGAAGTGTAAACAAGCTACATTCACTCTTGGCAGGAAGAATCATCTGATGTGTCTCCGTTGCTGCGGCGTCACATGACTCCATGACCCCAACGCCTGACCCTCCCGGTGTCCCGAGAGTCCCATGTGGGTCGCAGGAATGAGATTTCACCGCAGCATTTTGAGGAGCAGAAGAACGCCGAGGAGGCTGCCGAGCGAAGCCGCCGAACCGCCACTCGGCCCGGCCGCGTTCCTGTCATCGGCGGTGGTGGTCTGGACCACAGGGACCCCGGTCGGGGCGTCGCAGTGCCTCAGGTCGGTGCCCACACAAGCGGCGTAGGCCATGGCGTGGGCGATGTAGTTCTGTTCGTGAACGCCCTGAAAGAGGTGGGACATGGGTCCACGTGCCAGCACCGCCACGTCCTCGCCGCTGTGAGTGGTGGACTCGGTCGGAGCAGCCGACATCTGGACATAATCTTTGGTTTCTGGAGAGAAAGACGCACTTTTCTGACTGAGAACTGATACGCTTTCGTTTCCCATCACCGCTCGGAGCTCGTGGAACAAATGTCCCAAATCAAGTTAGAAAAAAGAGTCAGAGGAAGGAAAATGATCGTTGACTGAAAGAGGAAAGGTTAAACTGCATTACAGGCCGCAGTCTTTCCATTTAGTGGGGAAGAGTTCTGTCGCTACGGCAGCGCCGAGATTTTCATCCAGTCAAGATGAGAGGAAAATCCCAAATAAATAATCAGAAGACGTTACTGGCGAAAGAGCAACGGCTGTTTGATTCAATCAGGAAAAGGGGAAACGGCATCGCGTACTGGTGTCGACGTCTCTGAGGTCCGGACGGCTGCCGTTAGCCAGCTTGTACCCGGGCCCGTTTCCGTACATGAGGGTGGTGTAAGGTTTGAAGTCTGTGCCCCAGAGGGGGGATTTACCTGGAAAACACGAGCAGAAGAGACATTAAACGTGGAAAAATCGGACATATATATCACACACACACACACACACACACACACACACGCAGGCACGCACACACACACACACACACACACACACACGCACACACACACACACACACACAGTCGGGGGGGGGGTCTGGATCTGCATGCTGCTGCGGGGGCTCCACAGCCTGTTGAGCGTCTCCTGATGAGCCATTTGCCTGCCGACGGCGTCTCTTTATGAGGAGCTCTAATTTACACAAGTGCATTAATCACTGCAGGATGGGAGGAGGAGGAGGTGTGTGTGTGTGTGTGTGTGTGTGTGTGGGGGGGGGTTAATCAGTGTGGTCTTTTAGGGCTGAAACCAGAGATGTCAGCTGGGCTGGATAATTCCCTTGTCTCCCCTCAGAGCTCTCGGCTCAGAACATGAACCACGTTAGTTCTGATAAAAGGAACATTTTGACATAAATAACGGAACACAGCTGGAAGGAAAAGATGGTGCTGATTGCTTCATTTGCACGGGTCCCTCCGTGCCGCAGCTTGACCCTGCCTGGCCCAACCTGCCCCTCCGTGGATGGATCATCTGGGCTTTTAGGTCTCCAGGTGACGGAGCTGATGGAGGGAGGATGGGGAGGCGAAGATTAAAGGCGCGCGGGGGTCGATAAAAGGATGTTCCGGAGGGAGATTAGGAGGCCAGGAAGTCTGAGGAGCCGAGGGAACCAGAAGAATGTGAGAGGGAAGACGCTGCATCTGTGGTCAGACACGGGGAGAGCGACAAGGAGAGAGCAGAGGCCTGAAATAGAACGATGAGGGAGGAGAGGGCTGCTGGCAGTGTGTGTGTGTGTGTGTGTGTGTGTGTGTGGTGTGTGTGTGTGTGCTGTACCAAAAACACGAGTGAAGAGTTGAGGCTTCAGCTGTTATGAAACACACCTGGTGGATGGAGGGATGGATGGATAGATGGATGGATGGATGGATGGATGGATGGATGGATGGATGGATGGTGGATGGATGGATGATGGATGGATGGATGGATGGTGGATGGATGGATGGATGGATGGAGGGAGGGATGGGTGGATGGATGGATGGATGGATGGGTGGATGGATGGATGGATGGATGGATGGATGGATGGTGGATGGATGGGTGGATGGATGGATGGATGGATGGATGGTGAGAGCGGCCACACAAAAGGCCATCTCATAATTACCCAGAATGCTCTGCCCTCTGAAGGGGAACCCGTTGAAGGTGATGGGGTGCGAGTGGTCGGCCATCACCACAGTCAGGGTCTCGCGCTCGTCGGTCAGCTCCAGGCCTTTGGCGATGGCGTCGTCGAAGGCGATGGTCTCGTGGAGCGCCATGTACGCCCGGCCGTCGTGGTGCGCCTGGTCGATACGCCCGCCTGACCGAGGAGGGGGCAGAGGTTAGGAGGGGGCAGAGGTTAGGAGGGGGCAGAGGTTAGGAGGGGGCAGCACCCCAAACGGGGCAGTGTGCGTGATCCCGGAAGATCAGTCCCCAGCTGGCGGCTTAAGTTCAGCGCATTATTTCGAAGCAGACTCCGGGTGAGTGCGTTTACTCCCGGGGAGACATTAGCGAGCGACCGACGCCTCTATTCCTACCCGTGGTCATTACTCCAGAGCCGCCGAGCGGGGCGCGGGGTCCCCGGGCGATGAGGCTGGAGCGCATCAGCCAATGAGCTGTGGCCACGATCGACGTCACATCGGCGCATCTTCCGCAGGTACAAGCTGTTC
This sequence comes from Takifugu flavidus, assembly GCF_003711565.1. Taxonomy (NCBI): domain Eukaryota; kingdom Metazoa; phylum Chordata; class Actinopteri; order Tetraodontiformes; family Tetraodontidae; genus Takifugu; species Takifugu flavidus. The sequence goes on along the minus strand of NC_079531.1, from coordinate 1,437,643 downwards.
TCGCGCACGTCCAGGCTGTTGCCACGGACACCCGGATCCAGCCCACGGTCGCACATTCCCCGTTAATGTTGGGGCACGAGCGCTGCTAAAAGCGGCGCGGTGCCTTAATTGCCTCTCAGGCCTCCGCGATAATAACAGGATCAATGACTCTATTGCCCCCCCCAGACCCTCGCTGGGGTCTATTTTTAGCTGAAGCGTCAGTTCTCAGGAGGGGTCATTAGTCAGCCATTAAGCGCACGGGGGCTGTTGTCCTCACCCTCCACGAGCAGGAAGAAGCCTTTGGGGTTCTTCCGGAGGATGCGGACGGCCTTTTCTGTCATCTCCACGATGGATGGATCCACTTTAGGGTCCCTGTCCACCTCGAAGCGCAGATCTCCTGGTTCGAACAGAGCTGGAGGGGGCAGAAGACAGAGATGGTACAGTGGAATCACCGAGTTAAGCTGAACGAGGGACCTTTTGTTACCCAGAAGACTCAAAGGCAGTTTGTTGTCCTTGGAAATAATGGAAGCTGAGGTGTTTCCAGGGAAGCCCTGGCCTTCACATCGCTGAAAACCAAACTTACCCATTAAGTAGTCCGTCGTTTCAGGGTCAACGGCATCGAAGTCTGCTTTATTCCACACGTAGCGGGCCACCTGCGTGGGCGGGAGGAGAGAATAGAAAACACTTTCTTCACGCTACTTGAGTGTGAACTTTTCTTCCTCTGTGGTCTTTAGAGCTGTTCTGCTCCTTTCTCTCCTTTATCTGACTGGTCGCCCACCTGACCAGGTAGAGGTTTATAAAGGTCACCTCATACCCAGGCTCTGCCTCTAAATTGTATTTTTTAAGCAGTCTAAGGAGGAAACATCTCAGGATAACCGGTTCCATTTGGCAAGATCAGGACAGTTTGGGTCATACTAACTTTGTCCAGCAGGTGGCAGCAGAACCGCCACCAACACATTAAATATGGGGAATAGATTTCATATCATCATATTTGGGCTGTTTCTCGATGTCATGTCACCTTTCCAGCCTTCATGCTCTGCCACTCTTTGGTGAGGTCACGCCCGTCTTTTCTTCGGCCCCTGGACAGGAAATCCCAGGGGTATTCGGGGTCCTTGGTGCCCCTGGGGGTCATGTATTTTCTCCCACCGCCCATAATGACCTGGAACCAACGCACGCATTTAGATGTGTTTTGAAAGCCGTGCGAAGCGATTTGAGGATGTTCTGGCTCGCACGTCGATGTCGGTGTTGTTGAGGAGCTGGGAGGAGATGTCGGTGCAGCCGTCCCTCTTGGCCGACTCTGGCACGTCGGCGTCGCTGTACCACTTCCTGCTGGCGCTGTGGGCGTAGCTGGCGGCCGGGGTGGCGTGCTGCACCCGCGTGGTCGTCACGATTCCCACAGACTTGCCTGCACAAGTCGAATGATGTTACTTAGGTGCATCTACCGATAAAAACGAGTCCTTTTATCCAGGTGATTGAACGCCGCAGACATGTATGAAAATGATTTCATCGTATTATTAGAGGATTTTACAGGCAAACGCTGATAACGCGATAATAAATAAATATCAGGCCTGAGATGATCTTTGAACCAGTGATAAAAGACACGCTCCGGTCCAAGGATGAGGCGACAGCAGCCCTCTGAGGGTTCCATGTGCACTGATAACATGTACGTGATAAGCGTCAGGGTTCGAGGAAGTTCCGAGACGGCGCTTTCCTCCCCGTCCGTCCGATCTACCTGCGTCTTTGGCCCACTTCAGGATGGACGTGACCTCGTTGCCCTTCTGGGTCTTGCAGATCCCGTTGCGGGCCGCCGCGCTGACGCCGATGGTGTTCAGGTTGGTCTTCACCCCGCACAGAAACGCCGTGGCGGTGGCGGCGCTGTCTGGGATTTGGAAGTCCACGCTGTAGGTCTGCGGGACACAAACAGAAGGAAGGAGAAGGAGAAGGAGGGTAATGCTAAAATAATCCGCCTTAATGCTGCAGACAGGCCGTTTAATATCAGCGAAGCTAGCATTAGCTTAGCAGTCGGATAAATACTCTCCCCATTCAAAGGCGACTGTCAGGGAACAAGCTGTAATCTGGTGTTTAAAAACTTCCTATTTCTCTCTGGAGAGCACGGGGGGACAGTCTTAGAGCACCCTGGGGGGGCGTTTGTCTCTCTGACAGTTCAGCCTCTGTCCTCTGAAGGAAATTCTCTGCCAAAGGTCAGAACTGTTGACAGTTTCTCCCTCTTTGCTCGTTTCATGCACGTTAGAAATGTGGCGCATGTCAGAAACGCTGGTCAACCTTAGCGAGCCCCACGCTGGGGAACGTGTCCATGGTCATGACCGTCTCCTCCCCGCTCTGGTTCTGCAGCTGGCCCCTGAGGATACGGGCCGCCGTGTATGTGGTCACTCCCATCCCTGAGACACCAAACACAGGATTTAGTTTCTTTGGTGGGAAAACAGGAGCCACCAGGTCAAGAGTCACTGACCAAAGACAAGTCATGGGGGACGAGGCGGCGAGTGTTGCGCAACTCACCGTCTCCGAGGAAGAACAGGATGTTTCTGGAAACGTTGGTGTTGAGCTTCCTGTCCAGGACCGACTGAAGAGACTTCTGGGCCTGGGACCTCCAGAACTCTGGGTTCTCCTCCTCGACTACGTGTGCGCAGTCAAACAAAATGTCCCAGGTTTTAAACAGGAAGATCAAAATGCGAGAACACGTGTCGAAGTTTGAGGAACGTTTAGTCTGAGTTATTGTAAATGGAAGATGTGAAAAAGTGTTTTCAGTGGTACAGAGTCACCTGTGTGTGTGTGTGTGTGTGTGTGTGTGTGTAATATCTGCTCTTACCTCTGGACTGAGCGAACCCGGAGAGAAGCAGCAGGGAGACGGACAGTGCGGTCGCTGGGGTCCACGCCATGGCCTCGCTCAGACTGGAGACGCTGCTCTCTGACCTGCTCGGGGTCGATTCCTCAGATGAAATAAAGCCTCCTATCAGAGCAGCTGCCAATCACTGCTAACAACAGCCCATAAACGCAGCAAGTCGTGATACTGCTGCAGATTTATGGCCTCTAGTTAAAGACACTGTCAGCGATGTTTGGACAGAGAGAGTACAAATCTTTGTGTGTGTGTGTGTGTGTGTGTGTGTGTGTGTGTGAGAGAGAGAGAGATTTATCCATAAATCTAATAGCTAATGCAGTTATGTAACTGGTGTAATTCAGCCCACAGGGGAAATTATTGAAACAAAGTTGCTCATTTAATGATTAATTTTTTAAAAGATGGGGTTTTTGTGAGCAGCCTACAGATTTTTAATTTTTTACCATTTTAATATTCTCAGTCACAGCGTTTTCTTCCAAAACTACACACAAAGGCGACGTTTTCTCTGAGAACTACAACTAGTTATCGGCCTTAATGCTGCAGGAAGGTAGTTTCTGTAGCATAAATGACAAATGATGGGATTTTTGCACGTGATTTTTCAAGTACAGTATATAATTTTGACTTAATTTTCCTAATAAAAGCCTTCAATTCTAAAATTAACATCAAAATTTATGGAGATCGTGTAATAATCTTGGATTACTTTTAGTTGTTGTGCCTGGAAATGCTACTTTTTTTTGCAGCGTATATAAATACGGTTTCTATCTAAACAGCGCCATCTAGTGGTGGACGAACGTATGCGTTCTTTTTACGTCAGGCATGGTCCATGACGTCACGACTCATGAATTTTCCTCCTGTTCAACTGAAACAATGAATTAAATTTGTTTTTTAAAAGAATGAATATAAATCAGCTGTTAACGAACCTTTTGGCACTTTAGGCTTTAAAGTTCATGTCTAAATACTTTGCAGGAACAATAAATTGTGCATCCTTCACGGGCAATGAAGGAATATTTTCTGTGTGTAAGTGGGTCTCTTGTCGTTCACGGAGCCGTGCACAAACGGGCTCAGGAGGGATTAAAGAGGAATGAGCGGCGCTCTGGTGGTGACCATTCAGCACCAGAAACTGGAAATAAAGGCCACCTTAAACCAGTAAGAATTAGTGAAGGTTCCTCACGACAACCGTCTGGGGCCGTTCGGTTGTCTCCTAGCAACCAGTATAAACTCTAAATAGCAGTTACACACAGTTTGCAAAGACACCATCTGTCATTTTTCTTTTATTGGCAACAATCTTTAATATTTCTTCCAGTTTGGGATGTGAAAAGAGGCATTAATTTGTCTTAATTAAATATCATCTTTTAATAAAGTAAAGCAAAAAAATATTTACAAATTTTCAATTAAATGTAATCAATGACTCGGGTTGGATAATTACAAGCCCCTTCTGCCTTCTGAGGAGAGAAAATATACATACAGGGAAAAGGTTTCCTTTCCTAAAGTAAAAGAAAACAAAAAGCAAATAAACAATCTATGGAATATTTACAGAACTCTCCTGAAATGCATTTCCACTCAGGGAAGCAGGAAGGGCCTCGGGATCTGGACTGGGACACGAGCTCAGGTCTCTTCTGGACCTTTGAGTGGAACTCTTCCCAAAATGGCCTCTTATCTTTTGCTTTTTTTTAAAATCGGAGAACAGGTTCTGATCCGGAGCTCCAGCTCTTCGCTCCTTTTTTTTTTTTTTTTTTTTTCCCGGGGGTGGGGTAGGGTGGGGGGGGTCGAGGGGTTCCCCTCAGCAGCAAAAGGTGAGCGTCCGTCACCCGCGGTGATGCTGCGGGGGTTCCGGAGTCCACAACCGTCATTCCAAGTCCTTTCCCCAAATGTTTGTCTTAGAGTTCCACTGGTTCTTTGTAGTTTTCTGTTTTATTACAAAAAGCACACGCATCCCATCATTCGGCACCCCAAAAAAACAGAAAGCCAGCGTGAGGGGGCGGGGCGGGGCGGGGTCTGGTAGCTCAGACGTCGCCGCGTGACAAAAGATGCCATTAAAAATATAGATGTGAACAGGCTTTTAAAGTATTTATATATCTGTCATTAATAAGCAAAGTGTCTTAAACTGTGTTGCCGTGGCGACAAAAGAAAGCCATTTGAAAACAGGAGACAATCCTCCCGAAAAAATACTGAAGGAAACCACGTCATCGTCGACGGCGCGCCAGCATCGGCTCTCACAACTAGTCAGAACTAGTCAGAACTAGTCACTCTATTATCTTGTATGATTCATTTATTTCAAAAAAGACATTCTGTTGGGCAAGAAAAAAGGAGCCCCCCCCAAAAAAAAGCTGAAAAAAGAAAAAAAAAAACATGATCGAAAGTTCGATCCAGAATACAATCTCTCCCAGTTGAAGAATTTTTTTCTTGCTTTTTTTTTTTTCTGAATATGCAGAAGGATTTTCGCTGATTCAGGCTCTTCTGAATCCAGGCTCCCCCTCCCTCCCTCCCTCCCTCGCTCCCCCGCTCCGCTCTAGCTGTTGTCGGACTCGTCCTCGGCCTCGCGGAGCCACGTGAAGAAGGCGGTGACGGACTTGAGGGCCACGCCCTTGCCCAGCTGCTCGGCGGGGTCTTTGCTGGACTCCCACTTGTAGAAGGCCTCCTCCTTGATCACGTCCTCGTCGTAAAGGGTGTCGAAAAACACGCGCAGCAGATCTGAAAGAAACAGAGGCGCGGCGTCAGCCTGCGGCGGCGCGGTTCCCGTCCTCCCCCGAACTGAACCGGGTCGACTCACTGGCCGGTTGCTCCAGCTGCACCATGAGAGCCTGCAGGGCGTAGAGAGCCTGCAGCTCCTTCTGCTCGTCCTTCAGGTACCTCTGCAGCAGTTTGACTCTCGTCTTGATCAGGTTGCTGTCCACCTTGTAGGGGTTGTCGCCTGCGGGAACAGCCCCAAGCACCGGTTAGGTTGACCGGACACACGTGCACACGTGCACACGTGCACACTGAGCAACGGCTGGGTGACTTACAGACGATGGCTGACTGACAGATACTCGTCATCAGAGCTCGGACAAACACGTCGGAGGACGTCTGCTGCTCGTCCAGGTTCCCCTGCAACAGGAGAACAGCTTATTCCCGGCCCGGCGTCCATCTTGTCCCACAACTTCCGTTCCTTCGCCCTCATCAATACAGACCTCGACCCAGTCGAACACCCTCTGGTTGTCCGCCTGGTCCTGGATCAGCCTCTCCAGCTGTTTGCTCAGCTCATTTGAGCTCAGCTCCTTCTTGTTGCTCTTCTCCGTCTCCTCACCCAGGGTGAACTCCACATTCTGGTTAAAGTTCACAGCACAATTCCTTAAGATTAATGCAGCAAATACTTACATTTAAGGGACTCTTCTATCAGATACTGTAGTACGCCTTTTAGGGCGCTATATGGTGTGAAAACGCTATTTTAAACAGATTAAAACACACTAAAATTGACGGTAACTATTCAACCAGCTGTCAAAACAAGAGTGCAGCCGAAGGTGGAATCACATTTAAATGAAAATCCAAAAATAAGCTTAGCGTCTTCCTTCCGTGAACTGAGAGCTGGGAGTGCACGAGAACACCAGGTGAGGAGGCGAGGGGCGGGGCGAGCAACGAAAGGTGGCTGTGCAGCGCCTGATCAGAAAGCAGCGGAGCGACCGGAGTAACAATAAGAAAACAATTAATCCCGCTTCATATAGCGTCTACATATAGAGCGAAACTTCCACGTGTTCGGGACAGTTCCGGAAACATTGGGAGGAGGAAGTTACGTCACGCACGGTCGCAGCGTGCACCTTTAACAACTGGTGAAACTGCGAGACCAATTCGGCGGAGAGCAATGGATCACCTGTTCTGTAACAAACTTGTTGACGTCCTCATCTTCAGGGAGGAAATCTTTCCACCGTAGACCTGCCTCCCTCCACATCGTCCCGGCCTTTTTATGGCTCTGGACACAGATTAGTGGGAGACTGATGAACAGCACCGTGCAAGCAAAAAGGTCCCAGTGCACATAACATTATTATTATTATTATTATTAACTTTGGCTGCTTTATACCATTTCTTTGCAGAGTAAAGTGAGGATTTGGACCAACAAGACTCCAGCTTTTCCCAGAGGGATTAAAGGCTTTGAGGTCTCCCTGGAAGCAGTGAAAAGCACAGGAAGTGCATGTGACATGACAACGGGGAAAAGCACAGCAGTTTCCTTCTTTGGCAACGTTTGAAAAGCAGAAGAAGGTGGAACTCACCTGAAGAGTTCTCCCATTGGGATGCCGCCTTCGTGGAGCATAGGTGTGATCAGCTCGGCCAGGTAGAGCCAGATGTGTGGGATGTCGATGGCGATGTCTTCTGCCATCTCCAGGATTTGGTGGAGCCTGATGACAAACAGAGGGTTGAATATTATTTGCACGCCGTGCTATGGATCTCAGGGGTCCAGGAAGCCCACCCTTTATAGTACTGCGCTGTTGGCAGGATGCTGGCCTTCACCAGCTGGTGCAACAGTTGACCCATGCGCTCCCTGGCGATGGTGCTGCGCTCCAGCGTGGACTCCAGGCCCCGTTCTACAAACACGCACAGCAGCTCGGTGCTGTCCAGCTCCTGCACGCACTGCAGAGCCTCCTGTTGGGACACGGGGGACGTTGGAAACCTGCGGTCGCACGGCAGACGAGCAAACGTGCGCCCTCGTCGCGGGCCCCGATGTCTACCTTTGTGTCGTAAATATGGATGTACTCCTCGATGATGGCGACGGACTTCTTGCTCACTTCGTCCTCATTCAAGGAGGGCTTGCTGGGGGCCTGTGGAGGCGGGGGGGTGACGGCTGGCTCCCGTTTCTCTGTCCACACAAGGAGACAAAAGAAATCCCGTCTGGATGAGTGAATTTAAAACACAGCTGGCTACAAATTTGAGAGTTAAACATCAATTTCAAACCAAAACATGCAGACTAAACCCGCTAACAGTGCAGAGCGCTCTGCCCCCCCCCACCGTTCTTCTCCCGACTCCTGGCTCGGTCCCTGTCGTCCGTCATGCTCGCCACTCTGCGCACGGGATCGGCGGGTCCGCGCTGCTCCCTCTCCCTGCTCCGCTCTTCCTTTTCCCGGCTGAAGCTGCGTTTGGTGACCAGCAGCCTGTTTCGGTCGTGCTCGTCTCTCCGGTCCTCGCCTCTGTCGAAGCGCTCGCCTCGGTTAGAGCGCTCGAAGTTGTCGCCGCGCTCTCGACTCGAGCTGTTTCTGCGAGACGGAGTGGAAAGCAGCGCGGCCATGAAATGATCTGCATCCAATTCTTCTTCTCATTTACAAACTGCAACTTTATTTACTCATTTATGGGCCCAACGGGGAAAATGCTTTTCCAGGATGCAGAATCGGGAGTGTGTCTTACCTCTGAGGAACCCGTCTATCAGGGTCCGCTGAGGAGGAGGAGGAGGAAGAAGGCTGTTGTAAAGCAGAGAACCTGTTCAGAGTGCTGGTGGCTGGACGGCTACCTGCCTCTGACCCTGGGCATTCAAACACAAACACACACAATATATTTCAGCTTTGATGCCAACGGGATAAAAAAGTGAAATCAGAAACAAAATGAGCATTGGAAACCTACCGGAATCTACAGGCTTGGTGCTGGTGCCTCCACTGCTGCCCTTACCCCAACTGCCGAATGTGCCCTTACCACCAGGGGCCAGGTACTGATTGTTGAAGTCGAGCACGGGAGTCTGAAAGAGAATTTCAGTGAATACATTTCCTGCAACGCTGCTAACGGGAAACAGGAAGTTGGCTGTGCTGCAGTGAAACGTGACCTCACTCTTCTACCTTTGTGATTTTGGTAAGGCGAGAAGGGTCAATGGGTCTCTTGGAGATAGGGACCGTATTCCAGCCCTCATCCTGAGGAGGACCACCACGGCCCGGGGTGTGAGAGCCCCCACGCCCCCCGATTCCTCCACCTATCCTGCCGCCAGGACCACCGCCCATCTCCTTCTTGGAGACGAGGGCTTGCTGCACCTTCATGTGCTCCCTGTGCTCCTCCAGCTCGGCCTCCTTGTGGATCTGATCTATAGTCTTGGGTCCCTGGTCGGCTCGTCGTGGAACCCAGTTGTTCTATGAAGGTATCAGAAAAAAGGTGAAGTCAGTGCGGTGGAAAGTGAGTCTGTCACTGGGGGCACTTGTGAGCACAAAGTGCCTAAAACTGGCCAGCTGTGATCGGAAGACCAAGGACGTGTGTGTGTGTGTGTGTGTGTGTGGTGTGTGTGTGTGTGTGTACCCGTCTCAAATCCAACACATCCTGCAGCATAAAGCGGATCCTGGAGGTGGTCTTCCTCTCTTTTATGATCTTCTCCATCTGATTGAAATACTGGTCCATACGCGGCTGAGGACAAACAACAGAATTGTGCCTGGTCATCCAAATTTGACCTGGTGACAAAGAAAGTTTGGACAGCGGTGCGATGCGGCTGAGGTACCTTGGCTTTTTCAAAGTCTAGGTCCTTGCCAATGGTGGACAGCAGTCTACACAGGCACTCCAGGGACTCCTCGTCGTGGTTTTTGAGCAGTTTTACAATGCAGTCGTGCATGATGACCTCTGTGAGCATCTTAAGCTTAAAGAGCTCGCCAATAAACTTGATGTTTCCCAGTGAGCGCCTCCTGGCCGAGTCCTCGGCCTCCTGTAGCTCCTCAACGAGACGCTGTTTCACATCCTAATAAGAACGCAGGAGTTGACTTCAAAGAGAAGCGAAGAAATATGGCAGGAATGTTTTCCTTTCCACAGCAGCGGCGTACCTCAGAGGCGGAATCCAGCTCTTTCCTCTTCCTCTCAATGATCTCATCATCATCTTTATCCTTTTCAAATTCCTTCTGGCATCGGTTAAGCAGCACCTTACGGAAGTTCACAGTGGCTCCTGTCTTGTCCGAGGTCTCGACTCGAAGCTGAAGAGATGACGACATGCTTTAAAAAGAGAGAACTGCGTATATAATCCCCTGGGTTTGGCACAACTTACCCCTATAAGGCAGCGACACATGTTGGCATAGGCCACGGAAAAGTTTGGCTCGGAGATGGCCTTCTCGAAGATCAGATCTATCACTCCTTTCAACCGTTCCTCGGTGTCGATATTCAGTTCCATCACCTGTTTCATCAACTGTTGAAACTTCTGAGGGGTCAGTTTGTTGAGGATGCTGCGAACACTTTTAAAGAGCTCGAAGGTCTTAATTGATTCCGGATCGTTCTCGTCGATTTCTTCCGGCCCGCGGGTGCGGACGCTCTTTTTCACGGAAGGTTTCCAGGCCTTTTCCGCCTTGTTCAGCTGCACGTCATCACTGAGCGACATGGTGGTGATGATTTTCCTCGGCTCTTTTCTCTGGACCTGCTGGGAACGACGTGAACTGCCGACCCCGATGCCCATGCCTGGAGGCTGATTGGAAGGCAAAACGATTTAACTTCTGGATGATGAAAGTTGAGATTTATCAGGTCGTGCTTAAAAGTGTGGGCTCACCGGTCCTCTACCTCCTCCCATACCAGGCCTACCAAGGTTTGCAAAAGAGGGAGTAAAGTCAGGGCCACAGTTTATTCCTGGGAGACGGCTGGGGTCCAACTGCCGCAGTGGGGTCTTGTTGGCCTAAAATGACAAGATCAACGCTTTTAGGCCGATCAAATACCACAAAAGAAAATTTGAAACAGCTTGAGATTACAACAAAATAGCCTGGCACAAGAAATGAACCGCCCGGCTGCTAAGTCCTGCGATTGTGAATGCACAGAAACACAGGATTTATCTTTCAGATTTGCACCTTGTCCAGAACAACGTCACTGATGGCTGGTAGCCCTTCAGGTTTGTTCATGCTGGCTGAACTGAACTGAAAGCCCAGAAGAAACACTCTGTCATACTTCTTCTTCTCCTCTGGGTTGATTGGTTTCCATTGTTCTAAAAGAAAAAAAAAGAAAATCACGGGCCGAGTCAGTTGGAACCATTTTCATGTTAATATCCTCATCTACCAATGAAGAACATGGAAGGTGGTAGATCTGAAGCACTAATGGCCCAGGATTACCAGAATAGGACTCAACCCTAATGAGGAGTGCTCACCTTCTTTGTACTGATACTTCTTGTCAATTACAGTCGGCTCGGGAGCAGTTGGCTGAATGTTCTCTGCATCCAGCTTGTCCTCCTTGTCCTCCCAGGTCAGGTCCGCTTCCTCTGGAGGAGGAGAAGCAACAACGGGAGGCTTGGTCTCCTGCACGGGTGTTGGGGCTGGCTCTGGTGGTGCCACAACCAGCTCCTGGATCAAAGAAGAACGGTCAAAGGGGAAAAATCTCAAACGTGGGAATGGCTGAGTTCGGGGACAGAGACGGACCTCTTTAAAGGCATCCAGGAGGTCTCCTACTGCCTCCTTTTTGTTCAGCTCCTTAATTTTCCTCTTTTTCTTTGGCACAGACACAGCAGCTGCATGGAGACACAATTGACCTTGGATCAGAACACACCTCATGAAAGATGCTGGAACCCACAGTTTCATATTATAAATGCATCAGTCTGATGCCGATGTATAGATTCAAGGTCTTCGCTGACCTTGCATAGTAGTTTCTACAAGGGCGGGCGTAGCAGTCAGGGGGGGTGGGATGTCCTCCCTCTCTTCTGCTGTCGGAGGGGGAGAAGCGGGCACCGGTTCTGATGTGCTGTCAGTTATGGAAACTGTCTCTGCAGAAGATGGCTTCTCTTCCTCGGCGGTAGGCTGGGGCGTCGGGGGGCTTTCCTCGACATCTGCGGTCTCCGTGGGAGCCGCGTCTGCAGGAACTGTTTCTTGGACTTCAGACTCGACAGGCACAGCCTGGGCGACTTGTTCAACAGAAATCTCCTGGGGGGCTGCGGCGGGCTGCTCGGCGGCCTGAACAACAGGAGTCTCCGCCATCTCAGCGGTGGCTGAGGCCGTCTGTGCGAGGGAATCTTGGGTGATGTCAGGTTCTGCGATGGGGCTGTCGTCGCGCTCTCCTGGGTCGACGGCGGGCACCTCGGGGTCCTGCGGCGCCGGCAACGGCAAACCGTTGGGGAGACAGAGCTCCTCAGGCTGTGCAATAGGAGATTCCAGAGTCGTCTCCACACGACTGGGAGGAAACACGGCCGCTGGTCTATCTGTCTCCACCTCTGCAACACCGTTGCTAGTGGAGGGAGGTGCAGCGAGAGGGTCTGAAGAGGGATCCGCCTCTCCTGCTTTGACCACCTCCACCTCCTCCTCCACCTCCACCTCCACCTCCTCCTCCTCCTCCTCCTCCTCCTCCAGTGTGGCTGCTTTCTCACTTTTCGCAGTGCAAGTGCGCACAGGATCAGGTAGGGGTGCAGGGTAGGCAGGCACCTCAGGCGCTGAGTGGAGGCCTTCCGTGGAAGGTGGCGCAGGGTCCATTTCTTCTGCAACAGCACTCGGTCTCAGTGTGGAGACAGTATGTAGAGAAGCGTCCTCTGGTTCTGATAGTAGATGTGGGGAAGGAGACTTAGTGTTTGGGTCAGAGGAGGTAGTCTCAGCTGGGACAGGGTCTGCCTTAGAAAGTTCAGGGGTCTTTGATGGTGGAGGCGGGGTAGGTTTCCCTCTCTCATCTTAAGGGACAGAAGTTTTCAAAAGAGGTGTGAGAACATTTCACAGAATAAAGGAAACACAACCTTTAAAACAAGTAATTGATCGCGGACCTCATCAACTCATACATTTGTGGTAACTGTTACAATTTTGATTTGTTTCCCCAACCAATAAGGTGCCTCGTTACAAAATTCTAGGAGAAAAGATGCTGAAATTTAAAGGATTCTAAATGTGACATGACATGTAGCCTGCAGGGTGAGCTGTAGTCAAGCTCAAGCACTGGAGCTCCTCACACAGTCCAACATATTCTTACTTCTACAGATCAAACATTCACAATTCCCAAATCCCATGCTCCCTAAAATGAGCACAGCTGTATTTAAACCCCTTTGAATTACTTGCATCATCAAACTTATTGAGTTGTGTGTTGAATTATCTTACAAACCGATTCAGAAACACAGGAAAAAGAAAAAGTTGAACCAGATTCTGCTGTCAAAAAGAGATTTCGGTTCTCAACGTAGACTAAGGAAGGACTTCTTTTAATCTTTGTGTAATTTGTTGCCGTTTTGGGCAGCAATGTTAATAATCCCTTTCATGGTTTTTCAGAGCTGATTATCAGATTATATCATAGTTAAACTCCTGTACAATTACAACAATCTATACAGATTTGACATACTGCAGGTTAATATACAACTTTTGATCACATTTAATGCTTAAAATGAAAGGTTACACAAAACTCAAACTTTGCCCGAGTTCTGAAAGCAGCTAGAAACATTTACGCTGCTGGTCAACAAAGGATCTGACCAGCTTTCCCATGAGCCTCATTACATTCCGTCAAATCTGTGATCGGTGCTCAGAAAAGAAGAAAAGGCTGACAGCCAGCTTACCTGGTCTCACCACGGTGGCTGCGGCACCAGCTGGGACGCTCTCACCGTTGGCCTGTCCCACTGTTGGACTTTCCGTTCCAGACAGGGCCGTCTGCTGGGCGATATCGTGGTTGGCCTTTTTGTGTACACAATGTATGTCACCTATAAATGATTATTCTGTGCTGACCTGTGGCGGCGTTGGGGTAGATCCACTACGGCCCCCTGACATTATTTCCTCTGTAATGTCTCGACCACCTTGGTTTGGATCTCTTATTCTGATCTAAGGAGAGACAGAAAACAGCTGTAATGGTTAAAAAAACCCAAAATAAATGGAGGAAGCTATTCAAGAAAGCACATGAGAATCAGCTGGTTGACTATAAATGATTAAGTGCAAAGCGAAAGAAAAGGGGATATAAAATAGCCCAAAGAGGCACGCGAGGGTCGACTTCTCACGACGCTCAGCCCTTTTCTACATCTGTGACGGGCCAACTGCCTCTTATTTGCTGAAAGCTATATCTCACAGTCAACGCTGACTCAAACAAATCCAAAAAGAAGCCGCCATGCAAATTCCTTTGCTTAACAACTGAACGCCATTCAGCTTTTTCCTCGCCTGTCATGCCGAGTGAGAGCCAGAATCAAGTTAGCCGACTTCCAAAGTGGAGGTTTCTCTGGTGAAGGCAAGAACAAAATGCTTTCTCGTGCAAACAGCACATCTGGACGGAGGGGGACCAGTGAAGATCACACATTCTTGAGGAGTGTCCATATATGACACATGTTGTCTGTCTTTCTCTCTCCTTGTCATGCAACTCATGTGAGCCGCAATGTCACCAAATAAGATGACGTAGGCGTCAACTCGACAAGCGTTAACCTGTAAAAACTGTCAGCCAGTTCCTCTCTGGGTTATTTTGGACAGAACAACGCTCACAACTAGGTGTCTTTAACCTCATTTAGTCTGCGAGCGACTCCTCTCCCAGAAGACTACTGACCTTACAGGGCCGCTCTCATTCTGGGTCCGGAATAGCCACACCAGTTGAATCAGGTGTTGAACTTTAAACCCCACAATCCGGGATCATAGGTGGATGCAGTCTGTGTAGTCCTAGCTCAGCTCAACATAGTTACATCCAGGCTGATAGAGAGAGCTCCGCACCGGCAGAACAGGACAGTCCAGGGCTGTGTCTGACTGTCAGCAAGCTAGCAGCCCATCTCCCCCCCTTCTCTCAAACAGTGAGAGGGGGAAAAAAAAGGATAAAATGACTGGCCTTGTAAAGCTATGGTATTGGAATGTTGAAGCCCGCCCACAGACTAAGAGAGTTAAAGGGGCCAGAGGGGCAGGGAGGGAGAAATGGGAGTGTTTCCAGGGGAAAAAAAGAAAAAAAACTTATCAAATGAAGTGGAACCGGCAGAGAAAAATCCCCTCTTAGCTCCTTCTCTCTGTCTGCTTACTCGTCTTGCATGTTGTAGTAGCTCCACAGAGAGATTCTTTTCAGGCTCCCCCCCCCCACACTGCAGGCAGGAAACTAGCTGAGCAGGAGGAGGCGGAGTGGGTGCCACAGCAGCAGAGAACTGCTAGTCAGTTAGCCCTTCCGGTTCAGAGGGGGGAGGAGCCTGCTGGCCACGTGGGGCTAAGCTATGTGCTGACATGTCCTTCACTCCCACCGCTCTAGATTCTGTCATTAACGCGAAAGACGGAAATCGAAATCGTTTGTAAGGCTGTAACTTTTACTGCCAGACATTAAACATGCAAAAGCCTGGCTCGTGGTGAACATGCACCACACGCCCGGAGCAGCACCTAAATGGCTGCACATGTGTGAGGAGCCTTCTGGAAATGACAGAGCCCAGAGTTCTTCAACACGCACCACTCAGGAATGCAAACACGCATACGTTATTAGCCCAAATGCCACTTCACACACATTCTGAGCGTGAGAGTCTCACATTCTGTGTGGGGGTGTGTTCCAAGACATGGTGCAGAATTCAGAGAATCAGCCAGAACGGGCTAAAGTGCATTATAAGTAACTACTGATAAGCAGACACGTTCAAGATTGAGAGGAACCAGCTATTGCTCAAGTTTGGTGGCAGAAAGCTCGGAATATATAACGCAACAGCCGAAGGGCTGAACAAACCACAAATGGTATCAGCAGATGGGTTTCAGTCATGTTACACGTTCAGAGATAAAACCTGAATAAAGCTGCAACAAAAGCTTCGGGATGACAACAGATCACGACTCAAAGAGCTGATGAGCAGCACATGAAACCCATCACTGGCACGTGCACGGGCATGCCCACTTAATTTAAAATCATACATCAAAAACATCATTAAGCTGTCATTTCAGCGTTGAAAGTTGCCTCTGCAAGAAAGAAACAAGAAAATAACTCTTATTCCAAACATTTTTTCTCTTCTGCTCTCACCATGCAACGCAACCTGTTCAGGAGCGAAAGGTCTTGACCTTTAGATCCAGGGGGGACGACTCTGGTATGCCTGTCATTTCCGACCACATTTCCATTTTAACCCTCAACACACTGAGGACATTTATGAGACTGAATACACGTACAAACATAAATTATGGATAACAAGTTTAGCAGATTTCTGGTTCAGGTGTCTCTTTTATGTTTAATTTTCGACCCCTAGTCGATATCCTGCATGAATAAATATTGAACGAGCTGGAGTTCTGAGATTAATCTTTCATCCAAAGGCATTTATGTGTCACTGATTAGATGTTAAATCACCAAATGATGCACGTCAACGCTGTGTGAGTCATAACCAGGCGACGTCACTCATACAGGCGCCCTGAGCGTGACGTCGACTCCTCGCGTGCCCTTTCAAAATAAAAGTCGACTCTGTTGAGGATGGCGTTGAACTTACCTGTTTACGTTCCCGCTTGGTGGGGATGTGTTGGGGGGGCTGAGGTGGCGGCTGCTGCTGCTGGGGGGCGGGGTTCATGATGACCGGGGGCGCCTGCACAGAGGGGGTGAACTGTGGCTGGGCAGGGTAGTAGGCCCCTGTTGGGGATCCAAGAGAAGCAGCAAAGTCAACCCACACATGACAGAAGTTGGTCATACATACAACATAGAAGCAAAATTTCACAGGTTACCAACGAAAAGTCGAAAATATAGTGTATGATGATATCACATGGAGGTGACATGTAAGGTTATTTAAATCACACCACGTTCAGTCCTAATGTGCAGATCCTTTTTATGAATAAATGCTTCACTGTCATTGACACGAACAGACAAAAACAATGGCTGAAATCTGTATTTTTCCTGCTGTTCCGCTCTGAACACATTCACGCCATTTCAAAAGGCCAACGAAGAGAAGCAGCCATTCCAGCTGGAAGGCCCAAACGGGTAGGCCTTCAAACCGTGACACAGCAGTCCCTCCCCGACTCCCCCACGCCAGCGTTTCTCCAGCATTAGCGCGTTTTCTAATGTCAAATAAACCTCTTTCAACATGGCTAAACCCCCCCACAATTTCTCAACAGCCCCAGTAGCCCATACGGAAAGGTTTCGGTAATACTACCTGGCCTTGTGAGGGGCCCCGGTGTAGGACTGTCATAGGACTGGGGCTTAAAAAAAGAACTGTCAGACTGAAGAGGCTTCCGTGTGAGCCTCCTCTGCCTCTCTCTCTAACTCGTATTACCGAGCCCGTGTTGTTGACCAGAGGCAGCCCGGCCTAAATATAGTCAAAAGCCCACACCGGCGCAGGGAGGGGAAGGGAGGGACGACACCAGAGGGACGACACCAGAGGGACAGCGGCAGAAAGACACTGTCCTGGGCCAATGTCTTAAGAAAGAGCAGGGGAACATCACCCAGACAGCACCTACCCTCCGACTCCTGCTGCTCCCGAGACCCACGGTTCCCCATGACCAGCACAAGACTAAGAGGGGGTGGGGGGGGTGACTTCTATCCCCCTCTGCGTGATCTTCCGGTCCTCTCTACAGGTGCCCTCTCAGTTCAACTGGCGCTCGCTCTTTTTCCATCCCGTCTCCGTTAGGCTCCTCCCCCTGACCTTCCTGGTTCCTCTGCACCGCTCACGTTATTCCCTTCGCTCCCCCTCCACAAAGAAGCGACTCAGTTATGTCATCTGGCGACCACCCCCCCCCCCCTCCATCAGCCTTGACTGCTGATCAAATCTATGCTGACAAAGATTTCACAAGCCACTGCGAAGGGGGGGTGGCCTGTGTAGGAAGGGTTATGCACCACCGAAGGCTCGTGAACGTGCAAATATGACTTTCTGAGTCATTTCTTACACTTGTAACGTGCTGGTGACTGAAGTCAGCCATCACCTGTGCAGTGTCCATGTCTAATGCAAACACGCCCACGGGAGGCACAGAAACAGCGCACGTGTGGTGCAATAGTAAACAGCCCTCGCAGCCTTTGCACTGCACCGGCATGCTGGTCAAACACACTGCCGGTCTCTGTCTGCACACTGAGGCCGATGTAATGGCCATTTTCCACCTGAAATCCTGAGGACTTTAAGAACAGAGACACGTTTTGGCCGGTTTAAATTCTGAAATGATAAATGTTACACTTTTGCACGTGTTCGGGGTCTCTGGCATGAGGCCGGTTTGACGCGGAGCTAGATACACAGGTTACAATTGGCTTAAAATAAATATATTCTTATATGGTGTAAGACTAACTATTGCTGATTTGGATGCTGAAATTACATTATAAAGTCATTAGGAGACAAAAGACTTGCTGAATGAACATCATTTAGCTGCACTGGATCGATATGAAAATGAGAAAATAAAACTAGGTATGTGTGTATTTGTAAGAATTAAAGCTTCTGTTGTACAATTTTGGGAAGCCACTGGCGCCTGGTGTGATCTTCTGCTGCTGTCGCCCAGCTGCTTCAGGGTTGGACTTGTTGTGTGTTCAGAGATGTTTGTTCTGCTCTCCTTGGTTGGAATGAGTTGCTATTTGAGCTACTGTTGTTCTTCTATCATCTCAAACCAGTCTGTCCATTCTCTGAATCCTCCCATCAACAAGGCTTTTTCATCCACACGGCTGCCACTCACTGGTTATTTTCTCTTTTTGGGACCATGCTCTGGTTGTGTGTCAGAATCCCAGTCGATCAGCAGTTTCTGAAACACTCGGACCAGCCTGCCCGGCACCAACAACACACCGCGTTCAAAGTCGTTAAAATCCCTTCTTCCCCATTCTGATGCTCAGTTTGAACACGTTGTCTTGACCACACCAACAATGCAGTTGATTAGCTATTTGTGTTAACAAGCAATTGAACGGGGGGACCTAATAAAATGGCCAGTCAGCTTTTACGTGTCACAGAACATAGGACGTTGTCCAAAGCCTGTCAGAAAATGTCAAATATTGTACGGCTTAAATGGACTGAAGTTCTCCACAATTATATGTGCAATGAAAAAGCCTGGAAATATTGCTAAAAAAGCCTGGCAAGATTAACTAAACGCTGTGCACATCTCTCTAGATCGGATGCCTCTGAAATGGTTTCAGAGGTGAAGCTGAAGAATGGAGCGTGTTGTGCACACTCTATAGTGTTTTCACAATAATTAATTCAGGTCACTGCGTTCTCCCACTGATGAATTTAAGCTCAAACAAAGGAGACACATAGTTTAAATGCCTTTTAGTGGGGGGTGGCAGTGGGTTCGATAAGACTTGCTGTAACGAACAGTCGCCACTAGAGGGCGTGCCAACGCATGTGATAATGAGTGGTTAATTTAAATAAACTGTTAAAAAGCTGCTGATATGTGCTTTTTTTGGTCACAGGTTTTGTCTACTTAAGAAATTTTCTTCTCTAATACACATTCCTGTATTGGATTCTGTGACATTAGATTTGTAATTTTCATTTTCATTTCCTCTGTTTTTCAGGAAGTAACGACTGTAGTTTTCTTCCCTTCTCAGGTGACTTCAGTGTGCCAGTTTTCCACGGAACGGCACCGACTTTAGCGAGCCTTCATTTGCTTTCGCTGTTTGCGCTGCGGATGAAATGCCTTCAATGAGTTGGTTGTTGCGGCACGAAGCCGCCGACGGCTGCGGGGCGACGCAGTTATAAGCGTAAAGTTATACGCGAGCTCCCGCTGCTTCCTGACTGGCCCTCTGTATAATGTTACATAAAATAGATACAACGGTGCGGAGCCTCTTACCATAAGTACCATATTCTGCAGGGTTTGTGGCTGTGTAGAAACCCGGGTTGCCTGTTTGGACTGGGTACTGCTGGGGGGGCGCCACATAGGTCGCTGAACGGTACTAAGGGAAGAAAAGTAGGTGAAATATATGAGTTTTAGGTGGGTTTCCATATACATCAGTCCGCGCCCCCCCTCACCTGTCCGGGTATGAAGTAAGCAGGTCCTTGTGGTGAGCTTGGGAAAGGCAACTGTTGACCCGGGATCATCATCATCTGTGACCCGGCCTGATAAACGTGCGTGGGCGCCACAGGCCGGGGGCCGCTGCTGGGGGGGACGCCCCGTGACGCGCTGGGCGGAGGCAGGTTGGTTCTGTTGTTGTAATAGGACTGGAGAGGAGGCAGGGGAGCAGGTGTGTGTGCGACAAGGGAATGGAATGATGGAAAATGGAGGACAAATACACACAAGGGGGGGGGGGGGCAACAGAAGTCATTAATTTTCCTTAGCAGATCTGTAACACGACAGTCGCTCATTCTTTCATACGGTGCATTCAGGGACCTACCCGAGCACAAATCTACACACAATTTACCCTAAAGCTGCAGCTGTATTCCAACTATTAGCACATCGGCCCTGCCTGCCAGAGGCGCTAAAGGGGCTAATGCTAGTTCATTCAGAGCCTCTTCATTAGCATTCTACTGCTGGCATGGGAGCCTAATGCTGTAACCAGCAGAACCACGCCAAGTCAAGAATGTTCACTGGTGGCAGATACTAAACTCACACTTCCCTCAGAAGGTGAAACTAAGAAGGGAAAAGTGGAAGAAATTGGAAATCTGAGTTACCTGTAGTGATCTGAAGCTTCCCTTGAGCAGCACAAACACAGGCGAAAAAGGTCAATCAAAAGCAAAGGAAAAGGTGGGAGAAGAGGAGGAAGAGAGTCACAACGAGACGTCAGTGGGAAGCCTAAAGAAACTGTGGAGCCCAAGTCAAGCAGTGAATTCACAGGAATCATGCGCACAACAGCGAGGCCTGGACCTGGACAGCTGTAAAACCACTTCTGAAGGGGGGCACTGGTCTGGAAACGGATTTTATTTCCAGACGTACATTTTCTTAGGACTTGGGTGGCATCACTTACATTTTTAAAAACTTTCTCAATGCTAATGTCAATTATTTTCCATGAAACTGATTTTACATTTCTGCAATTACTCTTTAGAAATAATAAAAACAATGAGCACTCATGAAAAGGAGATCACATTTTGTGTGACTGCTGTTAGTTGTGCTGTTAGTACCTGTTGGTGCAAAGGCCGCGGCCCTGAGGCAAACTAGAGGGGGAGATGCAGACAGGACAGAGGTTAAAGGCAAAAGCACCACAATCATGCATCATCTTCAACCGAAAGTGACCTTTTCCACAAAGGCCGAGCTTTAATTCGATAACAATCGACGGGATTTTTATTACAGAGTTGTTTCCCCTTCAACCTGTGTGTGTGCTTTATCATTTCTACTTCCTGGAGATTTACCTGGTAATACTAACCCAGCTAACCGGTTCAGAGGTCGTGTCATTTAAATTAGGAGACGACAGCGACAACAGTGGTGATAAAGACCCGAACGACCTATTGTGGGACCTTTTTACCCGACCACTCGGATGGGAACGTGCACCAGGGGAACGCGGGTGGACAGTGAGGACGCTCGGGAAGTTTTGGGAACGCGAACGAGGGCGTTTGTCTTTTGGAAATGGAGGCCAAAGTTCGGCGCCGTGGGTGTGCTGCCGGCCGGAGAGCGGTGGGTGGGCCTACCTGCCGGGGCTGTGCTGATGGGTTCATTTGTGGAGGCGGTGGAGTGGCGAACACGACGGAGGGGGGCTGCCCAGGAGGGAACGAGGGCTGCAAGAGAAAGGAAGTGATGTCACCAGCAGAAAGTGAGGCGCAGACTGGGGGAGGAGTGTGTGTTATTTATGGTTGGAAAAGGGTTTTAAAATGAGAGTGTAACTCTGGTGTCGGCCTGATAATTAACTAATAGGAGACCAGACTGCTGTGATCTGCTTCTGATTATATGCATAACATCGCCATGACGACAAGACTCTTCCTTAGTGGGGGGGGGAGAGAGGAAAAGAAAGCATGACGGGAAAAGGGGGAAAGATGAAAGAAAGGGAGGTCTCAGGACAGTTTACCTGTGAAAGGCCAGGTGAGGGGGCAGGGTGGGGGGCGGAGGGGGGTCCTGTTATAGGCTGTGGTGCTTTATTCATTTCACGGGGTTCTGCATGTGGAGGCGGATGTGGACCTGTTCAGACAGAGAGCAGAAGGAAACGTCGCCGACGTCATGAGGTTAAAAACGACAGAGTGACCGTCAGCGGGGGGGGCGACAGCAGCCCCAGAGCCAGGCCAGCTCCAGGTCACAGGTCATTACTGCCACAGCGCGGAAGTCCTTCAGAATGCTCCGTTATCAGGTCACTTCCTGTCGCTACCTTCCCAGTGACATCACAACATACAAGGTGTCTGGCAGATTCCCCAGAAGTGTCACCCAATCATTTCATGTCAATACAGAAATATGTTTATTTCAATCACAGCCCATCATAAAAGTATTAAAATAACTGTTCCTGTACAGAAATATACATTAATTTCAATCACAGCCCATCATAAAGGCATTAAAATAACTGTTCCTGTAAAGAAATATATATTAATTTCAATCACAGCCCATCATAAAAGTATTAAAATAACTGTTCCTGTACAGAAATATATATTAATTTCAATCACAGCCCATCATAAAGGCATTAAAATAACTGTTCCTGTACAGAAATATACATTAATTTCAATCACAGCCCATCATAAAGGCATTAAAATAACTGTTCCTGTACAGAAATATATATTAATTTCAATCACAGCCCATCATAAAGGCATTAAAATAACTGTTCCTGTACAGAAATAAGTATATTATTTATATTTTCTGCACTGTATCTGCTCATACTGAGCAAAATTGTGTGTTACTACTACTACTGTTAGTGCGACATTTATATGGCTCAAGTATGTGAACATACGCACCATCTCCAGCTGTACTTCAACTCTATCGGGAGCTGTGTTACAGTGACACATTTATATTTATAGAAGAAGCCCAGATCATCGCTGCCTGACAGACACACGGAAGCTGTGGAGTAAAAAAATCCTGAGTCATGATGAATCAGGAAGGCTTTTTTTACCCACAGGAGGAAATCTTGCCGCTGCAACGGTTGTGATCACCACGGTTACCGGGACTGCGTCAGCACACAGGCCAAAGATAATGAATACTCTCCAAGGTTTGATTCTTTTTACTGGAAGATGGAATTCCTTTGCAGGAAAACACTGATACTGACAACAACGGAAGGCCCAGATCTCCTGGATCTCCTGGATCTCTTAAACTTCAGGCTGGCAGATGAAATGCTGAGTCAGCGATCTGCTGGTTACAGGAAGACGTCAGACGGACGACGTGTTCCACCCAGGATGACCAGACGGGGCCATCTTACAGTAGGAGCGTGTATAGGCGTAACGTATGCATGTAGATCAACTTTAACTGTGTCACACCTCTTTGTTAACAGCCTGGGAACATCAGAGAGCAACAATCTGGGCTGAATTTGTGACATTTCACCAAAAACTCCTTCCAACAAGTGCACGCGGGGGCGGAGTTAGACAATTGTATGTAAAGTTCAGATTAAAGTCCAATGGTGACGCATCGAATCATCCCAAAACCCAGACGGGGCATTGAAAGATCCGCAGGAGCGCCCCAGATGTGGACGCCTGAGGCTTTTGTTTCACAACAGGAAGCAGGACCTGCAGTCACACATCAGCTTCCTGCGTGTGCACATGAGTAGTTTTTATTAAACTGTTGCAAAAAGCTATAAGTAGGCAGCTGCAGAATGCTTCCGAGGTCAGTGTCAGAGGAAGGTGCATCCATTTTGGACCCCTGCTGTGGCCCGGGGGTCAAATGTCTGCAGTCTCCGCGTGAACCACGTGCCCGCTGCAGCCCCCTGACCGACGTGGCCACACTGACCCGGAGCTCTGACACGGTGCCGGGGTCAGGAGACAGCTGCGACGCAGATGGACCTGCGTTTCCACAGGTAAATCACGCGTGTCGCCTGCCTCCACCGGGGCTTCTGCTGACACAGGGGCGTGTCTGCACGTCTCCTCTCTCACACGCGCACGCACGCACGCACTCCACAGTTATCTGCATGCAGTAGTATAAACACACTCGCATGAAAAGCACGGATTTATCACAACCTGATGTGCGAGGCGCTGTTAGCCGTGATGCTAACCCCATCCTAGGCCCGATATGGGTTTACCACGTGGTTTCTCTCGTCGTTGGCGCGTTGCAACAGCAGACGCCGGCTTCATGCCAGCCACACCTCAGCCCGAATCGCCTGTGGCAACCATCTATTTCGCGGAAGGCGCAAAACATACCGGACTAGCCGCGTCTGGAGACGTGTGCGGCCAAGGCGACGCGTCGGGGCTGCTGGTGCAGGTTATCAGCAATCTCAACGCTGGGAACTTTGAAGCTAATAAAAGCGGCTACTGTTGCGTCCAGGAGCGGTGTAGCCTCCTGGAGCTCTGGAAGCTTCAGCCAGATTCCTGGAGGTTATAAATACGTTAGCGGTGTTGTCACGACGTGGTGGTGAAACAACCTGAGCCGGAATGACTCAGACGCCTCGTTTTTGGTTAGCAGCCGAGCATCACGCCCGGGGAGAAGCACAACATCAGCAGCGTGCGTCTGACCCGGTGGAGGAGGAAGAAACCCACCCAAGGACCAAACACCGGAGTGGCGTTTTGTTGAACCAAATTGGCAGGACACTGAGCTGTCATCGCCTTCAAAACAAACGCCCTGTCAAAGCAGCCTCCGCCAATCCCGACAACCCGTTACTGTCAAATTCTTACCGGATCTCATAAGCTAGAGAACTAAAATGGGACTGTGTGCGACTGATGAACAGAGATAACAAATCCAGATCCTTTAATCAACCACCTAAACGTCAGGGATAATGAAACGTGAAAAGGTTACGGCACAATCTAAAGTGTACATGCTTAGAACACCGCAAAGCCCACCGTGGACGTAGTTAGCATTCAGATTGCTAACAGTATAAACTGCGACGAAAACAACAACACTGGAGCGCGGACGCGTGCGTATCGCTCAGCGCACACAACAAGTTACCGCCGGAACAATGTATTTCAGAACGTCACAATAACAAAGAGTCAACTTTGCTCTGCATCCCACTTTTAGCATGCTAGCCGGACAAGCTCATGTGAAGAAAGAACACCCACGTCGAATTAGCATGGAACGCTAGCAAGCAGCTAGCTGGCTAATCCCCGAAAACAGGAGCACCAGTTAACAGCAATCAGTGAAGAAAGTCGCAACAATGAGACACGTTTCCAGGCGTAAAAGCTAAACAATAGTTACTCCGGAACGTCATCCCAGAGTCTTAACGTGTCACCGGTGTGACGTTTTTAAAGCCTATTTATTTGAGGACTGTGGTCATTACCTTTCTCTCCTTGAGTCCGCAGAGCCGGACGGACGGAAAATCTTCCCGGAAGCCGGTAGGTAGGCAGTTCCGGTTTGGGAAGCAGACCTCTGGATCAAGGAACGGCTGGCGTCATGGCATTGATATTATGATCCAGATAAGAAAGAAAAAAGAAAATGAAACTATCATGGCGAAGATAGCTTATGTTCGCGTTACAGATATCAGAACCAGTAATGAACAGCCCAGAAGCTCTATTGATTATCCCTGCATTATAGTTAACTTTTAGATAAAAAGATTTTCATTTTGTAAGGTTCATTATTTGTGGATTTGTGTAGAGATACCTGTGTGTATAAATAAATTATGAAACAAGTTTTATGCGGACAATCCTACTGTATTTGTGAATGTTTGCATTACTTTGTTGAGATTGATCCGGGCGCTTCATCCACAAGGTGGTGAATCCAGTGGAGGAGCCAGGATGGGGGACTGTACCTTGAGTGGTGTCCACCAGGTTCCAGTCAGGGTCACTCACAGTGAGGTCACTGCCAGAGGGTGGATGGATCTTAGGTCTGGAAATCAGCTCGGCTGCATTTCAAATCATCCGGAAGCTCTGTCCTGTTAGCAGGGCCGTGTCTAGGACCACTTTGGGTTTAAGACTGGTGAAGACGCCATTCCAATTGTCAAGGAGAAGCTGGTGGAAAGCCCCGGAGAGGAGTGGCGTGCCTTGCAAATACGAGGCACGGGGCGACCAGCACGCTCATCCAACAACTCTGACAAACCAAGTGCTGCATTTGCGCCACAAAAAGGTTTAGATTTGACGTCTCTGACCAGGAGGGAAAGAACCTTAAGTAACAACACACACAGGAGCTGAGATTTTATTTTTGATCAGTTCTTTTACTGTAATGTAACAAAAAAAAAAAGTTTAAGAACACACTTAAATGCTCCAATTACATAAAAAGAGTATCTGAACAACACACTGGAACAACCGATGTGGGCTAAAACGTTGGTTACTCACTAATGAGATAATTAGAGTTTGGTGAACATCCCCTTCTCCAGTTTGATTCCTGTGGGACAGATGGAGTGAAATTGGAGCAGGAGGAAACCATTGATGCAGTGGACGAGGTCCCAGTTTTACCCTCCATGTGTCAGCCCACTCTAATTAACCAGGCCCAAAGCATCCATTTTTAATGAGTGCTGGGGATGGTGACAGAAGACAGAAGGAGAAGGCCTGCTTTGCTCTTTTCATCCATTCAAAAACCCCCAAAATAGGACAACAATGAAGGGATACCCTTAAAAACTGAGCAAGAGGCCAGTGGGAACAAGCTTTTATTTCGTGGCGTGGTCTCTAAGTTTCATAATTGGGATTCTTGCGAAGGATTACAAAGCCTTCCAGGATGGGTGTTACAGGAAGATACTCCTCTGTGGCCAGCTCCGCCCGCTCTCCATGAGCCAGCAATACGGGCGTTGTGTGGGTCTGGAAGCCTGTGATGGCCTTGGGTTTCCCCGCTTGGCCCACCACATCCACAGCCTGCAACCAAATCAGGCAGTTTAAAAAAAACCCTCACCTCCATTTCCCCGTTAACGAGGGAGTGAGGACGGTCTCACCTGTCCGACGCGAACAGACACGGGGAGGGGTCGCAGCTCCTCGTCAAAGGTCACCAGCATGCGTGGCTGCATGGCCGCCACCAGGCCGTACAGGATGTAGTGAGACTTCCCCAGAATTACTGTAGGAGACACCGGGGAGAGCATGAGCACAGAAGCGAGCGAGGAAGCCTTTCTTTAACGTGTAAGGAGAGGAAAAGAGGCTCACTGTTTTTGACGTCGAGGAAGGAAACGAGGACCGTTAGCAGCCCGGCGACGGCCACCTGGCTCATGAGCTGCCGGTCGCTATGGTAGGGACAGAGCGTCAGTGTTCCTTTGCCCAGATGAGTCAGACCCTGGGAGCACAGGAGCAGAAGGTTAATATCAGCTCCAGAGCACCACGTCTTCGGCCCGTTCTTACGCCCTTAAGCCCTTTATGATGCCGCGCACCTGAGCCAGTCTGACCATGAAGAGGTTGTTCGGGTCTTTGGCGTGGTACTGGGCCAGCTGCCTCAGCATGGCGGCCAGACGGGCGTTATTTGTGCCTGGAGCAATGAAACGCAATTAAGAGACGGCAAAGGGGAAACTGTCTGGATTGGTTAAAGCTTCTAGGCGGCGTTAACAGGACTCACCGCTGCCCACCATGCCCATGGCGAAGATGGAGTTGTGCGAGACCTCGGGGTCGGCATCGTGGGAGAACTTACTGAGGGTGTCCAAGATGTTCAAGCGAGGGTTGGACACAGAAATGAGAGCCAAGGCCAGGGGCACTGCTCGCCTCAGGGTGGGCTCGCCGTAACGCAGCTGACGGAGAGAAAATTCACCTTCATGAAACGCGTTAAGAATAAGTGGCAACAGCTGTGAACCAGACGATGGAGAGAATGGAGGAGGAGGAACAGGACTGATGGTAAACTGACCAGATGCCCAAACGTCCGTAGGGCCATTTCAGAACCGATCTCCTCCCCCATGGCGATGAGGGCGATGCCAAGGACAGCTACACCCTGAGAGGAGGAATAAAACCGACGACAAATCAAGCTTTAATTGATCTGGTAAAAGAACCGAGATGCAAACAACTGGTGTGGAAAGTTCTTTACCTGATGGGAACCCATATCGGACTCTTTTTTATCTTTGTCCTTCTTATCCTTCTTCTCCTTGTCGTCCTCCTTTTCTTTCTCCTTGGCTTCGTAGTGCTCGCTACAGATGTGCAGAAGCTGCTGCACCTTCAGCACATTACCGGAACCTGAGATGGAGGCGATAAGGTGGAGATTACAGATTACAGATAAGGCCAGCCCAGGCTGCACAAGCGGGACCAAAAAAAAGAAAAGAAAAGGTGTTTGACACCTGTTAAAGTTCACTTCTACCCAAACTTCCATCAGTAGCCTGCAGCCACATTACATCGACCTTTAACGTGACTGCGGCTGGCTCCAGCGCCATTTTGACTTTCTGCCAATCAATCAGATTTGAAGGGCAGCAGCGTTTCTAACTCACCTGCGTATGCGCAGATATCCACCAATGTGTTGGCAAAGCTGCGGAAAGGCTCAGGTACAACTTGTAAAGCTGCCAGGGTCGTCTCAATGGCCTCTCCTTTACCTATAGAAAGAATATTTCCAGCAGTATTAGCTATACACGCATGTACATAGATACAGACTGTCATTCTTAGTGATTCTGTTCTTACCCAGGTGGTTCAGTCCCAGGCCTAAAGGCAGCCAGTGAGCGTACGAGTCCTTCAGCTCCGTGTCGTTCTTCTCCATGATGGTCTGAAGAATGGTGGAGGTCACATCACCGTTACATGACCCCACTGCAATCATGCCGCACGCCATCGCCGTTATTCCCACCACCTGGAGAGTAGAGGCACGCACGTTAAGGTTGCTACGATGAACACGCGCATCGGGGTTATTTCATCGTTATAGACGCACCTCCATGCTGGATTTGGAATCTCCCATGACGGGAAGAAGCAGAGACAGAACATCTTCTCTGTTGGAGCCAGCGTAGGCGAGGCCCAGGCTGAAAGCAGGATCAAAACATTCAGTGTGGCAAGATCAACGCCAGTAAGATTCTCACCAATTTGATTGGTTTTATGCGAAGGTTCTTCCCACCCAAATATGGCTCCTATCCTCATGATGTTGCTGTTGTGGAGGACGTAGTCAGACAGCAAGGCAAGGGCAGGGTCACACTCGTTCCTCACTCCTGAGTTGACAATGCCGCAGGCTAATAGAGCACCAGACTGAGGGGACAGAGGAGACATTTAATCCAATGAATAATTAACAGGGGGAGTCAGAAGACACTGTGATTCAGGAGCAATGTGTTATTCTGATGTAAATAAATGACAGTGTGATCTTCACCTTAATGTAATCCTCAGAGGAATAGAGATACTTGTCAATCTGTGTCAAACCACCGTCCACATCCCACAGCAGGATCATACCCAGGGAGGCTGCGGCGCTCAGCATGCCTGTGGACATTTACTCCATCTTTACTGGCTGCACAGTCATGAACGTGAACTAGAAACCTGAAGCACGACTGGTGCGGCGTCTACGACTGCGAGTGTTCCTTTACCGTGGTCCTTGTTCTTGTACAACCATTTGTTGCCGTCATCTGTGAGCAGCTTGTCCTGTCCGAATGCTGCGTTGACAAAGCCGTTTACAAAGGACGAGGCCAAGTTCATGCGAGCAGAATCCACCTGGGAGCCACTACCGCCGAACCCTGAGAGATCATACAAGATACCAAAGCATCTTTAACACGTTCAAGAAAAGTTGCAAATACACAATGATCACATTATATTATCCTAAAAACAAAGACGCAGGCTCACTGTTGTTTTCCAAATGGGTTTTGTAGATGTCATCTGGGACTTTGGGTTCCATTATGTCCAACTGTGAGAACAAGATGTTTGTTATAACTTAAGAACTATTGAAGAAACACCTCGATTTCCAATGAGAGAAATGATTCTATCCACTCATTAATCCCATATTACAGAACACTTCTGCTCCTCTGACCTCTCTGGCCAAGGCCAAAAAGTTGCTGTTGAGCTGCACATTGGACATGATTTCTGTCAGGTCCTCATAGTCCTCAACGTCCTCATTCAGCTCCAGGAACATGCCATGGCGACCGAGCATGAAAGCCATTTCCTTCTGGATAACTCTGCGAGACAAAGAGGGTTTATTTTTAATATCCCAGATGCAACTGTGTAACATCACAGGACAAAGAACCACAACAGAAATAAACACAGGCCTAATAAAAACATGTTTTCATCTTTAAAAGACCTCCATCAAAAACATTTGAAGTTTGAAATACTAAACCCACCAGACATCGGGATGAAAATGACGACTTTTCTGTGACAAAAAACTGAAATCTTACATGTCTTTGCAGGATGTGAAGATGTTTTCTACCAGCTCAACGTCATTGAGCATTAAGGCCAGGCGCAGGGCTTCTGGGTAACGATTGAATTTCCTGAAGATGTTCAGGGCGCATCTCAGCAGCGCCGAGTTTTCTGGCTCAGGAACATAACTCACACAGCTGGAGGGCGGCAGACGAAACAACAGGAGATTAAATATTTGTTACAGGTATGGTAAAATGTTGAGTTACAGGAGTCTAGTGCTGAAACTACCTTGTGAGGTACAGACAGACTTTGCCATAAGCGTTTTCATCAATGTAGTCCTCCAACATGTCCAATCTCTCGATTTCCATCAGCAGATCGCAGGCCTCGTGCTCGGCATTGTGGGCCATATTGTAAGGGACAATCTCTTTCACAAGTTTTAGTAGCATTTCCTGTTGTGTCTTGTCATTTTCTTCTACCTCCTGCCACTCTTTAGCCACCTCACCAGCCAGGTGCCTGAAAGGACAACATTAAAGATCAGAACGTGTGTCCATAAACGCCTACTTTTCTGGACTAAAACAGTAACCAAGCAACCTTCTTACCTGACATATTCATGTCCCCAGGAGGCCAATTCCTCCTGAGAGCCTACCAGACGATACTTCAAACACTCTCTCTCACCACTCATGGTCATGGCAAGCACCGACACCACGTCAGCACAAAAACGCTGCAAAATGTAGAAATTAAATCAGAAATGTTGCCATAGATTGCCATTGACCATAGATTCATTTATGGGGCACACCATAATCGAATCTTTGCTTACTTTATTCTCTCCAGGAGCCATGCCATCATAGATCTCCTTTAGCTTGCCATAGTGTGGGCGCAGGAACTTGAGGGGCTTGGGTACCGAGGTCATGGAAGTCGTCGAGGAGCGAATCAGCCTGCGCAGCTCCTCCAGAGCAGGATGGTACAAAGCTGTGTTCTTTTCCTGCAAGTACACAGAGAAACATCAGTGTATTTTATGCTTTCTCATCAAGGAGAAAATATAGAGAAAGGCCAAACACTTACACTCAGTCTCTCCACCATCATCTCCAAGTCCTCCTGTAACTGTTTGTCCTCTTCAGACTGAGAAGCAAAAAAAGAAAATACATGAACAATCTTGTCCCTGACATCAAGTAAATATTTGACTGTTGCTTCATGTCTCGTAATGCAAAAAAAAGATCTTCTACAAGTACCAAGGTTTCTAGGACTAATCTTTTTCATCATTTGTCTTTCTGAAATAATGGGATTCATATGCCTTTATAAATATATTTTGGGACCAAGCTTTTCATTGTGATTATGAAATGCCTAGCAGAAACGATGAAGCCAAACAGGTCTATTCGCCCAACTATACTGAGCCAAAGCTGGCAGAATATCATTACATTCGTGGCAGTTGTTTTAATGTTTCATTCCAGAAGACTGTAATTTACTGAGGTACCCAAGTTGAAGCAGACTACTTGAAGTTTGCACGTCAGGGAGCACAGCTAATGACAGCACAGGCAGCAGCGGTAACACCTAGCAAGCTAACATTAGCCCACGGGCTAACTAAGGCTAAGCTAAATGGAACCAACTCTGAGAATAGTCCATGTTATGTTCCTTCAAGATAAACAACTGAGTTCTAACTTATCTACAAAACCATTGCTTCAGTAAGAAAGAGTCTAACTATTTGAGTAGTTTAATATACCGATCTTTAGTGGCAGTGTATTTGGCCTGCCTAACCATGTTGTCAAAGCGGCAGTGACTAAGGCGAAATAAGAGGCTCTTTGGCAGCATAGTTAGCACATCATTGAATGAGAAAAAGCCGCAAACTCACCAATTCTTGCTCCTCTTTCTTATCCTTGTCTTTAGCTGAGGGCTGTTGCCCCTTTTCCTTCTCCTTCTCCTTCTCATCGGCCTTTTCTGTCTTTTTCTCTTTGTTTTTTGCCTCCTCCATGGCTGTCTGTGAACTCTCGATTAGCAAACGGAACTGAAGGATGCTGTCGCGAGCTGTCTCTTCTTCTACGGTGTCAAATTTGTTCTTTTTTTGTTCTATCGCCCCCCGTTGGTCGACTGTCACATTGTTGGTGGTGCGTACTTCACGTCCTCATAAACGATGGAAGTTTCGAATTTATCATACAAATTTAATCCAAATACGTTATAAACGATCATTATGTTTCAGATCCAGAGTCAATTAATGTTTAAATTATCACCTTATTTGCTTTTATATTGTGAATATGTTGACAAGGTTTTGTATGATGTTACACGATGAACTGCCAAAACATTGAAATCTCCCACACTTTTAAAGTAGCAGATTCGCTTGTCACATGACCACCTGGATATAATCACATGGTCAGAGTCTGAACCGTTTCCCACTCAGGTCAACATGGCTTTTAGGAAGTGCCATATTCTCTCTTGTCAAGGGATTTTGCTGTTTCTTTCAGTGTGCTGTCTGCTTGGAACAGGACGGGCAGCGTTTAAAGGCTTCACTCGGTTCAAAGCGAAGGAGGAAATTGGTCACAAACCAGTGTTTGACGAGCAATGGTTCAGTCAAAGACTGGATCACTTCAGTGCAGACAGCAGGGAGTGGAAACAAGCAAGTATCAGTTTGTCTTGAATACCTTTGAAATGTACACTGTAAATTAAGCTGTTACTTCTACAGCGCGATCCTTCACTGCATGCTTCCAAGTAATTCAAACATTTTATCCACGTGTTTCAATGTTCTTGTTTCTGTTCCCTGTTCCTCACCAGAGGTACTTTTTGAGTCAAGCCTTCTACAAGCCCGATGGCCCGGTGTTTCTAATGATAGGTGGAGAAGGTCCAGCCAATCCAGCCTGGATGCAGCATGGCACCTGGCTCACTTATGCTGAGAAGCTGGGAGCTCTTTGCTTAATGTTAGAACACCGCTTCTATGGAAAAAGCCGCCCAACCAGGTGGGCTTCATGCAAACATATAGCTTTTAGTGAGACACCTGTCGTGTATGAGACTGAGTGTCTTGGCTTGAATGCAACACAGGCTCCAGATCATTTAAGTTTTAATATTAATCTTAGCGTATCATGATTTGTATTAGCTCTTCCTGGTCTATAATTGCACCCACTAAAAGGCTGTGTTTTATCAGCCAGATTTTAAAGGTTTGATAATATTTGCAAAAGTAAGTCACTTCTCTTAGATTACTAATGTACACAGCAACATTTGTTCTCACAGCTGTTCTAACAGCAATAGAACTTTCGAACACTTCTACCACTAGATGGCACTCAGCATTCCCAGGATGGTCCTGTCAGGAAAATGCACGAGTGAAACTCAGTTTATTTCTTCTATTTAGTGACCTCAGCACAGACAACCTGCGCTTCCTCAGCAGCCGCCAGGCGTTGGCAGACCTGGCGCATTTCAGAACAACCATCGCAGAGGCTCTGGGGCTGACCAACGCCAAGTGGGTGGCATTTGGTGGGTCGTACCCGGGTTCTCTGGCTGCTTGGTTCAGGCTGAAGTATCCTCACATGGTCCATGCGGCTGTGGCCACCAGTGCACCTGTTCACGCCACTGTTAATTTCCCAGGTATGAAAACGGTCAACATTTACACAAGTCTCATTTTAAAACCGTGGGAACGCCAATTACATTTTATTAAACACATTTGCACATCTTTAAATGGCTGTGGGGAAACCACGGGGATTTTTCCAAGACCAAGTAATTACAGTCTGGATTTGCATCGCTGTCGTTTTCAAAAGTTCGAAAGTTAATAACAATTCTGTTTGTGTGTTCTGGGCTGATGCGGAAATATGGAGGAGGAACATTTTTTTGCTCCCGCAGACAGCCACCCACATCATAATTTAAATAAAAACCTGACTTTTATTACCGCTACCAGGTTACAGCCGGCGTTTGTCTGTTTTTCCGACTTTTGGCAAAATAAATCAAAAAGGTTCTGAATGATTATGAGCCAAGGGGCTGTGATCAATCATAAAGCAACCTGCTATGTTGTGTAGCTTAAACCTCATCTGTGCTCTGCCACAGCACACGTTCATGCCGACACACACACACACACACACACACACACACACACACACACACACACACACACTTCTGCCTCATTCAGAAAGTCACGTGCACTGGTGTCAGGTATCCATGGCAGCACAGACTATTACTTCCTCTAAGACACAACTATCCTTCACTCCCCGTAGAAATATTCCAGGTTTCATTCCAGGAAATTCCCTTTGGTTGAGAGTAATGAGTTGCGTCATGTTCTTTTAAACATTTCCAGACAACTCGGCTTAGCTAGACGTTTACTTTTGCATTCTCCCATAACTCGAAGTTTTCTTTTATTTTGCCGTCTCTTCAAGTGCTTTAAGTGTCAACTTCCCTTTCTGCGTCCATGTTCGGACAGAGTACTTGGAGGTTGTGTGGCGTTCGCTGGCCTCGGTGGACGCAGAGTGCCCCCTGCTGGTGAAAAAGGCCTCCGACACCCTCGCAGAGCTTCTAAAGGAGCCGAAGACCTACGACAACATCACCAAAGATTTCAAGTACGGTGGCCACACCTTCCTTCTCCATTCTTTAGTCCACTCTGAGTTTATCTTTCTAAAGTGTTGCAACATAACATTTGTTAAGGTTAAACACAGACGGGCACCGTTCTTGGATCTACACACGGGCAGGAAAGTTTCAGGTGGCAGAATAATGGAATTAAAGAGGCAGCTTTCTTCCTTTGAACGCGTCATTGGCGTATTCTAAGTTGTTTGAGCCGGTCAGCGTGATGAATGAAGGTGACTGACGAGCTTGCGTAATGGGGTGGTAGCTGCGGCCTGAAGCCCCGTCTTTGTGTCCGCTGTAACCACGTTTGCGTGTCGCTCCCTGGCCGCTGCTGCAGACGCCTCGTCACGCAGGCACAAACACGCCCCCGCGTCACAAAGGTGGTCTGGCGTCTGACTCACGTAGCACAATATTTCACCTCTATTTTCAGCACGTAGCGAGCATCTGTCACCCTGCAGACGCTCACACACGTGCCAAGAAATGGCGTAAGCGTCTCTGTTTGGTTCGGCGTGTTGTGTCTACCGCTTTACACGCCCACGGAAACGGGAAAGAGTCGCTTTTATTTCCACCTGATTACCTCAGTGCTGCATTTGACAGGTGAATGAATCACAGTTTGTTGCGTGAGCAGGAGCCAGCAAACCCTGACAGGTCGGTGCGTAAAGGCTGCAGCCGACTCTACCAGCGCGCCACCACGCTCGTAATAACCATGCAGCATGTCAGTCATTGATTAGCGGTCTCCCCAAGGGCCAGTGTATAAAATTTTGCTACTTCTAGCAGGATTCAAGCCCTCTTTTTATGATTTTTTCCACAGCTGCCACAAAGTCATCCTGTTATTTCCAGTCCAGAGCTTCATCATTGTGCAATTCAAAAGTTGATGTTTAAATCGGACGGACGCTTCTAGAGCTGTTTTCTTTAATAGGAAAATCTTATTATAACACTAGAAAAACACTATTCTCAAGCCGTTAATGTGGCAAATGAATGACTTCTCAATGTTTTTGGCTCATTTGAGTGCTTTGCAATGTGAAGAGATGGAGAGGGAAGCACTTTAACACCAGCTTTGGCTTTTCCTCTTGTCCAGCCTGTGTTCCAAACTGCAGATCCAGACCGAGATGGACTCAGCTCAGTTCCTGGAAACACTGGCTGGCAACTTCATGGACGTGGTCCAGTATAACGAAGACAACCGAGCATTTGAGGTGAGAAGTGACAAATATTACTGTCTGTCCGTGGTGGCGAGAGGGAGGGGAAGAAAGGGACAGCCTGTGCGGAGCTGATACAGGTCAGCAGCTGACCTGGTGTCTCCTGGTTCAGTGGCAGGCAGTTATGAGCAGGGTTGTGGACAGCAACAACTCTTCAGGGAGAATAATAAACCTGCAGTGTTTTAAAGGGAGAGGCCCAGGGGTGCAGAGGGGCTCTAGAGTTGCTCTTGCAATATAACCAGGCATCTACAGTCCCACTGTTACATGCTCAGTTAACCTGTCTTCCCCACTTTAACTAGTTAATTTAGCCCCTCTAGTTAAAAGAATACATACATGTATCAAGTATACAGCTTCAGTATTCAAGCTTTTAGCATC
Organism: Takifugu flavidus; assembly: GCF_003711565.1. NCBI lineage: Eukaryota > Metazoa > Chordata > Actinopteri > Tetraodontiformes > Tetraodontidae > Takifugu > Takifugu flavidus. Next base: position 1,401,879 of record NC_079531.1, on the reverse strand, counting down.
AGCAGACTTTAAAGTAATTACTTGTTCTGTCTGTTGGGATAGTGTGTCTTTCCTTTCCCTTTTTTGTGCCTATTTTAGCAGCTAGCCCTGTATTCTCTCCACCCTCTCTGTCCCCCTGGTGCTGTGAGGAGACATGAGTCTGGTTACCAATAAGCTGATGTGAAAAACTAACAAAAGACTCTATGGTCTCTGTGGCTTCCTGTCGCCCCTAGCGAAAAAGAGGCTTCTGAAAAACCCCAGAGTGGTCCGCAGCACCGTCAGGCAAACACAGGCAACAGCTGCCTCTGACACAAAGGGCTCGGTGTGGAGAAAGTGATGAGATTTTAGATACCGGTGAGGAATTTTTGGTAAGATCTGGAGCTGAGGGGTAACTCAATCAGTGGCTTCACAGTTGAGGGGTTATCAATGGGCTGCTTTATAAAATACGTTGGTACATTATGTAACACCACAGCTTGGAGAGCAAGTGGAGACAGTTTCTCCTTTCCCAGCTATCACTTCTTACTGGAAAAACAAACGTAACCACGTTCCAATGGTGCATTTTGTTTGGCTCAGGAAGGACGCAGGGAGTCTGGATGTCAGGCAGCAGCTGGACGATGTGTGTTTAAAGTTGTGGAAGCACGCAGAGAATTTCCTACCTGATGTTGACACCTGGATTTATTTGGCTTTTGTTTCTTATTTCCTATTCAAATGCTGCCACTCTGTAGCTTTCATATGAATTCACGGGTTCTCACAGATTTAAACGGCAATGAAGCAACGTTAGCACAGCAAATACTTGACATTAAAAATGAACACAGCGCTCTCGTCTTCCTCCAAAGGTGGGAAACCACCGCGCCAACATGCATCAAACATTAGTTTTTGGTTCAGCCTAATAAAATAAAATGGTGGGAGAGCAGGAAACCTCTAGAGGGCCTATTATCATCAATCCTAATGTTCAAGGGTCTCATCGTCCCATTGATCCGCCTTGGTTGACCTTTGTTAAGGGTGTGGTGGGAACCAACGTCACCATCAAGGTCTTGTGTGGCATGATGAGGGACGGCTCTGTGGGGGAGCCCTACGCCCGCTACGCCGCAGTGGCGCGCTTCATGCTGGACACGCTGTCAATAAAATGCCTGGACAGCAGCTTCGATGCCTACGTCAGAGACATGACCAACACGTCGTGGGACGGGCCGGCTGCAGGGGGAGGTAGGTGCTGTTTATCATGCGCACTTGGTGTTTTTCCCATTCTTCTGTAGCTCGTCAAGTGGTGACTTTTATTTTTACGAGGGATAAAAATGGACGCAGACTGTGTGGAGTCTGAAAATTTCCACTGACTGGACATGACACAGAGATGGGGACAGTTTGTTATGTGTGTGTGTGTGTGTGTGTGTGTGTGTGTGTGTGTGTTCTCAGGGAGGCAGTGGGTCTACCAGACCTGTGCTGAATTTGGATTCTTCCAGAGTTCTGATTCCCCCAACCAGCCGTTCACCGGCTTCCCTCTTATGTGTGTACCGTCAGCATCGCCTCTTTCTTTATTACACTCTTCTGCCTGTTTCATGGAGCCCCGATTTCCTGTTTAGGTTTCAGGTGAAACAGTGCGAACAGTTTTACAACATTAGTGCAGAGATGGTGGCGGAGGCCGTGGCCCAGACGAACGAGTATTATGGCGGCTATGACATCCGCTCCAGCAAAATTGTTTTTGCTAACGGGGACGTGGACCCCTGGCACGCCCTGGGAATCACCCAGGACATCACCCGGGACCTGCCCGCTGTGTTTATCCAGGGTGAGAACTCCACACACCCATCCTCCATTAACTGTCATACTTGTCTCATGAATGTATTTTGATTAAAACGCCCCCTGGTGGAAAATACATGTGCTCGAAGGTTTGGAAATCTTGCTGCGTTGGGCGCCAAAACAAATGGCTATTTTAAAAAAATCCACCTTATAATTGTTTTTCACTGGGGATTTTATTTCAGGATTCTTGAGTCGAGATCATTTAAATCATGGTTGATTGTTTAATAGCAATAATTAATCATTTCCACCTGTTTGATCTTGGTTTTTTCCCCTAATAACCTTATATTGACATATTTCCTATGCTCAGGAACGGCTCACTGTGCCAATATGTATCCTGCCAGGAGTGAGGATCTCCCCCAGCTTACTCTGGCCCGGGACCACATCTTCTTATCCTCCAACAGTGGCTGAAGCAATGACTGACTGGCTGAGTGATCAGGCTGTTTCATGGCTGGACGGATGAGACCTTTTGACAGATTGAGACATTTGAGCTTACAACCGCGTTTATGAATGCACGTTGAAGATTGGAAAATAAAATCCTCTTTTGGAAAATGCTTTATTTTTCTTATAAAAGCTATTTTATCCCAAATCTCTGATTGTCAAAAGATTTAAAAATGCAGAATAGTTGCACGTTTCTCGTGACTGTAAAAGGTCGACCCGGCAAAATCTTGGTGTTGCTTTTTCATCTATGCTTTTCTATTATTGGTGGTTCAGTTTCAGATTGACGGACTTTCAGGCTCTGAGAATGTCAAGTTGCTGGCACAAAGGTCGTTAATTTTGATGCGCCAATCACAAAACCTGCCAGAAGACCAATTTCCCAGTGATAATTTGCTCAGAATGGTGTGTTGGCAGTCACACCTCTGGTCATTTGGCACAAGCTTGGTCTTATTTTAATGATTAGAGTTTAACTAAAAACAGGTGCGACGTCCTCAACGTTGCATACCAATGACACATGAATGTTGAAAAATTGGATAAAATAAAAGCGACCCTGATTGACTTTACTGTACCTGCACATCTTTTTTTTCCTCATGTATATGGATGTAATTGAGGCGAAACATTTTTCAGGTGTGTGTCTGTCTTGGTGTGAGCAGGACCATCCGAATCATCACCTCATCAGAGGGGAAAACCAGCTAGTTTCCTATTTTGCAATGGCTAGCAATGTCCCAAAGCAGAAGTTAGTAAATAACCTAAAACGCTTATCTCTTAATAATTAGATATGAACTCAGTTTGATTCATGAACACAGTGATGTTCCACGGAACAACACAAGCCAGTGTAATTAATCACTTCCTGTTATTAACGCGTTGGACCGCGTCAAGTTGGCGGTACGTAGCCAAACGCTACCGGAAGTTGATCGTATAAGCTTTAATTTTACTTTAAAAGACTACAATGTGTCATTCGAAGTAAAGATAGAAAGCCCTTTCATATATTTTTTTACTTGTGGTGTGTGGGGGTGTGGAGTCGGGTGTTTTACGTCAATACACCAGTGACCAGTCTTTCGCAATTGTGCAGTTTATTTTGCAAAGACTACCGGAAGCTCGTCTTGGTTTATTCCTGGTTCGGGCTGACAGAGACGCGCCTCTCCGGGTCCGGTTGCTCAGTTTGAAGGCGGAGGTCAGTCGGATAAAATCGGTGGAACATCGCTGGGGCCACACAGCGTTTTACTTGCATTGGAACTAAATCTTTCCCACGTTTTGGCTTAACGGGAGAAAAACTTTTTGCGACCGTCTTCCGCAAGACGACCAAGTAAAAAAAAAATTACCTGCGTAACTACCGTTGCGACATTATAAGTAAGAATTTGCTTTAATGTATGTTTAAAGGTGCCACTCGAGCAACCTGACTTTTCTGTTTTAGTTACATCAGTAACTTAATAGTTTCGCAATTACAAAATGCTTCATTGCCTTTAAGTGCGTGTTTAACAACTAAAGCTCCGGATAAACTCGCATGTTGCTGGAAAAAGCCATTTTCTTGCTTTTTTTGTTGAGAATTCCTTTTAAAAATCCAAACTCCTCACGCCTTTGTTTCATGTGCTGAGTAAATTTGGCGCAGACGCGCGATGCTATCATTTTCTGGGAGAATCCTCAAACAGAATTCGCGCATTTACTGCAACTGATCCTTCCAAATTCTCTGAAATTCCACCAAAAGAGACCCTTAAAAGCAGCTTCGTGCTCGCCACAGTTTATGAACGGAGTCACTTTCGCCAGAGAAGAAGCAAGAAGCGATTCCACCACAAGTCTTATCGCCACAGGGGCTGCACCCCGAACCCGCAGTCCATGCTGGAATTTACAGCTTGATTACCAGCAGCTCTGTCCCTCAGGCGACCCACTCCAGTGCTCCCAGTGGTGTGGGTCGAGATAGAAGGGCTTGACTAGAATAACCTGAAAGGTTTTAGTTCAGTCGGGAAGTTAAACATGCAGGGGCATTTATTCCGAGATGGTCGTGAACGGAGGGGGCTGCCATCAAGGTGATGCTCTGCTCTTTGTTTCCTACCAGGTGTGGGAGCAAAAATGAAGACTCTCTCATTCCTGTGCCTGTTTGGGCTGGTCGTCCTCCGCGGCCACGGGGGTGCACTCTCTCAGGCTCCCTCCTATGGGGAACGGGGCTCTGATCTGGGGATCCAGGTCTTTCAGCAGGAGGTCCGCTCCAGGCCCCTGGACAATATCGTGCTGTCTCCTCACGGTGTAGCCTCTATCCTTGGAATGCTGCTCCCAGGTGCTCACGGAGAGACTCGGAAGCAGGTCCTCACTGCTCTCCGCTACAAGAAAAACGGTACTCCCCCGACTGTGTGAACATTTGACCGACGCGAATCTGAAATCAACAGGAATTGACTTGATTTGCGCAGGGCCGTACAAGATGCTGAAGAAGCTGCACAAGACCTTGACGGCTAAGGCCAACCAAGACTCGTTGCTGATTGCTAACGCCATGTTCACCAAGGAGGGCTTCCCCATGAAGGAGGCTTTCGTAGCCACCAACAAAGCCAACTTCCAATGTGAGAGCAGGAGCCTGGACTTCAGACACCCCTCGAAAGCAGCAGATGATATCAACAAGTGGGTCAGCAATAAGACCAAAGGTTGGAGTCCCTATTTATTTTATCTGTTCAAAAGAATCTGTATCTCTTCTCCAATCTCCGTCGTCTGTGGACGCCAGAAGGTTTTCTCTGTTGGAGCGACGCTCCTAGATCTTGTGTCGTTACTCATCTGTGCTGATGAGGCTGATTTACCAGATCGAATGTCGCTCCGTTGCATATTTATCCAGGTCACATCCCCAGCCTGGTCAAAGCGGACATGCTGGACTCGGCGCTGACCCGCCTGGTGGCTCTCAACTCCATCTACTTCAAAGGCCTGTGGAAGTCCCGCTTCCAGCCAGAGAACACCAAGATGAGGCCCTTCACCAGCGGCGACGGGACCGTGCATAAAGTTCCCATGATGTCCCAACTTTCCGTCTTCAACATCGGTGAGTCACCTCTGATGATGATGTCTAAAAACCTGAATCCGACGCACGGCAGGATGGCGAAGAGGAGCTTTTCTCTCTAAAGCCTCCTGGAGGGTTCATCTGCAGAGGGTTATCATTTGTGAGGAGGGAGTGCAGGCAAATCAAATGCCCGACTTTTGCCAATAGCAGGGCACCCGGCACAAATTATGAGTCACTTGTAGACGTGCGGGATTTGTGGACGGTTGCTTAATTGTAACACACGGTGGGGTTTTGTTTACTGTATTGGAATATCTGACACACTCTGGGCCGAACCAGTCGGTGTGTTTGGATTTATCCAGTGTTTTTGTGCAGCTTTTATTCAAATGTCAGTCTGTCCAGGGGAGGGGGTGCAGGCCGAGGCCCGTCGCATGCACGGGACTTTACTGAGCGAAATGAAAAGATATCAGTGGGACATCTATATTTAGAAGAGCCGTCAGTTGTGTAAGCATGCTGAATGCTGTGGAGGGAGAGGGTTTAAGCAGACGGAATTATGACTTCTTCATTTCCTGCTGCGTGTTTACTGGACTGTAAATATTTGGCCACTTGCTGAGAGTTTTTCTTAAAGTGTGCGTTTTATAGCGACCATAAATCAGCTTCCCGGAGCCTGATTCAGATGTTTCTCCATGAATAACTTCTGACTCGCACATATTTAGATAGACGATTCATTCATCACCTTTATTCGGCGATTTCTCATTTCACTTTTGCAACGGATGATAAGAAGATGATAAATGAATCCTCGTTATAAGAGCGGATGACTCGGATTCCATCCTTAGACTCAACCGTGACCTTTGAAACCATTAAGCCCCGGTCTCTCCTGTGCTCACCCAGGCATGGTCACCACGCCCCAGGGCCTGAAATATAAGGTGATCGAGCTGCCGTATCACGGCAACACGGTCAGCATGCTGATCGCCCTGCCCTCCGAGGAGAACACCCCCTTGTCCCACATCATCCCGACCATCAGCACGGCCTCGGTGCAGAACTGGACCAAACTGATGCACATGATGAAAATCCGCCTGCTCATCCCAAAGTAAGACCCAAACACGCCACCCGCTCTAATAACCCGGCAGAAGGTGTGACCGCGGCGTGATCATCGTGTTTAGGTTCACCGCGGACGCCGAGGTCGACCTGAAAGGATCGCTCTTGGCGCTGGGACTGACGGACATGTTCAGCGTGGAGCGCGCTGACTTCAGACACCTCAGTGAGTAAAAGAGAGACTGTAATGAAATGTATTTAAGCAGGTTATTTATGGACGTCTGAACAAGAAAAGCTGAACCGGGACAGCCACACATTTGATGCTGCGTTTTTAGCCCTCTAGCGCCATCAGGTGGCGGGACGAGACGTAACAGCCTCGTTGCCACGAGGTTGTAGCGAAGCGTCAAACTCCGTTTGTCTCCTCAGGTGCTAAGCCCTTGTATGTGTCGAAGGCTCTGCAAAAAGCCAAAATCGAAGTGAACGAAGACGGGACGAAAGCGTCCGCTGCCACCAGTGAGTATCCGCGCTCCTCTGACGCTGTTCCGCTCCTCGTCTCCTCTCCGCTGATCTCGTTTTTATCAAATCTTATTTTTAGCTGCCATTTTGATGGCTCGATCCTCTCCCCCCTGGGTGTCCGTGGACCGACCTTTCCTCTTCCTCATCAGACATAACCCAACAGGTGAGGCATGATAAAAGCAAGCGCGATAACCAAGCCGCCCCCTCTGAACCGCTGTGTTCTCCGTCTCTGCCCCCCAGGTACCATTCTGTTCATGGGTCAGATTAACCAGCCTTGAGACCTGCGCCGCCGCTCACTTCCTCCTCACGTAGCAGGAAACGTTCTACTCTGCCATGCATGAACACACACACACACATACATGCACACAATTTGGCATATACTGATGTGCAGAGCAGATGTTTATAAACTTTTTTTTTTTGCTATTGTTCATAACACTTGCAGACTAAATTGTCCTGCTTTTTTTTAATTGACTTTTTGGGATTTTTTTATTTTTTTAAAAACCTGAACATCAATGTGTATTTTGAAGCTCTGGAGTGATCAGTCATCAGTTTCTCATGATTTCAGTTCCAGTTGTGTGGCCGTCTCCCTGGCCTGGTTTCATTCCATATTATTGTTGTGCGCCACATCTGGAACGACATGCCTTGCTACTTTTTACCTTCCAGAGGAAATCTGTTATCACACTTGCTTTGTGTTTGTTCAAATAAATACACATATTTATAACATCGTCTTTTGAGTTTTTATGAGAGGCGACATTGATTGTTGTTGTGTTGTGTTGGGATTTACGCGATTACCGACCAGAAGTATGGATCAAACGGGGATGGTCGAAGGTCCTACCGTAATGTATTGAGAGTTGGTGCGTGTTCGGTGTTTTTTCGCTGCGCGCTCCCCGAGGCCGCAGCTCTTTACGGTACCGCAGCTCCAGCGTCAGCTGATCGTCTCCCACCGACGAGCGAGGAGGAGACGCGGCTGAGGGAAAACACTGGCTGCTCCGCTCAACCACCCACCATGGCCGCGGAAATACATTCAAGGCCCCAAACGGCGAGGCCCGTTCTCCTAAATAAGATCGAGGGGCACTCGGACGCCGTCACCGGGGCGGTTTTGATCCCGAAAGAAGACGGAGTTATCACCGTCAGCGAGGACAGGTGAGCTAGCGGTAGCTAAAGGGCTAAAGGCTCGGTCTATTTGCTGGAAGCTCCTCCATAAATGCTCGTATTGGTTTTAAATGGGCAGAAAAACCGAAATTCTGGAGGATTTCGGGTGTTTTGAAGACGGTAAGACGACCATAAAAGCGTACAAATCAACCTTCCACTGACAGCTGGGCTATAAATGACACTGTTATTGTTTTATTGGGCTGTTTTTGCGACCCAAGATTTATTGATTACATGCTGACTTTTATATTTAACTATTAACTCGAAGACTTGCCTTCAGGCATTTCTCATAAATGTCATTAGCATTAATTCAGTCTCATAATTTTCTGATAGTTCTAGTGATACCAAATAATGTTATATGAATTAATATGTATTTAAAAAGCCAAAGAAATGCAATCAAACGTGTGTTTGCTTGTTTCTCTGATTCTTTGAGTTGTCTCGCACTGTTGCAGGTGTGAAGAAACATCCTCATTTAGAGGTTAATGGTCTTTTTTGCTTGACTTTAGGGAAGTAAACCCTTTCTTTTCGGTTCCTTTATAAAATACATTTTGAATATATTTGAAATACAAAAAGCCACCGTGGTGCATTCGATTCCAGGAAAATGAGACTTGAACAAAGTTGAATGTTTGAATATTGACTCATCATCTTCTCATGTGCTCTCATTTGCATTTTCTGTGTATCACTTGGCTTTTTTCTCTTTAGACTCCTTTAAACTCTGTCAGGTTTGATTAAATCTGCTCTTCCTCCCCAGAACCATCCGAGTTTGGCTGAAGCGAGACAGCGGTCAGTACTGGCCCAGCATCTACCACACAGTCTCATGTAAGTCAGCCTCCGGTCTCAGGTGGGTGAAGGTGCGGCTGTTGGGGTATCTGACGCTCTTGCTCCTGCTCCTCCAGCACCGTGCTCCTGCATGTCCTACCACCATGACAGCAGACGCATCTTCATAGGCCAGGACAACGGCGCCGTTGTGGTGAGCGAGCGTTTCATGCGTTGCATTTTTCAGACCGTGCAACTTCAGAAGAGGCTTGAATTTCTGGTTTCTGTTCAATATTTGGACTCCTTGCGACAGCCACGGGCGCTGGGTGGTTGTTTGATCTGAGACTTGTTTCTTTTATGTGTGTTTGTTTGTAGGAGTTTCTTATCTCGGAAGATTTCAACAAGATGAACCACGTCAAAACATACCCAGGTGAGGAGACCAGTGTGGCTCGGATTGTGTGATTCTTGCTGACTTCAGCTGTGGAAACGGATCCTGGGCTGTGGTGCACTTGGCACGTTCACATCTTGACACAGTTTTCAGCAGCTGCGAAGGCTCCTCACTGGAAAACTAAGAAGTTGTTTTCGACAGCAAAAGACCGCGTCAGCGCTGAAAACGGCTCCATCTGTTTTCCCTCTAACGCTGGTGTCAGGCTGAAGCTGCCGAGCCAAAGCTCTTACACATGAGCCGCAGCCAGATAAAACATCAGGACGTTCCTCTGCTCTTCGACGCCGCGCACGGCTCAGCATTGTTTTCCAGTCACGAGACGCCACCGGCTTCACTCGACCTGCCACATTCGACAAAAAAGGCTATTATGCGAACGCGTTGGTGGCGGGGGCGGAGCGAAGGAGCGAGGGAGAGCTAGGAGGGGAGTCATGGTCTGGTCATGAGGCAGCGGGGGGAACAAACAGGAAGAATGTCATCGATGATGAAAAACAGTCCAGTTTTGGTCCAGTTCCTGGCACAGAACGAGCTCCCGTGGGATTAGTTTGGCCTTGAGCATTCCCCCCTTCGACAGTGGCTTAACACTCTCAAAGATGTCAGGAAAGGATTAGCTTACTTTTATTCTAAAGCTGGTTAATAACACGGCTGCCTCCATTTAATGATCCCCAGCACAAAGGAAGGAGAATTAGCTTCAGATGGCTCCATCAGAATCAGCTGAAGAGCTTGTTGTTTATCCGGCATCGCCTGTGTGTGTGTGTGTGTGTGTGTGTGTGTGTGTGTGTGTGTTTCAGCCCACCAGAACCGTGTGTCAGATATGGTCTTCTCCCTGGAGACGGAGTGGGTGGTGAGCACCGGCCACGACAAGAGCGTGAGCTGGATGTGCACCCAGAGCGGCAGCATGCTGGGGAGACACTACTTCAATGCCTGGGCCTCCTGCCTGCAGTATCCTTCCTCAGCGGCGCTTCAAAGCGCTGCGGCGTCACCGCTCCGCTTCACGCTGAAGCCTTGACCTCCGCGCTCAGGTACGACCACGAGACGCAGCACGCCTTCGTCGGCGACTGTTCAGGACAGATCACCCTGCTGAAGCTGGAGAAGCAGACGTACTCCATCATCACAACGCTAAAAGGCCACGAAGGTTGTACAAAAGCCCTATGAGTAGGACTATAATTAAGGTTTAATTTTAACAGTAAAATTATATAATGCTTAATTACTCCAATTTCCCTTAATCCACTGCTTAATTTGGGTGCTAAATTAGTAGGAAGCAGGATTTTATAGCCTCAGAATTTTAAAGCCAAGGGAGACTTTGTTGCAGTTCTCCCCGTTGACACTAGAGGGAGCCAAGAGACTGGATCATAACGAGTCCGTTCAACCCAGTTTCACTGTCTCAGGCAGTATTGGTACCCTGTGGTGGGATCCTGTCCAGAGGCTGCTGTTCTCAGGAGCTTCTGATCACAGCATCATCATGTGGGACATCGGTGGAAGGAAAGGACGGACGCTACTGCTGCAAGGACATCAGTGAGTTTCTATTTTCACGTTTTACCCCTGTGACCTGAGGAGCCGCTGCGAGTCTGCTGGACGCTCTTGTTGCTCCTGTTTTGAACTTTCCCTCTCTGATCCTTCTCCTCCGTTGCTCCTTGGCCTCCAGCGAGCGCGTTCAGGCTTTGCGCTACCTCCAGCTGACCCGGCAGCTGCTGTCCTGCTCAGCCGATGGAGGGATAGCGGTGTGGAACATGGACACGCAGAGAGAAGAGGTCCGCGCCGCCATTCTCATGTCTCCCGTGTTTTTGGGGGCAGCATTTGACCGTGTTTGCGTGTCTGCAGGCGCCTCAGTGGTTGGACAGTGACTCTTGTCAGAAGTGCGAGCAGCCGTTCTTCTGGAACATCAAGCAGATGTGGGACAGCAAGACCATCGGGCTCCGGCAGGTAAGGGAGCGTCCGGCGGGCGCCGCCCCCTGAGACTTCCCTCTGTTACGCAACACCTGTGTTTCCGCAGCACCACTGCAGGAAGTGCGGAAAGGCCGTTTGCGGGAAGTGCAGCTCCAAACGCTCCCCGTACCCCATCATGGGCTTCGAGTTCCCCGTGCGCATGTGCGACACCTGCTTTGAGACCATCAGAGAAGAAGAGTGAGTGGAGGGTTTTTGTTCCCCCAAGTCAGTCGCTCCTTTAAAAGAAGGTTCTAACGTTTTCTCCGTGCAGTCGCACGGCGTTGGCCACGTTCCATGAGGGCAAGCACAACATCAGCCGCATGGACATGGACCCATCCAGAGGCCTGATGGTCACCTGTGGCAGCGATCGCGTCGTCAAGGTCGGCATTAACTCAGCCGTCGGTAGTGCATGTGTGGCGCGTCGTGCACACTTTTGTTAAGATCTTGTGTTGCTGGTTGTCTCCACAGATCTGGGATATGTCGCAGGTGGTCGGCTGTAGCTTAGCAACAGGCTTCTCGTCACGCTGAGTGGCCCGGCCCCGATGTCATGGAAACCCCCCCCCTGTACAATACATACACCCTGGTGAACTTCTGGGATCTCACCTGCAGCCAGGCCTGCCGTGTGTGTGCGTGCGTGCGTGTGTGCGTGCGTATGTGTGTGTGTGTGCGTGTGTGTGGCTTTTCATCCTTTCATTCCTTTGGCTGTTCCCGTTTCTAATTTCAGTCGGTCTTCTTTAATGTTACCCATTTTGACCTTTTGCTCTGGCCAGGAAAAGAATCTGAAGCACAATGGCGTGCGTATATGTGTGTGTGTGCGTGCGTGTGTGTAAGCGTGTGTGTGTGTGTTCATGTGTACATGTCATGGTGGTTTCTCCAGCTGGAGGAAGGCTCTTGATACTAGCGTTTACATTATGTCATCATTTCCAGTTCTCCGCCATCACAAAGGTCGTTCTGATGACCTTTGCTCTGTGAAGGTCACCACCTCTGTCTTGTCATTTCTTTACATTTCAGTCCCCTCTTTGTAACCGCGGCCCACTGAACTGCATATTACTCCCTGTAAACTGTACATACGCCCCACTATCGTGTATATATAACCCAGCAGCTTCTGTATAGGAAATAGTTGATTGGACTCAGCGATCAAACCGATCGTTTAATTGTTCTTTGCTCACTAGTTGGCCTTAAAAAACTCTCAGGAGGTTTTACATTAGTAGATAGTCATGGGGGCGGGGCTCTTTATGTAGGTCGTAGTTAATGTGTAATGACTCGGTAGAGGCGTCTTTCTCCAGGAAGCGTTGATAAGCGGCGAGAGTTGATGCGTTACCAAAGGGACGAGGAGTCGGGAGCACCCCCGCCTCCTGCAGCCGGGAGGGTGGCGTCCGCATGGCTCCGGGATCGGTGTGAAACTGGGCCTGAGGACGTAAACGTAGCTCTGAACCTTGAATGTTGAACCGCCCCCCCGCTGGCGCCACGGCTTCCCGTTTGAGTCATTTGCCGGTGCTTGACGACTGTTTGCTCGCCATCATCCCAGACATGCGTGCTTCCTGTCGGCGTGATATTTTTTCTAACCCCCCACCCACTAGTCTCGACATCATCACTAAATCCATTAGCATCCTTGTAAATAGTGGCTAGTTTCTTACGTAACACTAACGCTTGCCTTATCGTGAGCGGGACGACGAGCGTCACGATGTTGGAACTCAAATTATAAACACATTCCAATTAGGTATATTTATATTTGTAGTATTTATCCGTTGTTGTTCATGGTGTTTTACTTTTATTTGTGTGCAAAACTCACCAGGCCCTGCAGTGTTGTGCGCTGAGACAGATGCAGGCTGGTTGGGTACCAAGTGTACCGGAGCTAACGGCTCTGCCAGTGATGCATGTGTGTTGATTATGCCCACTTAAGAAAGGATCCCTGTCAACGAAGAGCTCATCAGGAGGCTCTGAAGTAAAACCTGCCTTAATTGTTCTGTTGAATTGTAATAAATCTCTTAAACTGCGCAGCCTGAGTGGAGTAATTGCAGTCAAGTTGCTGTCGTGGCTAACATGCTAGCAAACAATTGCCTCCTCACTCTGATTTATTAAACATTTGGAGCATGTTCTCCTGGGATTTCCACACCTTATTCTCCACCCCCCCCCCCCTTCCTGCCGCGCATCAACATTGATTCTTTCTCAGCTTGTGAACCAGAACTTCATTTATAGCTTCACATTACAAGTGAATGAATAAACAAACACTACACCCTCCTGCTCTGTTCTTTAATAACCGGGCTGCAACACACGCACTGTAGACTCTTTATTGGCTCATATTATTGATTAATGTTTAATTTCATTGGCAGTGTTGGCACACACGCTTCTCTAGCCGCCCTGCCCAACGCATCACTGGGTCACAAGGGTTCCTGTCAGCGCTGCTTCACAATCGGAAGCTCTGGTTTCCTTTCCTCCTCAGACCTCAGATGTTGTCCATAGAGGGGCTGCGGGGGGCTTATCTCCACAGGAGATGGACGAGGACGGGCTGAAAACAGCTAATACGGTAGATTTCAGATTATCTGACATCACAGGAAGCAAAAGATCTCCTCGCGCTGTAAATGGTTCATTTCCTGTCCCCAGACCAGGACAAGGTTTTTCTTAATCACGGGACTCGTCAACGCCTAAAACAGCCGGTCCATTTGTTAGATCTTTATTTCCTGTTCCAACATTAATGTACATTTCTAATTAATTAATGTATTTGCAAAGACATTATTGCACCGATTCTCACTTGTGTGTGTCGGGGTGCTGAGCTCCTTAATGTTCTAACAGAATAAATCATTCTGATGTCTATTTGACTGACTTGTGGTTTGTTTTGTTTTTAAAAAAATAACTAGTTGAGACCCAGTTTGTTAATTAAAACAGGCTTTTACTGCACAAGACACAGGTTTGGCTGGTTTAAAGCTGCTGGACGGGACAAACAGGAGTGAAGTGACACCGCCTGACAGAGATGGCGCTCTAACAGCAGTTAGTCACGTTAGCGGGAAGGTTACGGACGAGTGACTTTGGTCACGTCAGATTCCCATCTGACTGACAGCTTTCATAAAGTCACTCATCTGTGTGTGTGTGTGTGTGTGCGCACGGCGACATTAAGCAACGCAATAGCGTCACACACCCAAACTCGGAAACAGTCAAGCTCACAAAGAGCAGTTTTAATCAGCTTTAGAGCTGTAAAATGTATTTCTTAGCATGTTAATTGATTAATCTGACTACAAACAGGAAGTGTTAATGCTCCAAACTTTTTAGAACCCAGGCGTGCTGTGATCATCTGGACCGTGGCGGCGGAGACGTGGCTCCAGCCTCAGTCAGGGGGAACAGATGCTGCGGGTCTGGGCGGCGTTTCCATCGCCCCCCCCCCTCCTCCTGCCGGCTCTCAGTGCGGCTGGAACGTCTTGGCCAGGTCCTCCAGCAGAGAGAGCAGCTTCTGCTCCTCCAGAGCGGAGCTATGGGTCCAGGCCAGCGGCAGGTGGGTGGGCACCATCTTGCGGTCTGTGCACAAACACAGGTGGAGTCGTAAATAGGCGTAACACCCGGCCCCTAATGGGCTGGTGCACTCGAGCTGAAGGGTTTGCTCTGATAAAAGGCAATAAAGGCGCACTATCCATTATATTACAAACGTATGAGTGTGTGTGTGTGTGTGTGTGTGTGCACTTTGTACTCTGACAGTATGTAGCAACAACAGACACAAGCGTAACCCCCCTCCCATCTTATTTACTCCGGTAAATTACACACACCGTGGTAGAAACGACCGCTGGGGTTCTTGGCGGCGGCCTCGGCTACGGCCAGCCAGACCGCGGTGTCGGCCCCCTGCTCCGGGGTCCTCAGGCTGTCCTTCATGGAGCGGTGGAAGTCTGGCATGCCGTTGGCGACCGCTGGGGGAGACGGACACGGAGGGGTGGCGGCGAAGCACAAGCATTAGGTGGAACGCCAGACTTGGAAGAATCGCGTCTTGATGAAATACCTGGAGTGTCGACCCAGCCGGGGTGCATGACGGAGAAGTGGATGCTAGTGTGTGTCTTAGCCAGCTGCTCTGTCATCACCACCTGCTGCCTCTGCAGCACACACACACACACACACACACACACACACACACACACACACGTGTGAGGCTAAAGAGTGGAGGATAAGGCGCCGCGGTGGCGTGAAAGCTCAACGCCCCCCGTCTCGTACTTTGTGCTGGGCGTAGACCATGGCTCCGTCGTAGCGCCCTCTCTCGGACTGCAGGTTTCCTATCCTGAGCTTCTGCACCAACATCCCCCCTGATGACACGGTGATCTGAATGGAAGCACAGGTGGCGTCATACAGAAAACATCCGTCTTTACTCCCCTCTAGTCCCAATCAGAGATCCACAGTTTTGAGCCGGAGGACCGGACTCACCACTCTGGGGTCTGCACTCTTCTCCAGCAGGGGAATGAGACTCTTGGTGAGGATGTAAACTCCTAGTAGGGAAGAAAAAGAACTCTTCATCACCAGCCTCATCCTCCATCCCATCAGTCCTCTGACACTGACTCACCGAGGACGTTGGTGGCGAAGCTCTTCTCGAGCCCTTCGGCGTTCACGTCCCTCTGACTCATAATGGAGCCGGCGTTATTGATCTGCAGACATTTAAACGGGCAATTAGCTCGTGTGGGTCAGAAGTGCATTAAAGGGTGCAACAGAAGCCGTGTGACATGTAGAATCTGACTCACCAGCACATTGAGGGCCTTGTACTTTCTCTTAAAGGCCTCCGCAAATTCCCAAACCTTCTTGGTCTCCGACAGGTCCAGGATGTGGACATGGACTTCCTGTAATGACATTTAGAGTAATGAATGTTTGGTTTTGAAAAGGCCAGCTCAGACGAGGCGTTACCTTATTTCCCGTCTCTTTGACGATATCCGCTCTTGCCTCCTCCGCTTTGTCCTTGTTCCTGCAGACCATGTGGACCGTACCTCCTGCAATGTCAATTAAAATTGCATCTGTCTCACTAGGAGCTTTGGTAGCGTTACTGCAGTGTGTGTGCCGTTTGAGAGACTGAACCCGGTGTTTTCTAATGTGCAAGACACGCAGGAAGTCAAGGATTAGGAATATTACCCCTCTTGGCGATGGCCATGGCGGTGGCTTTCCCGATGCCACTGTTGGCTCCGGTGATCATGAAGGCTCGTCCAGCCATGGACACCTCCAGGTCCTTCTCCACAAACTGCTTGGAGGCGGACAGGAAGGCGTTCCTTCAGGGAAAAAGCATTCGAGGCAATTTAAGATGCTTCATTTAACACATCAGATGTGTGTGTGTGTGTGTGTGTGTTGTATGTCACACCCGTCACTGCTTTACAGTAACACAAAGAAGACTAGAGAGTGCCTGGCATCATCTCAGAGATGAGAGCGGACGACAACAGGATGCGTTTGTGTGTGAGTGTGTGAGCTCGTGTGGCACCGGGGACTTCAATTCAGCTCATTGTCCTGGGTGCCATTGTCGCGGGCGGTTGATGGGGGAGATAAAGGGGACGGGGAGGGGGGGTACAACTGGAGCTAAATGGCTCGCTCTGTTCGATGGTGTCATGCAGAGAGATATTAGTGCAGGGTCAGAGCAGGTTGCCAGGCAGCTCTCTGGGGGAGCGATATCAGAACAAAGAGGAGATGGGGAAACACTTACAAAAGCACCTCTTCAGACCACCTGAAGCTCCTGAAGCTCCAGGCAAACAGGCAGCGCGTGAGATTAGACTTTGAAGCGCTCGGAGCGGGTGAACGTCAGACAAGTTCATTGTCGGTACTGATCAAATTATTCATGTTAAAAGGTGTGATCTAAGGGAGAGAGTCCCACACAAAAGTGCTTTTTCATACATTGCATATTTAACCAGATATTTTCAAATTCATAGGATGCACACACAGCTGAAGTTTGAATAATCATGCAATTCCCTAAAATTATTGTGAAATTGAAATTTGAAGCTTATTCTTCCACACAAATGCTTTAAAAAAAGCCATGCTTTTTGCTAGCAAAAGTGTCTATTCGGGGCACTTCTGCAGCATCTAACAATAGAAATCCAATGAAGAAAACAAATGTGAAGAGTTTAAGTTCTTTTTGAACAGAAAGCATTGAAGGATATTAATGAGTTAATTGTTACCTGGTGAACTCGGACAGTCCCTTCAGGAACCAGGCGGAGTTGCGGTACACAGACATGCTGCTGCTCTGGAAGCTTCTCGCTGCTCTCAGCGCTCTCCTCCGCTTTTACCCGGGGCAGAACCACGTGGAGCTCCACCGAATTACCATCAGCTGGCGACAACTGCCCCGGCCACCCAGCGGCGGGAAGGGGGCATCTCTGCAGGGGCATCTATGACCGGCTGCAGCCTGTCTGCGGCTGGCACACGAATTCGAACGATTTACGCGAATATTCCGGTTGTTTGCCAGGATTCCCCCATACGTTTATTTATTATTATTTATTGTTATGGTATTACTGCGGAAGGTTTGGCTTTTGTGAAAAGAAAAACACTCGAAATATAGCAAATATACAATAAAACACCCGAAAAGTATAAAAATGCTAACAGTTAGCAACATATGTTACGCCTATCTCGCTAATTAGCGGTTTAACATAAAGACAACAAAAGCTTTGTGTGGGGGTTGAGACAGTTAATGGATTTTAATTTAAAGTTCAAAACACATCATCAAAACCAACAACTTTAAGAAAAAAGAAAACAAACCCAAACTTGAAACATCGGGACCTTAACCTAAATGTCCTGTCCACTAAAATCAGCGACACAGTGACTTAATGCTCGTTATAAAATTGGATTTTTACTTTCAGTATTTCTTCATTATTGAATGAACGTGGTGATTCCTTCTATAAATCCCACTGTCGGCTCTGTCCGCTCGATATTGGGACCCTTAAACACGCCACAGGACGCTTGATTGGCAGGATCTATACATGCCCACATATATCGCATATGGGAGCAGCAGCGCCGGACCGGACCTGCCCTGCTTCACCTGTCTGTATCCGGTGCCCCCCCCCCCGCAGCCAATCGCCGGGGCAGCCGGAGCGCAGCGGGGCGCGGCTGCAGGGAAGGTGCGAGCGCACTGATTTCTGGGAGAAGGACCAACCGTGTCGTCACGGCTGGCAACGCACGCGGGCTGGTAAAATAAGCGAGGATTCTGGGATAAAGGTGCACCACAAGTTTTGGAAGGACTCCTCTGTGTGACAAAATGGTACGTGGTTGACCTTGTTGCGCTATAGACGCGTTATAATCCGCGGACGTAGCGCAGCGCCATCAGTGGCTTCCTCGATCAAAGGTCACGTGTCCTTTGCTACCCCGAGACGGTGAAATAACGTTATAGGCAGCATTGTTAGATTCATTGAACTGTTCTCGGATGTCTTTAAAGGTGATGAAAAATCCAGGTGTGGTGTTTGGAACAGGTCTCTGGTGTGAGCGGGTGCATCCCTGCTCCTGTGCACATTATCCTCCGCACTAATAATAAAGGTTGAGGGGAAAGCGATCCTCTGTCTTCTGCTCCCGTCCTCCCCAGATGCAATTCCTGTTGCTGTTCAGCCGGCAGGGCAAGCTGCGCTTGCAGAAATGGTTCACGCCACTGACGGAGCGGGAGAAGAAGAAGGTGACCCGGGAGATGATGATGCAGGTGCTGGGCCGTCCGCCGCGCTCCTCCAACTTCCTCCAGTGGAGGGACATGAAGATCGTTTACAGGAGGTGCGATGTTTTATTTTTCACAGAGAAAAGCCGAGGCCGGTTATGCGTCTGTGTGACAGCGAGATAACAACAGGTTAATAACAGGCAGGCAGAGTGAAGGGCAGGCTGGACCACAGATGGACCCATGATAGAGATAAAGGGAAGAGCAAATCCTCCTTTTTTATGATCTTGTCTTATGAGGTTGCCATAAAATGGGGGTGGGAAAAAACACAGCAACAGAACGGCAAAACAAATGCAGTATATTAATGTAATAAAACAGGTAAATGCTCATTTTCTTGTGTGCTTGTCCTCTCTGATCCTGCAGGTACGCCAGTTTGTATTTCTGCACCGGTCTGGACGACCATGACAACGAGCTGCTCGCCCTGGAAGTGCTGCACAGATACGTCGAGTTGCTGGACAAGTACTTTGGAAATGTGAGCGTTCTCAAACATCAGGAAGCAAAGATGTGCTCCCGGTTGGTGGCGGTAAACGTACACCGGAGGACTGGATGCGTTTTATGTGCATTAATTCCACCACAGTCATTAGCATGCTGCTAGTAATGGCCTCCAATGCTCAGAGGAGGCTTTTTAAATGGTTTTTGAACCAAGGTGAACTTGTGTCTAAACAAAAGAGCATTTGCTCGGGCTGACAGTGATGTCAGGTGAAAAGGTCTGGCTCACAGTCGGCGTTCCAGATCATCCCGAACGCGTTAGCCGAGGCCATTCCCAGGCTTTGTTCAGACCAGATAACAGAGGAGCTGTAAACTCATAAATTAAAATGTATATCTGCTTTGGTGGGATTCACGATTAATAAACGCAGAGTTTTTTTTTAATTGTAGCATTGATGTAAGGAAAGTTTGGACAGTAATCCCTTTATTCCCCTCCAAATAGTGTACATTTACCAGTACAGCTCCACCTGGTGTCCACATGGCGCCACTGCACCGCAACCTCCTGTGACCCTCCCTGTTTTACAAAACAAACTATTCCCTGGGTGGAACTGTCTTACACTCTGCATATGCTGTTAGAGAATTCTGTGTAATGATTGATAAAATGTAAATCCAGCAAGATACAACAAGCTTATGACTGAAGGCAGCAGTTTTTTTTTTACATTTAAGGATTGAAAATGAGTCAGCGAAGTGTCATTTAAGCTCTTCTGTAATGAGCGGTGTTGTGATCCATTCAGGTGTGTGAGCTGGACATCATTTTTAACTTTGAGAAGGCCTACTTCATTCTGGATGAATTCCTAATGGGAGGAGAAGTTCAGGAAACCTCCAAAGTAGCTGTGGCGATGTCTATGGAGGACACCGACGCACTGCAGGAGGTACTTCAGGGTCCTTTGCTTGTGTTGTTGCCGAACATCTGCAACGTGTCTCTGTGTCTCTATTCTTACCACAGACGATGGAGGAGTACATGAGCAAACCTGCCTACTGAGCCGAGAGGATCCCAGGATGGTTCACTGGCAACTCGCGCTGCCTCGTTTGGGCACTCTTGTTTTTGGATTTGTTGGTTCATTCGTCGCTGTTGTTTTCCTTGTTAAAGTGCCTTTTAAGCCTCGGTCACAAATCTCAGGGTTTAACACTGCTCAGTTCTAAACATGTGTAATGTATAAAGGTTCAGCAGAGGCCAGTTCATTCAGAGAAGGAGCGGTGGGGAAATAAAGAAAGACTACACAGTAAGGAAAAATAAAGTCAATGCTTTATTAACACGAGGTTTGTCACAAATTACCACTTTTCTGAAAAATGAAAAACAAAAAAACCCAAAACAGCAGTAAGGTCCAACACTGATTGTGTGTGTGTGTGTGTGTGTGTGTGTGTGATGAAACGAGAGGCTGATCTGTCACATGTACAGGTTGTTTAGTGTTAAGGAACATTTAAAAAAACAGAGCTACAATGTTAGCCTGAACACATATTTCTGCTAATAAAACGTTTGTAAACCTACAGAATAACTTGAATTCACTGTGTGTTTTCTTTAAAATACTTTCTCCCCTCCGCCATCGGCCCAAATGCATCTTTTACGCATCGATCCACGGCTGATTAAATTCCGCCGTTGGTTTTGGCATCGGCGCCGCTGTCGTCGTCCTCCGGGTCGAGGAAGCTCAGCAGCTTCATCACCTCCTCGCTGTCGAGGCCCTGCGCCTGCGCCTGCGTCCCGCCGCCCCTCTCCTCGTCCTCCGACCGTCTCTTTTCATTCAGGCTTTTGTCTGAGTCCATCTGGTCCAAGTAATCCTGCACGGCCTGCTCCAAAGAGTCCGTCAGGCTCCGCCCGTCGTCACGCTTCTGGCCGGCCTTGTTGTTGCGGTGCGTGGGCTGGGGGAACTGTGCCAGCATCTGAGCCGCCAGATAAGCAGCCAGTTCGTCCTCGTCGGCGCCGTCATCGTAGCTGCCCTTTGATGTGCCGGGACGCCGCTGCTGCGTGGGAGAGGGTTCCCCCTGACGCCCCGCGGGCCGAGCGCGGAGTCGTGACAGCGAGCTTCTGTACTGCTGCTCCTTCCTGAGCGGCGCTCGGCTGTCGCCGCCCCGCAGCCCCAGGATGTTCAGCACCTGCTCCGTTCTCTGCTCCTCGGGGGTCTTTTGTCTGCTGTGGAAGCGCCTGTTGTAAAATGGGGCTTCGGGAATCTTCTGCTTCTTCCTGGAGAACATCTGGGAGAGCCTGTCCTGCGCTCTGGATGATTTGCCGGTCTTGCTCGGCTTGTTCTGGTTTGCCATTTCTCCCGTGTTCAGCATGTCCAGCAGGTTCTCGGGTGGGATCTGGTACTTCTGGGAGATGTGGAGGAGCTGGTAGACGGCCCGTGGGTCGATGCCGTCTCTGTACTGCCACTGCGCCGCTCTCCTCTCGGCCCTCTCCAGCTCTTCCTCCTCCAGCTCTCGTTTCTGCTCCTCCTCTGTGTTTTCCAGCACTTTCAGGAGGTAATAGTCCACCATGTTGGCGACATCGTCCGGATCGTCTGACCTTTTCGCGGGGAAGCTTCCACCGTCTTCCTCCTCTTCGTCTTCATCAGCGTGCTCCTCGCCATCGTTGATGTAATCAAGCCCTCTGCCGGCCTCCGGTTTGTCGCCCTCCTCCCCCTCCTCCTCCTCCTGCTCCGCTAGCGAACGCCACTCCGCAGCATCCCCCCCTGCACCGTCGTAGGCCACATTCCTCACATCGAACATGTCGCCGTCACCATCCTCTTCCTCATCTTCCTCCGCCTCGTCCTCCTCGTCCTGGCGTTTGTTTACAGACTTGGCGCTGGTCAGCTTGTCCAGTTCATCAAACACGGACTGCAGGGTTGCCAGGTTCTGGGGGGTGTACTTCTCCTCTACATTCTCATTGGTGCGTTTGAAGGGGCTCTCTTGCTCCAGATCAGGGTCCTCATCTTCCTCATCTCTCTCGCCCTCCTCCTCATCCTCAAACATCAGCGGCAGCTTCTCGTGAGGCCTGATGCCGCGCTGCTTCTGCTGTGCCCTGGGGTAGGCGCCCTCCTGTGGCTCTTCAACACCGGGCCGGAGCAACAGGGGATTTGCTGCTTTGTCTGTCTGCTGGAGAGTGCTGAGCACAGCCTGCAGCAGCTCTTCGCTCTTATCCTCCCTTTCCTCTCCCTCGTCCTCGCCGTCGCCGTCGCTCTGCACGGGCTTAGAGGCCAGCCTCAGCACGGCGCGCAGCTTCTCTGCGTCGCCCACGTGTCCGACATCGAAGCGCGCGGGGAAAGAGGGGCGCTGCTGAGCGCTGGTCCTCTGATGGAGGCTCTCTATGTACTGCAGAGCCTTGAGCATGTCGGCGTTGGGAGTCAGGCGGCCCGGGTTCTCCCTGTCGGAGTCCGCCTCGCTCCCCCGCAGCCTGTGCTCTCTGAGAGAAGACCCACGAACACCACAGAGGCCGAGGGAGAGGATTAAGAGAAGGTGGGCAAAACCAAGGAAGAGGGCTTTGTCCGCCGCGAAGGTCTTGATGACTGACAGCATGTTGACACCTGTAACGGAGGGACAGAGCGGCGTGCGTCAGTACTGCTGTTACATAGGAGCCGGGAGAGCCGAGAAGAGCCTCCCTCCTCCTGCTGGCCGCCTGTTGCTGGTATCGGACCGATACTGGGACCCAGTCTACAGCGGCACTAATACCAGCAGATGCAGCTCTTGTGAAAATCTCATTAGTCTTCAAATTGCTGCTCTCCGTGAGCCACGGCTCTGTTGTCAAGGTAACCCAGTAAGGTTGATGTTCCAATAGAATCTAACCCGTAACCGCAGGAAAACATTTAAAATCAATTCTTTTCCGACCACCTTCAGGCAATTTGCGGGGCGCTGAAGCTTCTTAGTGTCACACGTGAGTGGAAAACACGCTTGCTTGGGAAATTAATTCAGAATTCACGTAACTGCCAAGTTTTAATTCCGAAATTCAAATTATAGACGACGGCCCAAAGGTGTGTTTTCGTTTTCTGACGCCTCGCGCGTATTTTAAATTTTTTGTTTTTCGTCTTTAATTGAAACAACTTTCGGGAGCGTTAAATGTTCCCGGAATTCAGAGGTGAGATGGGAACAAAGAGCCCAGAAATGGCGAAAAGCCCCCGTCGCCTCTCAACATCTGTGAGAGTGCATCAGGTTGATCAAAGGAAAGAGGGAAGCCTTTGAAGTCAAATAAAAGCCCCCTTCTCACGCGACGAATGGATTAAGACTCACGTGATCTGATGGTAGTTAGAATCTTACCTTTGTAGTTTAGTTTCCGTCGAGCGTCGCAAGTGATCTGATCATGTCTCTCACGCGCTGGAGGTCTGGTTTCAGCACGACGGACAGCTCCTCGCGCTATAAGAGGAACCACCTGACTAGTGCGTCACAGCGCGAGGGAATACGCAATACAGGCGCGCGAGCACGACATTAACACACACACTGGATTACGTGCACGGTAAGCGCGGGCGTTTCATAATAATAATAATAATAATAATAATAATAATAATAATGATGATGATGATAATTAAACGAAGCACAGTCATGAACACATTTATGTAAACTTATTAAACTTCCACTCTGGTTACGGGGAAATGGCGGAGTTCATGCTTTTGTCATTATTTTGTCGTGATGTATATTATGGGATGTATGCGTGGCGTATATATATGGTGATTATTAAACACTGCACTAGCCATTTCCGGAGGGTTCTGGGGCTGCAGGGCGCTGTTTGCTGCGCTGCTGCAGAACCGGAGCTGTTAAAAAGTCCGCTGATGACTCACATACGGGACCGAGAAGGGGCGGGGTGACAGACTGCAGAGGTGTGCGTGTGTGCGCGCGCGCACGTGTGTGAGAGATAGAGAGAGGGAGCGGGGGGGGGGCGACTGCGGTTTCTATTTTGAGCTGCCTGTCAAATTGTGCGCGCGCTTGTGATTTCATTCATAAATCCCTCTCGTCGGTGTTTGATGCGGGTTCAGGCGGGCCTGCGAGCACCTGCGTGTTTGATCTTCAGCAGCTCTGAGTGGATCCTCAGGATCTGGGTTTCTGTCCACCTGCTCCAGAGCTCTTAGACACTGAATGAGAAAAAAAAGATCAAACTCAAACTCCCTCGTGACTAATGCACAGACACAAGCACGCACGCGTGCACAGTGGCGGTTGTTTTTTGGGTTTTTACTGATAAAGCCTTCTGGCTGATTGCAGTATTTCTGCTGGTAAACAAAAACCAATTATAATTCTGTGGGTCCCGTTTTCGCTGCCAGTCGACTAAGGAAAAGGCGCTTTGCAGGTCAAATGAAAAGTTTCTGTGCCCTTTTCTCTTCGCACAGTGGACTTTCTCATCCAGATCTACTGAGGCAGGATCCCAGACTGGTGTCACGATCTGCTCTGCCACCATCAGGGCGATCTAACACACTCGTGCCTCCCTCCCCGGTCACAGGCCTCATGCTTCACACATTGGATTGTTCGCCGTCTCCTTCCTGACTTCCCGACGCTTCTTCCCTGGCTGATTCCTCATTTTTGACCCTGCTTCCTCTCTTCCAGCCCCACTCTTTCCTCTGCTCCCGACCTGCTTCCCATCTGGTTGAATCCCACTTCCTTGAGATTGTTTCCAGGGATTCTGTGGAAACACAATTGTTTCAATCTGCTGCAACCAGTGATGATTCATTTAAGGGAGCAAATCTGCTTTCAAGGACTTTGATACTTTAATCTTGCTGAATCTCTTCGCGAGGTCGTTGTTGCTGAGGCCACCATTTTCCTCCTAAGAGTTACCTTTCCCTTCTGCGTTCGTCCCCTGGCGACTGACCAGCTTCTCTCTATTCATTATCACAAGGCCTGATGGCCAATAATTCAGCCTCTTAACCCCGGTCATCAAAAGCTTGGCAGGCGAAGCAAAGAGAGAACGAAAGAGAGAGGGGGAGAGGTTGTGAATGGGTGTGCAGGCTTTGACGTCATCCTCCTCTCCAGTCGATTATGTGTGCGTGTGTGTGTGTGTGAAATGTGAGATGCGTGTGCGAGCCTCCCCGAATGTGTTGGGCATCATATATTTAGTGCCTTTCCCTGAAATTACGGCAACAGTGGCATCAAATAATTCCAGAAAACTCCATCTAGAGCCTTTGGATCCGTCTGTGCTGGTATAAAATAACACAGGAAGCTCAACGTTTAATCTTAAAAAGGGGGACAGTGACCACAAGGGTCTGCATCATTCAGGCGATCCTTTCATATAAACGAGCGGAAATTCATTTGGCGGTTTGATTTTTCCGAGGAACGGGAGAGGTCTGCTGCATTTAAAAGTGATTTGCGCTCCACCCGAGCATGAGTCACTGCTGCTGACGCTTCGTTAGCAGCAGAATAACGCACAAACATTTTTACCAGATCTGATTAGACGCAGGCGGAACGGAATTAGATGCGCGTCCGGGGCATGTGGAGAATCAACGGGAATACAGCGATGCAGAGGAGGGCTTGGATGGGTTTGAGCTCTCTGTAATTAATTCATGCATCAAAGTTACAATCTCCACTTCCTCCAGCTTGGACCATTTTTGCTAAAAAAAATCCTAAATGTGCGTGAAATTATTTGTACGTATTGACCAACAATACAATACAAAACAGTGTTTTCAGGGACGCGAGACGCCCTTTTGTTCGTTCGTGCAGGCACTTTTGTTCAGGCTAGGTTCCAGAGTCCTGGATAGTTCGCGACCAGACGATGAGTATCACTTTAACCCACAGGGGGCGCCACAAAGAAAATCAGCGAGTTTTCAAATGATTGGATTCAAACAGGGGCAGCAAGTGTTTAATCAGTCTGCTACAGGCTGATAAGAAGGAGCTAAGAGCGCCATGTGACGCCACATCCAAAGGAAAAACAAGTGTGTGTATGTGTGTGTGTGAGTGTGTGTGTGTGTGTGTGAGTGTGAGTGTGTGAGCTCCCTAAGCTTCAACTCCCAAAACATTGTTTTAATTAGGATGACTAAGGCAACACTCAATTATTCCTCATGCGTTCCCCTCTCCTCCGTCATGGTCCGTGGAGCTGCGACGCGTCCGCTGACACCTTCCGACTGCAGCGCTGCGCGCGCGCCTGCAGCTCCCCATCGGTCTGCACGGATTCACCACTTTCATCAGCCTCTTCGGGGACGTCAGCCATCTCCATCACTGCCCTCGGGGGATCCTCCTCACTGCAGCGACGGTTTGATGAGACACAACGACGTTATGGGTGACACGTTCCTGCGCGTCGCTTAAAGACTTTATTGATCAGCGGACATTTTTCTGCCAGATCCGAAGGCAGTTCATATCTGCACCGACAGAATGCCTCATGGGTAATAACACAAAGTTGCCTTTCTTCTGCCGCCCACTTGCTCGGGTCTATTCTCAGATGCTCTTTATCGCCGTTGTCACAACACATCAGGCAGAAACATGGTCTCACCACAGTAATGGTACAAAAGAGCGTGAGCTTTGCTCCGCCGTGTTTGGTCTTCTCCCCCGGGGGGGGGGGGCTGCTGATGAGGGCGAGTCCAAGAGTGAAAACAGACATTGGAAAGAAGGGAGGGTGCTTCTTTGTGGGCCTTTCAGAGCATTTGCATGCATTTCCTTGTCGAGCTTCCCCGACTCTTCATCCTAGCGCAGGCTCGTGTTGACGTCCTGAAGAAGACACCGGATTGGTGGCACAGGGGGGAATATTTGTTGTACGCCAAAAATAAACCTGCCCCCGTCCCTCCTCTGACGCTCCGCTGGCATCTCTGGGAAATCTTTGTGCTGCAACACGCCAGTTGTTTTCAACTGTGACAGTTGTTGTTCTCTGCACAACCACAAGGGTTTTTAAAAAACCTTCGTTTTTCTCCTAGTGGTGGTCACAACAGGCATCTAATAGGAATTACCTCTTTGGTTGGTGTTTGTTAGGGGAGATTTCTATTTCAGCACTTCCGACCCGCTGGGTTTAGAGCATCAGCGGAGGGCAGAGTAAAATCACAAATGATCCGATCCATCTTCACGTTCCATTAGCTGTGATTCATCTGTCTCTGACCACAGGAGCATCAGGCATGGAAGAACATCGGCGGCCCCCAGGAATCAAACCTCCCGTAAACCTCTCCGCTGTTGTTGATGCTCAGAGCCATTAGGGCAGAAAGACCAGCGATGACTGGAAGCTCTAATCCGTGAAACCCACCCGAGGTGACTTTAGATTTACCCCGCTCCCTTCAATCTCGCTGTTTTCCTGCCATGTTGCAAATTCTGGGATCTGGCTCTTTTGGCTATTGATTCCCGTCTCTACTCCGGAGGTCCCACGGCCTCCTGAATCATTTATCATCAGCTCTCAGATGATTCTCACTGGCCTCTACTGTCTGACACCACTGACACATTTAGGAAGTGTAACAATGGGATACTTTGGTTCGGGCATACATTTGCACGGCACGTGGAAATGCTGCAATGACCGGAATTTATTCGCCCAATTTTGGATTGGCCTTCACAGAATGCTGTGATTGCAAAGGCAGAGGAGCAAAACGAGTTCAAGGGACAGAAGAAAACAGGGATCCGTGGAAAACGTCGCACGGCAGAACAAACGGGAAGAATCGGGACGGCAAAGCGACTTAAACGATGAAATCTCAGGCGTGAGATAACTAAACGAGTGATGAGGAATCACCAGCCAGGGGTTCCTGCAGGAGCTCACCTCACAATTCCACTTCCTAGAAGGTGAGATTTCATTGTGTTGACTTCCACAGATGTGACAGATGTGTTCGGCCTCTGTGGTGATTCCGTCTCCACTGGTCAGGAGGGGGGCGGCCAACATTCCCAAGCTGTTCCCAACTGATTTGTCACATTTCCTCAAGGTAAAGAAGCTATTTTTCAGTCATCTGCAGTTTCGCGCACACCTTCTGTTTTGTTCTCTTCCCACCAGCAGGAGGGCGTTGCCCCCCCCCCCCCCCCCATATATGACCCTGGTCCTGCTCAAGGTTTCTTCCTGTTAAAGGGGAGCTTTTCCCCGCCACTGTTGGAGTTTAGCTCCTGGGATTCTGTAAGGTGCCTACAGACCATTTTGATTGTAACAGACGCTACATAAATAAAGAGTGATTGATTGAGTCTGCCAGATCACCTCGTCTCCTACGTCCCACCACAATGAGACTAACGAGACTAATGAATACCGTCTCTCTGATTATTGTCTGCCAGTTTGTAGGACTAATTAGTAGAATTTGCTCTGTTGGTGAGGAATCGATTCTGTAGTGGAGCTCTTGTTGGTGGCGCAGAGGCCGTTACTGCATTCTCTACCTGATCTGAAGGTTGGATGGTGACAGTTTGGGCCAGTTTGGGCCCCAACTGTGTGTGAGAGAGCAGCGCTCTCATGGCTGCAAGGTGTCTTCTGGTGGGGTCATTGGTGGGCTTCGCCATTACGTCATCATTCAAGCACGATTATAGATCATGTTGTGATTGAAAGTCATCTCCACGGGGTCCGTCTGCAGTGGTTTCTAATCTCAGAGACTGTGAAAGTCCCTCCGGACGGCATCCAAACCAGAAGCCGTCACCACATGTTAGCGTCGTCCGGTGTTTGGGTGTCTGAAAGCTGTCAAACATGTCTGGAAACATCAACCAGACAGGTTTTACACCTTATTTAAGCATTCGCGGAACACAGACGGCGGTAGATTTGCTTCTGAAGCAGCAAAAGGGCAATTGATTTAAAATGCGCCCAGAATTTTGGCAATAAGCAGAAGATCTCCATCCATCTCCTTTCATCTCGCCGAAGGCCAGACGAGCGATGACGAATCGCCCGTTAAACTCGACCCGTTGCTAAGTGCCCGGAGAGAGACAGGAAGTAGCATTTAGACTGCGGCTGTCTGCAGCATCCATCTGTGACACGGACTGTTCGAGAGTGGCTCCGAGTGGGAGGGGCGAGGCGGTCGAGGTGGGGGGGGGGGCGAGTCTGAAAGCACAGCCAGGATGACTCATAGGTCAGATTTGCGTGAGTGAATGACAATGAGCAAGTGTGTGTGTGTGTGTGTGTGTGTGTGTGTGTGTGTGCACATTATGCAAAGTTTCATGGGGGGGGGGGGGGTTGCAGGGGATAGCAGAAGATGTCCAGACCCGCTCCAACTTCTGCTCTGTGTCATCCGCAACCGAAAGAATTAATGCCGTGTTTGATTTTTGTGCAATATTTACTTTCCCTGTTGAATGTGTTTAGTCTCCACTGGCGTTGGCAGTCTGCGTCTTGGCCCGGTGGTACCATCTAGGACAGGACTTAAATAGCTGTGCAGTTCTGGTTCTGCAGGTGCTGCAAAACAGCTGTTCTTGTCTCTCTGAATCCGTTTCTGTTGGACGCTGTTGCGTAAGCGGTCCTGTCTGGCCGGCTGATAAGGCTGCAGACAGTTGTGTTGCTTCGCTGGATCATTTTTGAGGAGCCCCCCCTGCATTTAAGTATCAAAACAAGGAAACGGTGAAGTGCTGACAGACGCTCATTATGGATTCTGTTAGTTCCCCCCACGCCGGGGCTCATGATGTTCCAGATTTTTGTGTCGTGTCATGTCGGTGCCCCCGCAAACATTTGGATTGTGGAAAAAGAAAAATGACTGCAATTATGCTGGAGTCACTGGGGAGAGAGGCGCAGAGGGAAAGGAAGAGAGGGAGAGAGAGAAGGTAAAGGTGTGTGTGCGTCTCCTCACATGAATAAGTACCAGAATCCTCACTCTACTGGCAGAGTGGGACCATGTTTGCAAAGTGGGGCCCTACAATATGAAAGGACTGTTAAAGGCTGAAGGTTGAGACCCAATTTTAAGGTTGAGGGCAGAATTGGGTTAAAGGCTAGTTAGGATGGTTAGGGTTAGGGTAGGGAGGTGGGTCGAGCGAGACAGAAAATGTGAGGATGTGTGTGTGTGTGTGTGATCATGCTGAGATTTCAAGAGACGTTCAGTCGTGAAAAAGACTGCAGCAACAATCGTGACACTGAGAAGCCCAGCTGGAACCCCGACAGGAACACGGCTGGAGGGCCGACGAGCCCAGAGACACGGCTCAGCGCGTAGGCCGAGACCCACCGCAAAGGTCAAAATCTGCCTCGGAATATTGATTTCTCAGGTGGAAAACACCACAAACGCTTCCAGAGGCAACGGAGGGGACAGTTTTTGATGGACTTCTGAGGACAACTGGGTTCAGGTGAGGATCCGTCCGCTGGATAAACGACCCTCAGCAGCCCAGGAAGCCGCTGGAAGGTTTCTTTGGAGCAGTTTTTCTCCTCAGAGGTACATCTCTGGAACTGAACAGAATCCTTCTTACTGGTCGTAAACATGTCTGGACTTTCAGATCTGGAGTGGCGGCGGTGGCGGCGGCACCCCTCCGGGGTTAAAAACGGATTTTCTGTGCTCTATTGTAAAGCCAGTGCTGCAGACCATCCACTGGTCACAATAATAACAGGATTCTCCATCCGTGATGGTTTTACTGGCCTTCAAACGTGGGTCTGAAGGCCAGCTTTGACACATGAATGGTGAATCTCTGGCTCTGTAGATAAGCACGTCTTCTGAATCTACCTCAGTACAAAAGAGGAGGATTTCAGAGTTAAACAGATTCGGTTAAACAGGAAATTCCTCCTAAGCCCCATTTTTAACAACAATGTCTGCAGGACGTCTCTGAAGACTCAAATACACTCTGAATATTAACTCCATGGGTTTAAACGGGGCTCCGTCTCCATTTAATTTCTATTTCTGGTTTGTTTTCCCTCCATCTCTCAAGAATCTTCCTTTGGCACCGCCAGCCCAGGCCGCCGCGTGCGTCGTTCCCGCCGTTGCCGAGCTCTTTCTGGCCGCTCCTCTCCGCGCAGATGAAAAGTGCAGCTGCAGATGATCAATTGTTTTGTCCAGACAGATGATGTCAGAATTTTGGGAGGCTGCCGTGGAGCCGTCCAGGAGCTCGGACACCTCTGACGCACCGAGGTAGCAGCCCTCAGCAGACCCCAGTCAGTTCTCCCCTTTATTGGACGACCTGATTACAGATATTTTTAATTAGTGCTCAGTTCTGCTGCACCGATGTGGAACTGCGGTTCATTAGGCGATGCTGCTGCACCCTCTTCTGATATTTCCCACTCCTTCCCTGACTTACTCGCTGTTTTCCACCTTGCTGCATCACTCCGACACCCCCACACATCCCTTGTTCATTAGCGCCGCCAACTGTTGCGCAAACACCTCGGGTCGAGCCCCCACACAGATCTGCTAACTCGCCTGGTGTTAATGAGACAAACGATCCAGTTCTATGAACTGATGTTAAATAGAAACAAGAGGTAATGTCACAATGGGGACATTTCATGAGATTTTGAATTTGCTTTTGTTCAGGAAGCTGCGTGAGTGACTCACCACCGCCCCCACAGGCGATTTGGAGAATTACAGTGGAAATATGTATTTTCTTTATTTAAATCTTGGAAATCAACTCATTACACTGTACAACTGGTGTCTAAAGCACCACTTAACCTATGCAAATAAATATTTAGCCAAAATGGTCGGCAGGAGTGTAAAACATTATCCGGCAAGAAAGATGACGAAATAACTGAAATTATCATCACGTCTTTTAAATGATCTCTTCAACCTTGATTAGATTTTCAAACCCATGTAATATTAACTAACAACTTCTCACACAGACCCGGGAGCTCTCACTCTGCATGCTAATACACAGATGAGTTGTGACTCACAAAACTTAATAAAAGAGAAACCTGAGGTAGTTGGGGCTTTTAATCCCTCCTTTTGATGAAACTTTACCCGTCACGCAAAGAGGAAATAAATGACCCGATTTTCCCCTCGTCAGATGTGCTTATCAGTTACAGAACCAGAGCGCGGCTCCTTGCAGATAATGACGAAGACTCCTGCACCGGTGTACGGCTGTCATGGTAACAAGCACATGGGGGACGGGTCCCTGCATAATTAAACACTGTGGCTCGATCTGCCATTCATTAGACAGGTGTGTTTAAACCAGAAGCCCTGCAGTCTCGTTTCTGTTGTTTGGCTCCAGAGGAGTTGATCAGAGCCTGCACCCACACGGGCTCCGCGGTCGGGACCAGTAAATGGTGGTTCTGCCTTTCTGCACACTGACAGGACAGCAAGACTGTGCTCATTAGCGGAGATCCGAGCCAACGATTAGTGGGGGGACACCTCCCACTGGTTTAATGGAGCCACTGACACGCTGTAGGCAAAGACCCGAGGCGTTAGCTTCGTGTCGCGGGGGGTGTTTGCACACCTTCCCCGTGAAGCTTCTGTCAAGGAACACCTCGTTCATTGGTGAGGAGAACCTGAACGCAGCTCTAATGGGGAACATCAGCCCGATAAAAGCGCGCGGTGGAGCGCGTGGATGCTTGTTCACGCCCATTCCTGCACAATCATATACTGTGTGTGCGTGCGTGCGTGCGTGCGATCTCTCCCTCCACACAGCAACACAGACGCAAATTAGCCTTCGCCTGGCGTTTCCATGACGACGCTCATTAGTTGACTGCCGCTTGTGTACAAGAAAACATGGCCACTCCGAGAGCCGCACGTCTCATTTGCCCACGTTCGCCCCCTCCTGTCTGCGCCGGGAGGTTAGAGTCCAAACAGACTCCTCATCCCCGGAGAACTCCAGATTCGCCTCCTGGGAACGAGGCTGGGAGCAGCTCTTATAGGACGCGACGGTTCAGTCCAGCACCGTGGCGTCAGTCAGTGCTGGGAGGGGGGGCATTAGTCTTTTTCCTTCCATAGGGTGACCACCAGCAGCCTCGGTTGTGGGCCCAGGTGTAGCCACATCGGGCCGGGCTGGTTTTGCCACCACCAGGTGTCCCTCAATGTTGCAGAAGTCGGACAGAAGTTGGCTCTTCCCCTGCACTGGTGCAGGTTTTGGGGGTGTTCGAAGAACAACATCTGTAGTTCTGATGTCCACTGTCCCTGTTTGGAGTGTGAAACTGCCTTTGAGCATCTTTCTGCCTCCAAATAAAACTTGGATAAAAGTTTGAACCTTCGACGTCGAGCAGAAGCTTTGATTGAATTTCATTTGGCTCATTCTGGCATTTACACTTTATTGCTACGCTTTATTCCTCTTGAGCTGCATAAATGGGGTTAACGTGACATTTCCAAACACATCTGTGAAAAGGGACGAGTAGAATCTTCAATATCTAAATAATGATTCCAAAGACATGAAGAATGAATCCAATGATTGCAGTAGTTAGCGGTCACGACTCTGCAGTCTGACTGTAATTTGAAGTGATATTTCATTACTAACCGTCCCTGGTAAAAGGCACAAATGAGGCTTCTCGGTAATTGCATTAATGGCGCTTTATAATTTCTTCCTCTAATCAGCTTGACCCAGAAAAGGTCCACTTATTTACGGGCCCCTCGTTTGCTTTTCTCCTTGTCTTTAATGATTCTGCTCAATGTTATCAATGTTAGCGCCTCGTGGTTACTTTGAGGATTCTGTTTCTTGTGAACAACAAGCTCAGTCTTGATTTAGCCGCTCGATGCTAATTTCTCCTTTAAAAACACGAAAGATGCTCAAAAACCAAGATGTTTTTTTTCCTAAACAATTGCTCCGCGTGCAGTTATCAAGGCAACACAAGTTGCCGTCTTCAATAAAACTAATAAGGCTGCTGAAAGAAATTCCCATGACAACCAGCAGGTAGATCAGTTACGCTACAACCTCCCTGCGTCTTAAATCTTAACTTTTAATCAAGAGAGAGAAGGAGGTGGATGATAATGGGAGTGGAGGCGCTGGGCTCGGGGTGACTTATTCCCAGTCTCATTAATGGTGTGTGTGGAATGAGTGAGGCCTGATGAAGGACACCGACCCCAACTTCCTGTCCCGCAGGGGGACACGAATGACAAACATCCGGCTTCAGGACACACTTCTGTCTCTGCATTTTGTTCTCACCCAGCTTCTCTCAAATCAACCACACACACACACACACACACACACACACACACACACACACACACACACACACACACACACACACACACACACACACAGTGAAAATGTAGCACCTTAGAAAGCAAAACTAACAGACTATACTATAACAGACTATACTATAACAGATGCACAGATGTGATGTTACACACACACACACACACACACACACACACACCTGCTGCTGCCCTCCAGGACATACAGTATTTTTACTCCAGCTCCCACGGAGACAGGGAGGCGCATCCGCACAATAAATGAGCGTTTCGCTGTGCAGCCGCGTGTGTTTATGGTTGCATGAATTATTCAGCAGTGTGTTTGTGCTGTGTAAGAAGACGGGATTTTGTGCACCACAACAAGTGTGTCCAGCCGCCCTGAAAACAGGAACAGGAAGTTGTCTTCATTTTCATTTTTGCATCGGCCGCATGTTTAGTTCTGCTATCATGTGCTCCCTGGACCCTGCAAACATCCTCTGGGCCTGTTATATTGTTAATAAATGTACGTCATAAAATCTGTGTGCGTATTCTTCTGGCCATTATTGCCGCCTTTGTTGTGTGGCTGTGGACGTCACCCCGGTGAGTTATGGCACTGAGGGCGTGTTGAGCTGCTGATAGCGTTGGTGTGCGTGTGTGAGAGGGTTCAGGGAAGCAGCAGAGTCAAGGAAAAAATGTTCTCTGCATGCCTAAAACATTCTGGTCCTGGGAATACTAACAAATGGATAACGTGTAAGAAACCGGCGTTATCGTCGGGAGTTTGGTGAAGCTCTTCGCAGGACTGAGCGAGGATATGAGCTGTGACACTGATTTAGTTGTCTGCTCTACTTTGCATTCATCTTATGTGAGCTATCTCTAAAAATAAGGTGATAATAATAGTCACTCTTGTCTTTCATCATCTCCATTTTAATGAGCAACTGAAGGAAAAGCACGTGACTACCCCCTTCTGGCAATATATCATATTACAAAGCACAAGACAATTAATTAAATTTAGACTGTTTTCTAGAAAACCCACCTACAAACAAGTATCACGCAGCAAGAGAAGCAAATAATATGTATTGCACCCCTCTCATGAATTAAATCTATAACAGTGATCGCTTTATTTACAAAACAGAAACACCGTACATGTTCATTACGACGGTGATTTTCAAGTGGTTTCCAGGTTTTTCGTTACTTCGCAGGCGAAAACAAGTCAGGAGCTCACACAGTCTTCCTCACACCCCTGCAGGGTGACTCATCGTCCCACACCGGGGGGGGGGGGGGGGGGGGCTGCAGCAGGGAGGGGTCCCAACAGGAGACGAGCCACAGACATGAAGAATCTGGGTTGTGTTGAGATAAACCGCTCTCGATGGCTTCGCCTGTGACACATGCAATGTCTCGTTGTTGTTGTTGTTGTTGTTGTGTGTTCTCTCATAACCCCCCTCTGTGTTGATTGCCTGCGCGCGATACGGTCATGATGAAGATCGTGCAACACTATTGATGATGCCATAGGAGAAACTTTTCTGGTGCCATCGAACCCTGTGTTTGCAGTCTTGTACTGTGTGTCCAAATGTGTTGTCCTCTTTGCGCGTGGCTGACGTCACCGCGCCCGTTAAAGTCGTTTTGTGGTTTTAATTTCAGGGGAGCTTTGATGCACAAAGACGCACCAGGACCGTCTGGACTTTCCGTCTGGCGATGCTTTCTCCTCTGCTGGTGTGAAAGTGCGCGCTGTTTTCAGGTTGGGGTCTCAGCCGGAGTCATCGCCGCTGTTCTCGGACCCCCCCTTCGTGTTCTCCTCCGCCGTGCCGCTGTCTGACTCTTCCTCTATTGCGCAGCGGGTCTCCGCGGACGAGCAGAGGGAGCTGACGCTGCTCTGCTCCGTGCACAGCGCGCACGCCAGCGGAAAGGGCAGCGCGCCCTCAGAGCGGACGTGTCCGAAGTGGTTGCCGTGGTTACCGCAGAACTGAAGGGACGCCTGCAGCGGGGAGGCAGCGCCCGGGAAGAGGAGGCCGTGCTTCTTGGGCAGCGCCCCCCACTCCCGCCGCTCTTCGTCGTGCACCAGGCGCGTGAAGATGTTGACCCTCTTCTTCTCTCTGCGTTTTGAGCGGAAGTAGCCCAGCATAATCCCACAGAGGAAGACTCCGTAGAAAGATATGACTATCAGGATGTACAAGAACGCGTTCCCGTCGGTGTTGCTGGTCTGGGCGTGCGCGGGGCTCCGTGTGTGCGGAGACAGGGATGCGGTGGAGTTCTCCTGGTGCTCCATTTCTGTCCGTGCAAACACTAAAAGTGCGGCAAAACACTTTGTTACATGCTGCACATGCCTGTAGTTTTAAACTTTACGCACGTTTTACGCACACGAACAAGTTCCCTCTCAATTAAAGTGGTCAAACCGTTTCAAACTGTGGGAAACGGAAAGTGCTGAAAAGATAACCGGTTTCGGCGAAACACCGTTTAGCACGTGATATTCGGTGCTCAGATATGTCAAATTACTCTTAACTATAAATTAACAAATTATAATCGCTTGCAGATTCCGGCAGAGTCTCAGCAAAACCGATTTTTTTATAACGGCCAACAAACACATCTACTCACCAAAGTGAAGAGGAAAACTTGATGCAAAACCTCCGATCTTATTCCAGCTGTTATCCAACTCTGGAGTAAAGTTGGGACACGAGCACGATGAAGCTTTTATAGATCGCGACCCTCGTGACGTCATGGAGACTGTAAACTGAGCCCTGCGGCTCTGGAAGCCCCACAGGGTCATTACGAAGGGGGAAGAAAATCCGAAACATTACGCACCACTCTGGGGGATGTGATCAACTCCTGAAAATGCCCTCGTGTATATTCATTTTGTCATAACCTTTGGACTTAACCAGGCCTTCTTAAATGGGGACAGCTCTGTTCACACATTAATGGTAAAGCTCAGTGATGAACATCGAGTCCAACCCGAGAATTTCGGGACACTTTTCACACCCACAATCTTGCAAAAAGAGACAAAAATCAATAAAACCTGTGGGGGGTGAAACACCTCTCAGAATCTAATTTTTATTTAAAGTTATTAATGTGATGATTCAACGCTGTAAACATGCAAGGCTGCTTCTTTAATTTTTTTTTTAACGTTTTTAATCAAGAAAACATCAATAAAAGTGCACTTAGTGTCCTGAGTGTGTTAAGGCAAGTACGTGATTGGAGACACAGTCGACGTTTGCTCTTTAACTCTTCACACAGAATCTTTTTCTGATACTATTTCATCATTCATAAACAACCACAATACCTTTGACACATTAGCATAAATACTGATTCATATGATATAAAGTGGATCATAAAATTTAGATAAACACTGCGCTCTCAGCACGTGATTCAAACGGCCCGTCTGAAATTGACTCATCATTGAACACAGAAGGGTTCCAGGGCTGCTGGTTCCTACAGCAGAAATATTCAAATGGGCTTCTTTTTTCCTTCCTAAATGTACATTGCAAATAAATATCTGTATGGACTCATGTCACAAAAGCAGCCACACACTTACACACACCACATTTATAATTCCTTATAAGACAAAACAACTGGTGGAGGTTAATCATTTGTGCCACTTTAAAGAGAACAAACGCTAAGGCCACGCCCCCTTGTGAACAGTGCAAACACTATAGATACTATAAGTTCCTCAGTTTCTCCACCTCCTATCAAGCGAGCGTATTTTCCTCCCTCC
This sequence comes from Takifugu flavidus, assembly GCF_003711565.1. Lineage (NCBI taxonomy): Eukaryota > Metazoa > Chordata > Actinopteri > Tetraodontiformes > Tetraodontidae > Takifugu > Takifugu flavidus. Next base: position 1,364,256 of record NC_079531.1, on the reverse strand, counting down.
AGTCGCCAGGCCAAGCGTGTGTTTTGGCAGCCCAACGCTCATTTATTCCATCTGCCAGACGTCTGCGATGCCTCACCGGTGTGTGTGAAACTGAAGCGTTTCTCGTTTTCCCAAAAAAGGACGCGGGGATGCGGAGATGGATGCTTCCGTCTCAACTGTCCTCGGCTGACTGCGGCAGGAGGAGTAAATAAACTACACCTGGAACTCAGAGCGTGTTAACGGGAATGAAAACGAGACTCCCGACCTGCGGGAAGAAGAGCGTGTAGAGGATGAAGAACTGGCAAAGAGGGCCGAATTTTTGTTTTAGCCTGTTTCACTACAGGTCTGAAACTAGAGCAGGTGGCGCTAGAGAGAGAAACGGGGTTTTTCCTCAACACTTTTGCATCTCGGCTGCGATTCCAAATCTAAACTGTTTCCATGTTGAGAAGCTTGAATATTTACCGCCGATCACAGCAGCTCTCGTCTTCACCCAAATGGTTCCGAGTCGAGCGCAGGGCCGTGCGTGGAGAACAGGCGGCGCCGCTCCGGCTTATTTCCCGCCGTACATCCTCTCTATGTCTTTCTGGTAATGCGTTTTCAGCTCCTTGCGTTTCAGCTTGTAGGCGTCAGTCACTAACCCCGTCTCCGGGGTCCACGGGTCCGGGCTCAGGCGGATCTTACGCGGGATTTCAAAGCGCTCCAGCTGGGCTGAGACGGAGAAGACACGAGTTAGTAGGTACACCTGCACCTGGACCAGGTCCGGCTCCGGGGATGCTTGGCACCTGCCAGGGGTGTCTCGGTGATGGCTTTAAGGACCAGCTCCTCCATGGTTTTACTGTTGCACAGCTCATTCCGCGAGCCTCGGACGTCATACTGCTCAGCCAACGCCAGAAAATGCTTCTGATTGGGAACCACGAAGCCAATCACGTAGGATTCATCGCTGCAGGGCAGGAAGGCAGTTAGATAAGAACATAAATACCTTCATTATAAGTGAGGTTTGCGTCGTGACAGCGAAATCTGCCATAAAGACGGAGCACAAACACGCGGGTGCAAAGCGCCAGTCCATCACCAAGTGAGAGATTTGTCCATAAAAGGCAATGGAAACAATAGTGGTCCAGGCTGAGTGAGAACAGATTTATTTTAAAACGTCTTTGTTTTTTTTTTCCATGATGACACAAGCGAACCCTCTGCAGAGAAACGTCCATATTTACGCCTGACGGCGCGGGAGGCGCCATATTTTAAATGACTTGTCATCTAAAAGTCTAACAGAGGCTACGGCAGCATGTGTGTGAGTGTGCTGGCTCATCCGCGGCTCTAAAGGTCCCGGAGCGGCGACGTTGTGAACACACCTGTTTGCATACGCGCAGATGTTGTCAACCAGGGGGCAGCTCTTCAACACGGCCTCCACCTTCCCCAGGGAGACGTACTCGCCCGCCTGCAGCTTCACCAGGTCTTTCTTACGATCTGGAAACGACAGCAGATGGCGGCGCCTGCAGTTCCCGCCGGTGAAAAGGTCCCAGAGAACCGTGCCGGCCGTCCTCCCTCATCCTCACCTATTATCTTCAGGCAGCCGTCCTCGTGGATCTCCCCGATGTCCCCTGTGCAGAACCACCGCTGTCCGTTCTCGTCCTCCAAGAAATCGTCCTGCTTCTTGGCCTCGCTCCTGTAATACCCCATGGTGACGTTGGGCCCGCCAATCAGGATCTCTCCTCTGGGATGTGGCTTGTCCGTGCTGCGGTACCCACCTGAAAGCAGGATTTGGCTTCACTGAATGGCCTCCGTGTCAACAGATGACTATCAGCGGTTTATTTAAAAGGCTATTTCTGCTCCACTGGCAAAGAATGTCCAGGTGGTGAATTATCAAGGCTCAAGAATGGAGGAAAAAAAGAGAGATTACATAAAAAGATGTGTGTGGGGGGAGGACGATCTTCTTCCAGGGTTAGAGAGTGATCGTGATGATGCACCAATAGTGAACCGCTCATGAGGTCACACTCACTCACCCTCCACCCAGTCCTTCAGCTGGACCTCACAGCAAACCAGTGGTCCTCCCACTCTGCCAGTGCTGTAATCCCAGTCTAAAACACACAACCAGGAAGCACACAGAGGAATGTTTATCATCGCCATAGTGTTTTTTGCTCCTGATCCGATACAGTTTGTAGCTACAGTTGCAGTGTTTACTCCAAGTAGGCCCACAGTGAAGTTAACGCCAAAACATCGCACGCCAAAGACATTGCAGCTGCGTTCCAACCAGTTTAGGAAGCTTCACGTTCTTTTGTGCTAGTGGAGCCTGACAGGCCTTCGCTAGCCACCATAATTCCGTTGCCACCCCGAGCGCGCCACCCCTTTTATTTTCAAACAGTAAATAACCAGTCGGATGTGAATGTGAACCTGGAAGAATCTGGACTCTTGTGTACTTGTGGCGTTATCTATGGGGATGCCAAAACTGCCACAATTCGCCAATATTCAACGCCACCAATCGGCTGTAAAAAATTAAAACCCGGGCGGTTTGCAGCTTTTGCCGGTGTGGTTTCTACAGTACAGTCATTGCAGGTATAGCCAAACCTGATCTGTGCCGGGGCTCATGATCAGAAACAAAAATGTAGGCTACAAACGGCCATTTCTGTGGCACGTTACCCAACAGGCCTCAATCCTGCTTACATTCGCTGATGGTTCCGGCCCCGCAGGTCTCCGTCAGGCCGTAGCCCTGCCCCACCGGGCAACAGAAACACACGTTCATGAAGCGCTGAGTGGCAGCAGACAGCGGCGCTCCACCTGACAGCAGGATGCGTGTTCGACCTCCCAGCAGGGAGCGAATCTTCCGGAACACCAGCCTGTATGGATGGAAGGAGGAGGAGTGAGCACCAGGGTGTCTTTTAGCCTTCCCATTTACACGTGTCGGAGGTCGTGCACATACTTGTCGCACAGCGGCGTGCTGTTTCCCTTGGCGAGCTGCTCCAGCTTGTAGTTGTACGCCAGCAGGAAGAGGGTTCTCTGGGCCCAGTTCATCTCTTCCACTTTGTTCATCACATTCTTATAGATGCGATCCATTATTTCCTGCAACGGGAGCAGAGGTCAACTGAAGACATCGGGATCCCATTTCTACGAGTCACTGGTGAATACTTTCTCATGGGTCGCGCATCTTATTGATATTAGTCTGAACATTTTAGAGGCGGTTTGTACACAGCTTCCTGTCCCCTACTTCCTGTTTCCTGTTCAACACCTGACCCACGTCCGGTCCACTCATTGTCCTCCACTGGCCGACTCACCTGGGACATTTTCAGTGATTTTCTCTTCAGACCTTGTCCAAAATAAAGTGCCTAAAAACAACAATTTGACCTTTACACTTTCATTTCCATTTAATTGACTGGAAAAGTGTGAGGGAAATTGTCACATCTTTAGCCTAAAAACAGGTTTAAAGGTCCTGGATTAGCAGAAAATTGAGCAAGAAGCTGTCACATGGTTGAAAGGAAGGAAAACACATAGAATCTATTCGGGTTTTTGATGCATTTACTATTTGAACGCGGTCTTAAGATATCTATATATTTCATTATTATTTGTGGTTCTTGTTTAACAAAAAAGAAAAGCAGAAAACTAAATGCTACTGCGCGTTCAAGAACAACAAACCGCCTAATGTGGAAGAGCTCTTTCCTAAACTTGATTGCATCCCAGTGGATTATTTATAAGCGGCCCATCAAATAAAAGGGGAACGGATGAAAACTGATGGTGTCACATATCAGCTGACTGTCTCCAAGAGAAGGATTCATGGATAAATGGGGGAAAGGTGGCCCCAGTGAACGTGGCTGAGAAAGAGGAAGTGGACATCACAGGAATCAGGACGCAGCCCGTCGTCATGTCGCTGCAATGTGTGGTTTTTTTGTGCGTGCGTGTATCGTGGGGAGAACCACATGGGGCTTTCTCACGTTCTGTTTACAGCTGCAAATGGCTCCAGACACTGGGGCCCTCTGGCCTTTAGACTGTGACCACTGGGAGATGGATGAGAGAGGGGGACAGAATCCAGCAACAAAGACGCAGTGGTTTAATATCTGCAGCCTGCAGCTCACCAGTACCACAAACTGGTTCATCATCTGAAAATGGTGCGGATTTTATTGAAAGGAGCTTCATCTCTCTTTAACATGTTATACTGGAATATCCAGGGCTAAAAAAGAGAGGCTGGAAAGTGGGATTCTGGAGTTTTAATGTGTTCTGACTCACCGGCACGGCTGCCATCAGAGTGGGCCGCAGGACACTGGCGTCTCCTCTGCTTCCTTTTTTGATCTTTGTAGACTTTGGGGAGGAAACACAACGTCTCTATATGACATTTTCTCATTCGATGTTGCCAGCTAACAGTAAGAAGAGGCGACACCTGGTCAGCGAGAGTCTGAGGCGAAGAGTAGCCGATCCTGCAGCCGTAAGAAACACATATGAGTTCCGCGCAGAGCTCCAGGACGTGGGCCAGCGGCAGGTAGCCGATGTAGGTGTCCTCCTCACTGCCACAAACATTACAGTTAAGAAGATAAATAAATGCACTTATATGCGAATCGTTCTAACGACGGTTAAACAGCCGCTCTTGCTCCACTCTGAAATTGCAGAGAAATCTAGACCCTTCAATCCCCTTTTAGTTAATTGATGGCATAAATGGGGGAGTTTGCACACTAATATCCCTCCATACACAAATATTTACAAGGAGACTGAGCGCTCATAAAGCTCTTTAATCTCCATCCTGGTCCACTCTCATCCTCCCACTTTTTTCCACCCAGTCACACTGCGCTTCCCTCCCGTCTGCGTTTCCGATAAAGTGGAAGGATTTCTCTTTTTCCTGTGAAACCTTCGGTCCTCGGATGGCAAATGCAGACTGACTCATTTCTATGCACGTGCACAGTTACACGTGGAAGCCTCAGCCAGGAAGGTTTTCCTCCCTAAAGCGGTGCAGACATTCCCTTTGCTTCCTTTAATGACGGTAAATGAAAAGGCAAAGGCGAGTTTATAAAGAACCGTATCTGAACTGTCCCTCTCAGACGCAACATGACTGATTAGATTCCTACCACATGTTTGGAATCCGCTCCGAAATCCCAGTGATGCCAGCGATTAGGTTGCTATGGGAGATGATGACACCTTTGGGAATGCCCGTGGAGCCGCTGGTGTACATGATGACGGCAACGTCCGAGGGCAACGGCGGCTTGCGCTCACGTGCTGCTGTAATAAAACCATAGAAGATAACACAAACACTCGCAACATCTTCAACTCTAGGAGCGGGAAAGGCAGCCGGAAAGAATGTGAATGCCGTGGAAGTGTTTAAAGATTCCGACAAAAACGTGTTTGGAGAAAAGAGATCTTCGGATGTCTGGACTGGAGAAAAAAAAAGGGCAGCAGGATGTAGCGCTGGTGCTGCCTCTGGCATCTGTTAGCTGGAGGCAGGAAGTGGAGGTTGCATTAACGTTCTGCCTCATGAAACACCATAAATGCTCCAAAGCTGTCAACACACGCCGACATATTTTCCCAGGACAGTTGCACAGTTGTTACTGCTGCAGCCACAGCGACTCTCCGCCTTTTTGGCTCCTCGCTGCCTCACATTAGATTCTTTTGAGTTCGTGGTCAAAGGGAAGAGCAGAGCAAAGAGATGCTTGAGTGACATGAGAACACGGCGACGGGCCTTCTCTGGAGGGTAATGGGTTCACAGTGGGAACCGCAGCGGTGCATTAATCAACTCGAAAAGTCGCCTCCCCCTTCTGATTAGCATCTTGGCCTCGTAAAACCAAACAAAAGGATGAACAGAGGGAAGGGAGGAAGAGTAAAGCATGTTCCAGCCACGGGGGGGGGGGGCTCCGTATTCCTCTAACTCGTGTTCTCTTACAGTTAATGTCATGTGAAGTTAGCAGTGCTGTGTGTAAACATGACCCCCCCCACGTAGCCCAGAGCATCACCCTCCCTCCTTAAACCTACTTCCTCTCTGTTTAATCTGCCCTCGACAGGCACAGCCTCTTGCTGGGGGGGTTGAGAATTAAAGGTGAAGCAGAGGCAAAGATTTGTCTTCCTCCATCTGCAGCGCTAACTTTAATAAGCTTTTTATCTTATCTTAATCTGACACAGATGTGCGCACTTCCTCATTCACATGACCTAACGGGGCCGATACCCACCCACCCACCCCCACCATCCTACCCCTAGAAACAACAAACTAAACACCCTGATAGGACTAATGTTTACTTTAAAACAACCCTAATACAGCAGCACAAAGGACATTTTTTCCTGTTCGACAATTTGCTTTTAATGCAAGTAGCCCAGCTTATGAACAGTAGAGTCACACACACACACACACACAGACAAACACACACACACTCTTACCAGCCTCAGACCTGGCTCCCAGTTTCTGAACAGCAGCCATGTTGTGGACACTGATGCCATGCGGATACCCGAGCCATGACGTCGGTGCACTGTCCACCACGATGATGTGCTGCAGCCTCGGCACTTCGATAAGGATAGCCTGACACACACACACACACACACACACACACACACACACACACACACACACACACACACACACACACACACACACACACACACACAAGCCGTGACATGAAGAGCAAACATGACCTGTGTGCATAATGAAAACCAGGTTTCTTGTCTGGCAGCGAGCGTGCACATCGTCATCCTGCGGAGAGGAAGCGTCTGAGGGCGAACGGAGGAACTGTGTTTATTCCACCTTGATAAAAGGAGAGACGGATGGTCGGAAAGCATTTGTTTGAACTTTGGAGCTGTAACAAGTAACGTTTGTCCCACGACGTTGATGTTCCCCCGGTCTCTCCTGGGGAATCAGAACTCTCGTCTTCCTGTCCTTCCCTTGCAGACGGGAGCCGACGCCGTGCACAGAGCAGAACAATATCCCACGTTTCCATTGGACTAACCCTGAGTCTGGTCTCCAGGAGCTCCCTGCTGGTGATGACATGGGTGACCTGGGCCTCCTTCAACCCGTGAGCGATGGCCGGACCCCCCAGCGTGGAGTACAGAGTGACCACTGCAACACACACACGAAAAATACTCTTTTTTATGGCAATATTTTAATTCTCAACAATATTTCTCAGTCATTACAACCAACAGAAACACCCTCCAGTGTCTGAAAACACTCATTTTTTTTAGAAAATACTGATTTTTCACATCGTCTCTTTCCCGTCCGACAGATCCACTAAAGAGCTGGCATTTGCTTGCTAAATTGATCTGAGAGTAGGAAAATGTTTAATGCTCTTTAACGAGAACATTGAGGGTTGGCTTTGCTTCCCTGTGCGAGGTGGCCTGAGGCCTCAGCGCAGCTTTAGAGCCAGTGGAAGCACCCCGATAAGCTCTTCGGGGATATAAACAATCCTGGTATGTAAGGCCGTATTTGTCCGACGACGCGCTGGGTCACGTCTACGTGCAAGTGTGAGCACACAAACATTGGATTTTGGAAAGGGATTGGAGGGACGTTACGGGCTAAAAGTGACAGGAAAAAAGTTTATAATTTCAATATTAGCAGTGGAACGGCAGTTTTAGCGGTGGTCAAATAACAACTACAGTTTGCACGTTGGTGCCGATTGCACGTGAGTTTTAAGTGCACATACAGTCTTGCAAGTCTATGGAGACAGGGCAGAGTAGTAGCACCATACTGTATCCAACCTCCATCCTCTCGCCCTCCCTCACACACGGGTTATGGGACGAGGCTTATTGACATCTCATTCTTGCGTCACGGAGCTCTGACACTTCCTGCTGCGTGCGTGTGTGTGTGTGTGTGCGAGTGTGGACGAAGGCCGTGACACCTCTAGGCGTGAGATCCAAACAGCGACGTGGGCCCCAGCTTTGCCACGGAGAGAGGAAGAAACGCTACAGCGCGTGGACAAACATTCGGGTTCCTGCTCATCCCGCGAGCTTCTTAGCGGCTCTTTGATGGAGCCCATGAATTCACAAAAGAGGCAAACCTAATTAAACAACAATAAGTAAAGAGCTAGAAACACACACACACACACACACACACTCGCTCTGCGAGGGAGTGAGGTCCTTGGGGGCCCTTGGCTGACTCCCTGATGCCTCTGTCAACATCAGATGTTCTTTTTAGACGCTTTCACCCCAGTTCTGACGCCAGTGGCCTTCACTTCTCTCCTCTCTTCCTCCCCTCTACCTCACCACGCTTTCCACCGTCTTGCTGTTTGTGTTTACAGGAGAGAACAGGGGGAAAAAACCCCACTACACATTACTTTGCTGCTTATTGTCAAAGCACGACGCTTTAATAGAGTCTAAACTAAAGCACAGAGGAACATGAAAAGGGTTTAATGAGCTTAAAATGCAGTAAATGGTGACTTTTGTGCAGAAGATATTCCAGAATAAATCAGTGGGTGAATCTCTCCATAGGTCACGGTGCATCATGTCACTATTATCAGCTTCAATTAGTTGTGTTCAGGTGCTTTTGTCGGTTTATAGCACTGAGTTATCGGTCCACACACAAATGCAGCTTCTGCTGCATCACATGAAAATAAACAGTGGAATTGTCTCATTTCTGTCTCTAATTCTATTGTTTTGTGGCGTCACAATCTACCTTTTTGTAACATTTAGTGAGTGCATTTAATTGCTAGATGAGACTTTTTCCTCTCGATGGAATAAATACGCTGGTGACGATGACAAACTGCACATTTTCATGACAGAAACTTTAAAAGGAGTTGAGAAAAAAAAGGGGGGGAAGAGGCAGAAATGGAACACTTATATAACCGCAAAGCAAAAGGGACAAATTGACCTTCTTCTGTCTCAGCTGGATCTGGCATGTTACAAGTTGTCAGCGGACACGCACACACACACACACACACACACACACACATTAAGAAGATTCTCAGTGGACAATAGAAATCAATGTGAAGAACACAGAACACAAAGTCCCAGTAGAACTTAATAGAACCCGATTTTATGAAAGTACAGATTTACTTCTTTAATCTTGAGATTAGTGTCAAAGTTTCACGCTCTGCCCTGATGCAGTGTGAGCTGCACCTGCTGGACACCACTGAAAAATCAATGAGGAACGGTGAAACCAAGAGGCAGATATCTACTGTAAAGGTACCGACACCCTGCGAGATGATCCTGTTGGACCCCCACAGAACCTCTCAGGTTGGCCCACGACGCCTTTCACCTAATCACGAGGCAGATGTTGCTCCATTACTCAACTTGTGCAGGCCGGAGGGGACTTACAGCGGAAGTTGTACATGAAGCAGGCCTGGGCAGCGATGATCCACTCGGCTCGCGTCTCACAGAAAATGGCAATGTTGTTTTTGGGATGTTGACCGAGTGACGCCAGCCCCCCGCCCAGCTGAGCTGCTGCTGTGAGGACCTCCTGATAGGAGAGCCAGTGGTACTCACCCAGAACCAGCTGAAGCAGAGGAGGGAAACATCATGGACATCATGTTAGTGCAGGTTTGACATGAGATAATCCCACAGTTCAGAACCGGGCTCAATAAAAGGTCACAGGAAATGATACAGCAGTTGCCAAAGGGAGCTAATTTCTCTTCTTCCGTCGTCTGCAAAAGCAGAAGATAAACAAAAGCATCTGCTTATAATTTCCAACATACATTGACAAAGACCGGAGCTTTCAGTGTTGTGTGCAGAGCAACGGTGCCCCCTAGTGGACATTATGTGGCGGTGCACGCTACACTCGAAATAAAAGCTACAGAAGTGTTTGGTGGATGGAACATGATTAATATTTATCATTTAAAACGGATTCAATATTTATAAGACTTTGAATTAAGTGGATGATTGAAGCTATGCCACTCAATTGATTTCCCGAGACATACCACAAAAACACAATAAACAAAGAAAAGCATACATTCATGATTGCTTTCCACTTGCTGTGCATAAAACAACATGAACAACTCTTTTCTTTAGCGGGATTTAAACAGCTTAGACTGATCAGGCTGTAAGGCTTATGTGTGGAAACGCAGTGGTATCGCAACTGCGCGCAGTTTGCTAACCCCCCAATTGTGCAGGCAGCGTGACACTTTGGGTCACATTTGCCAAAGCCACGTTCTGGATGAGCTGCGAATGCACGTCCACATTAGATCTGTGGAATTTAGCGTGAAAAATGATAAAATGGAAGTTCAATGAATGGACTCGTTTCATGCAGGCAACGACGTCTGAAATGATTATTAAAAGACATCAGGCCGAGTTGTGCTAAAATAGCTGCATTTTATTCATTTCCTTCTCCTCTTTTTACCTTTTTGTAGACCTTTCCATCACACTGTTCCTCGTCTTCCTCGCTGACGACCTCTCTCGTTCCCAGACAGTCCCTGTTTGGGAACCGCCTGGCCGTGTACTCGAACATCTTGTCCAGGGTGTCCAGCCCAGGCTGCAGTGATGTCACCAGCTCCTTGAGTGAGCTCACCGCTCTGTAGGGTCCCTCCGGACGTCCCAGCAACGAGTGCGCCTTCGCCCTCTTGGCTCGATCCCCCTCGGAGCCATAGTCGCTCCCAGCCTCCGGCGTGGAGACCCAACTGAGGACGCAGGCGGGCAGGAAGGTGATGAAGGTGTAGACTGAAACGACGCAGTGAAAGAGAAGCAGCAGCAAAGGGCTCAGGTCCTCCTGCAGCTTCATCTCGCCCACTTCTCTTCCTGTGCTGAGCTTGATTCACACTCCCTGACCAGATGTTCCCCCACTTCCAGATTTCTAGGAGTAAACAACAACCTGAGGTGAGCAACACCACCGTTCGAGGGGCTATTTCACCATCTAGAGTAAAACAAGTTAGTTTACTATCACCGCTGATGGACACATAAGAAACAGCAGAGGAAGAAAGAAGAGGGGGAAATTTACTGTTACTAACATGACAGGGAACAAGGAAAATACCAAAAAAAAGGGATCGGTTCTCCAGGATTCCATGAAATAACTGACTGGATGTGCAGTGGTGAATACATTCACTCTTTACACCCTTTTGTGCTTATTTATTGTAACAAAAAAGTAATTCTTTGTTCTTTTTTCCTATTATGCACCACTGGCTGACTCCATCCTAAGTCAGGAAGTTAATATTTGTGTCTCCTGTCAGAGAATAATTGAAAATTCATGAGGCAGAAGCGTGTTCGGCTGATAGGAAGCAGCACAGCCGTGTCCTAAAAGAACCTGCTCATCTTTCAGACAAATCTCCCCTGGAGAATCCCTCCGAGATTCATAAATAAATCAAAGGTTTCCAGCAGCTGTGGTCTCCCAAACCGCCATCTGTGCTCTACAGGGTTCTCTCCAGTGCTGTTGCTCAGACGGACATCTGGACGTTTGACCCCATAGCAGAGAGTTTGGAATCCTTTTAAACAGTCTGATGGAAAGTTGTGGAGGACAGGCGGCATGTCCGAGGACAAGCTGCCCTCTTCCAGAAGAAAGCATCCGTCAACTACGTTGTGAAGCAGATGCAGATAAAGAAATGAACTGATGTTGCTCTGGGAAACGGAAGGCAAATGGGAGGAAATGTGGGCCGACATTTCAAAAAAGGGACCTTTCAGCAAAGCTCTCAATGCACATAACTCGACGAACGAGGAGGATTCTTGGGGGTGAGGGCCATCTTGTCCCACTGCAGCACGCGACTCCGGCTCACACACCATTAATAGCAAGGCGCGCGCCGTCGCGCGGTGCTGGGCGCTTGCTCAATCGGTGGCTTTATGCAAGCGGCAGGCGCTGCAGGCAGGATTAATTGGGTAATATTGTGACACGGTCTGTTGGGAGGTGGGGTGCGCGTGCGTGTGTGCGAGAGGCTGCTGTTCCTCCGACGAATTGCGCAGATAAGAGCCTTTTCTGTTGCAGCTCTCGCCCCCGGCGCACCGAAACAGGCCCGAGACTCTTACTGAGAGTTAACGTGGCTACTGTGGCCAGACGGCGCACGCACACATGACTCGGTCTGGGCGTGCGTGTGGGCGGGCGGGAACAATTCGACCATTTCCGTGACATAATCAATACTTGCAAAACAACTTGGTTGCACTGAGGGTGAAAGTATTAAAGATTATGTCTGGATTATGAGGCTGTTCTCGCCTGCTTTACTGTGGCCGAGGCCACATTAGACCCCCTCTCGCATCCTCCTACCTCTTAAACTATAGTTGCTATTTTTAGACTAAAGAGAAATTGAGATTTCTTTCATACATGCTCGCTCAAGTGAGTTAATTAGCAGATTAATTTCCAGAGTGACGCGCATATTTCTGAAAATACAGCGAAGGAATCTGTTGTCTAATCACATCTTTCTATGTGGAACAAAAGCATCCCTGTTTGCCTCTTAAGGCTCGTGTCCTGCCGACTGTTGCCAGAGGACAACTTGGACGCAAATATAAACACATTTATGTTTTACACTTCACAACAAACCGGGACGTGTCCGTGCTTCTTGTGAGGGTGTCTACGCTAAAAAGAAATGTGGACAGAGACTTTATAGGATTAGAATTAAGTTACCAACCAATGATCATGAGTCCCATAATTGCAAGACAACTTCCGGTTTAGAATTTCACAAAAAAGTATTTCGCCTTGCGACGTTTTTGACGAATAATAATAAATTAAAGTCGAATCGCTTGCACGTGTTGTCAGAACGTCTACAGAAGCCAAACAAGAAGCCGAACTATCAAATGGAACACGTCGTTATTCGCGCCGCGCCATCATCTGGAACAGTTTTTACGCACGTCTATGCGATAGTTAAAAATGAAGCCAGCTTAACTGGAAACGTTGGGTCATAAATTCCAGACGTTCCCCGTCCATTTAGACGGAGTAGAGGAGAAAAAAAAGAGAATCTAGAATGAGGATGTGTGTGAACGTTTTAAAACTGGCAAGGACAAAAGTTGTGTACCTGTGCGTATGTCTCCACCCGGCTCGGTTCTGTTTATCCGAACACGCCTGGGCCGCAGTCGGTGCGTGGAACGTTTTTCTCCGCCTGCTCAAATTCTAAATGTCCATATTTCGGTGCGGTTGGAGCCCGGAAGAGACGCGCCGGCCGCGCTGCTGCATGAGGATGGATGTTGGGCTGCGGGGGGGTGGGGGGGTGGTGAGGCCGAATCCTGCCTTCTGATTGGATACTAGGAGTGGCGCGTGCAGAGGGCCGGGACAAACGGAAGGAGGTCGCGAGACGGTTGTCAAAGGAGCTGGGGGGGCACGCGCACTGATTGTGTCGCCGTCGTAATAATCCGATTGGATTAGTTATAATTGCTGTTCCCAGATATTCCCGATAGTCTCAGTATGATTAAAGAATGTTTTCAATCCTAGTTAAAGAGGATGCTGGATTCTATCCCAGAGGTCACCGAGACGACCGCACAGGTCACTGGTCCCTCAAACATCTCACGCTTTAGGGCCATTTTTATAAAAATCCATATACTTCACAAACATCTAATATTGTTGCGCAATACTGCTGCCATACATTGTCAACATTGGTCCCAAAATCATAATGATTTTGTCATGAATCAACAGATCTAGGGTAAAACTTGTAAGGTATAATAAATTGAATGAATGTCTAAGTCACATAAGAATGATTTCAATAGGGAAAAAAGATGTCGGAATATTTTAATTAATCTGTTAGCATATTAGACAAGGAGGTTTTTTTTGGTCCAGTAATGGTCCATGAGCTATAAACCCAACTGGGGTTGAACCTCATCCTAACGTAAATCTGACACCCAGAAGTCTCCTCTTGTGACAAGCTTTCACAATGATAGTTGTCCTTTTACCCACACTGTAATCCACAGCTGGAATACACACCTGTAAAAACACTTCCAGAATTGTTCGTCCAGTCAAACGTGTTTCTCAAAACGAGTTAGACTACAGCCAAGACTGGGATCATGGTGACTTTCATTAGAGGTGAAGGAGGAGTCAGTCACAATGAGGCAAGAAAGCAGTTCCAAATGTGCAGATTTCATAGAGTAGCTAATTTAGTTCATGTAATGCGTCTTCATAAATAACAAGGTTCTTGATTCCAGTTTGCTTATGATAAAAGCAGAAGTGCTGTTTCCAACAGAAAAAGATGTAAACTAAATGAATTTATCCCTATTTGGGAAAAAATAAAGCAACCCCCCCCCCCCCCAAAAAAAACAGTTATCCCAAAACAGATTAGCATTCAAAAAGCAAAAAAAAGTTAACTGAATTGACTAGACAAAACAAAAAACAATAAGTAATCTCGCTACTTATATGACTTGTAACGTTCGTTACCTGTCACCGAAGGCACCTTCACAGTCTGTCGGAAACAAGAGTTTTATCGTGAACCGATTTCTAGTCAGGCACCACTCTAGTCAGCTACTACCTGCCGGAGAGGTCCTTTTCTTTTAGGCTAGCGTGGATTAGCTTTCATCATGCCGACTGTTGGGGTAAAACGGGATCTCCTCTTCCAAGCTTTGGGTCGAACATATAGTAAGTAATACCAAATAGCATCGTACACATATGACTGCGTTGTCTTGTCTGTTGTAAAAGGTTTATTTAGCTCCATTATGTGGAAGAGTACTTTACAGCCTTGTCCCGTTAGCCTCTCGGCTAACGAGTTGGGAACTTCTCCCTTCCTACTTTGACTCTATGTATTTCGGAGTGTAAGTTATATTAATAATGATATTTACATTTATTTGGTGTGATTTAGTAAATATTGCAATTGTAAAATGCTCTCAATTACTCCAGTGACATCTCGGTGCAGGATGTCAACGTGATTGCATCATTTCTCCCGGCATCTGCCATTTAAATCTGACCAATGTGCAGTAAGAGCAGCATTATTGTAGCCATCAACGATTGGATGCTTGGCAATATGGAACGGGGCATTTATTAAAAACGGTACTATACAACAGTATTAATAACTGTGTCTTTCCCTGCTTTATAGCTGACGAAGAGTTTGACGAGCTGTGCTTTGAGTTCGGACTGGAGCTCGATGAAATTGTGAGTCATTAGTCTTAAATATGCGTCTCAGTCCTCAAATTACTGTTAACATTTAGTTTGAGTTCATGCACAGTAGTCGTTGTAATAGCACCCAGACGGTGGTATTTGCTAACTGTATACTGTCAGGCGGATTTCCATAGTTTAAAAGGTCTTCTGTATAAAACCCTGCTGACTCGCCTCTTACCTTTTCACAGACCTCTGAGAAGGAGATAATTAGCAAAGAGAAGGGTGACTGCAAAGCATCGGGAGCATCTGAGGTCATTCTCTATAAGATCGATGTGCCAGCTAATCGCTATGACCTCTTATGTCTGGAGGGGTTGGTCCGTGGGATGCAGGTCTTCAAAAACAAGTAAGTACAGTCTTTCAATGAAAAAGTAACACACTTTTTGTGGATGACGGTATCAGTTGTGTTGCATTTAAAGCTCCATTGTGGTTATATTTAGTTGAGCTGCTGTGACTCTTGCGTTGCAGGATGGAGGCCCCTCGCTACAGACGCGTGGGCCCGGCCCGTGGGCAGCCTCAGAGGCTGGTTATTACGAAGGACGTGAGTGGTTCCGTCGCGTCGCCGATGATGGGATTAGCTTTTGATGGCAATCCAAAGTCGGTTTGATCACAGTGAATGTTTGTTGCTGTGGGCAGACAGCAGCAGTGCGACCGTACGCCGTGGCAGCGGTGTTGAGAGACATCACCTTCACACAGGAGCGATACGACAGCTTCATCGAGCTGCAGGAGAAACTCCATCAGAACATCTGCAGGTGGGCTCAGTAGTTTGGAATTTGAACGTGTTTATACCAAAAACACCAGGTGAAGGCTGAAGACAGCGTAGATAACGGATGTTCTCATTTTATTTGCAGGAGGAGAACCCTGGTGGCCATTGGGACCCATGATCTGGACACCATATCCGGTCCTTTCACATTCACAGCCAAACCACCTGCAGACATCAGCTTCAAACCCCTAAACCAGACTAAAGAGTTCACTGCTGTCCAGCTGATGAGCCTCTACAAGGTAAAGGATGAACTTCCTCGTGGAATAGAAACCTGTTCAACAGGTGTTATAACGTTGCTGTTCTGACAGGCAGACAATCACCTGAAGCACTTCCTTCATATTATTGAAGACAAGCCTGTGTACCCGGTCATCTACGACAGCAACGGCGTCGTTCTGTCCATGCCTCCCATCATCAATGGTTGGTACTTTGGCTCTGTTTTTCCCAACACAATTGTCACTTTATCGCCTCTTGTGAATTTATTTATTCGCCTTTTTTCAGGGGACCATTCAAAAATTACCCTAAAGACAAAGAACGTGTTTATCGAGTGCACGGCCACAGATCTGACCAAGGTAGAACCGAGGCGAAGGACCATTGCGTGCGTTGTTAGATGCTCTATCAGACCAATAACTGAGCGTTTGTCTCCAGGCGAAGGTTGTGTTGGACATGATGGTCACCATGTTCAGCGAGTATTGTTCACAGCCCTTCACGTAAGTTAAACAATCCTGGCAGTGAGGGTTATTTCAGCCTTACTGTTGGTGACCTTTTCACTATTACAGTGATGTCACAAGATCTGTTCCCATCGTTCCTCCGTAATACAGTCCGTGTTATTTTGGTCTATTTTAACCCAGTTACAGACTCGGTGGTGTAACTATTACAGACCCCTGGTGGCTGAAACGAATCGGTTGATGGTGACGTTTCTCCTGTCCCTCACTCTTTCAGGGTGGAGGAGGCTGAGGTGGTGTCTCCAGATGGCCAGATCTACAAATATCCAGTACTGTGGCCAGTCTATGCGCAATGATATTGTCTGTTTTTCTTTGTCTTCCGTCTTCTAAAGTCCCTGCTCCTATTCCCTGGTTTGTATTTAAGGAGTTGGCCTACAGGAAAGAGAAGCTTTCCGGACAGTTGATCAATAAGAAAATCGGCATTAGGTGAGTGCAACAAAACGCGGGTAAAAATGTTTAAAACCCTTTCATAGCGGTTGTCTGTTTCCCTCAGCGAGTCAACGGAGAGGATCGCCCAGTTGCTGACTAGGATGTGCCTGCTGTCCCACCCCACCGGCGTGGGGGATGAGATCGAGGTCGAGATCCCACCCACTCGCTCGGACGTCATCCACGCCTGCGACATCGTCGAGGATGCCGCCATGGCCTACGGATTCAACAACATCACCCGCACCATCCCTCGCACCTACACCATAGCTAACCAGGTAGCCGCTGACCTGTGCCATCGGGTCTGCCTGACACCAAGTGTGTGCTCTGATGAAATGTTTCTATTTTCAGTTTCCATTGAATAAACTCACAGAGCTGATGAGGCAGGAAATGGCGGCTGCAGGATTTACAGAAGCTCTCAACTTTGCTTTGGTAAGAAAAACACAACACAAACAATGTTTTTGGCAAGATGGCGGCAACATAGGCTGGCAAACTTTTTTTTCTTTTTAAGTGTTCTCGAGAAGATATTTCAGACAAGCTTGGAAAGAAGATTGCAGACACCAAAGCAGTGCATATTTCCAACCCCAAGACTGCTGAGTTCCAGGTAAATAAATCTGGATTCTTTTGTTCAGAGCTGCCCAGAAATTGCAAAAACACTATTTTTGTACACAATAAATCAACTAATTTCTAGGTTTTGTCAATTTTCATAGCTTTAGCTTAGGAGCAGCTCTTGAAATATACACATTCATACAAACATGGCAGCGGAGAAGATCTAAACATTACACGCTTTGTCCTGGAGGGGGCGCTCCTTCACAAAAGATTGTCCTAAACATGATCGTTGTGCCACCACTAGGTGGCGCGCACCTCTTTATTGCCCGGCCTGTTGAAAACCATTGCTGCCAACAGGAAGATGCCTCTTCCTCTCAAACTCTTCGAGATATCTGACGTGGTGCTGAAGGATGAAACGAAAGGTGACTGTCTCTATAGAATGATTGGGGAAAGGTATTATCCTCTCAAACTTCCAAGAGGTTTACTTGTGTGGAAGTGTAGCACTCGCATTTACCTTAAATTTAATCAAAGTTGTATGGTTTAGCCCTGTTTCAGTGTTGCTGACACTGTCATTACCTGTTTCCACAAACCAGATGTGGGCGCCAGGAACTGCAGGCGCTTGTCTGCCATTTACTACAACAAGAACCCGGGCTTTGAGGTGATTCACGGCCTGCTGGACCGGACCATGCAGCTTCTGGAGGTGAAGCTTGGACGGGGGGAAGGCTACCACATCCAGGCAGCAGATGGTAAGAACAGTTGACTGCAGCAGCAGAGGGAAGGTCACAGGATCATATTTAAGAGCTGGGAAAAATCCCAGTGAGGCATTATAAAAAGCCCTAGTTTGGTTATCCTCGCCACGCTGGTGAACAAATAAATCTCTGTCGTGCGTCTAATTGAATAGTCTTAAACTGGGAGGAGGGCCTACAGGGCTGCGATTGGTCGTGTGATCGCTCCGGCAACGGAGGGTTGCGAAATCTCCGCTGTGCTGTTTTCAAGTTGTCAAATATGTTTGTGGTGTGTTGGAATCCATCTGTAATGACATCGGCCACAAACATTAGCCCTGCGTTATCCACTGTGTACTGTGGTTTGGTTAAATTACTGTAATTCAGCATCTGGAGAGCATTTCTCCCACCACTTTATCTACCATTCCTCCTCTTCTGAAGCCTTCTCTCCACGGGGGCTTTTTTAATAACCCCGATTCTTACAGCTTTCCAATAGATTCCTGGAGTGCATCACGATTCACAGGTTTGATTTAGTCTCAGATCATGTTGCCTGTTGATGCTTTGAACCATTGTGGAGTTTTGAATGTGCGTTGTAGCCAGAAGAGTTCAGGGAATCGACAACAAAGGCTTGTTTACGCACGCATGCGCAGCAAGTTAGCACCGATGCGCTCTGGGACGCCGGTATGTCATTGATCACTGGTCCGGCATCTCTTTGATCACTAACGATCAAAGGTTCCACCAGCTAATTTCAGAGATCTCCACTCTGTGAATGATGAAACTCATCTGTGCAGCAGCGCACGAGTTTTAGTGCTCGTGATCGAGACCGTTGCGTCAGGATTGGGTCTGTTCCCGCTGTCATCACACATGATCCAGCAATGTCAGCGCTGCTAAACAATCAGAAGAGTCCGTCCTCAGGCTCTGACGTCACCTGGAGCTTCTCCGTGCTGCAATCTCCTTTACTCTGATCTTCAGCTGGCGGGCGTCAAGGTCACACGCTGCAGAGCTCCGACTCCCATTCAGACTGCAAATCAATGAGCTCAAATATCAGCAAATGGGCTCAGGGTGGGGGGGGGGGGGGGGGAGAGGGGAGAAGGAGGCGTGAGCGTGTGGTGAGTCTGCAGTGTGGGAGAGTGCAAGGGAGTCACGTGGGATTCTGCAGTAGTGAGGAGGAAGACGGATTGCACCGTCCCCCCCCCCCCCCGGTGCTGAGACTGTCCGTCTAAGGGGAGAACACAGAGGCATTACGCAGTGCCCCCCCCTTCCCCACTGCCACACACAGGCTTTGCGCCATTCGCCTAATGTGCACGCACACGTCAGCGTGTCCTTAACCCCATTACAGTGTCACGGCCCCCCCCGGCCCAGCAGCTCACCTGACTCGCACACATTCGCAGGAGGTGTCAATCAGCCGGGCGGAACGCCGCCGCAGACGAGGGAGGGGGGCGGCTGTGGGAGCGCGGGTCAGCTTAGGTTCCTCCACTCAGCAGGTTGGGAGGCACGAAATAATGAGTCCGGGGATCAGGAAGGGAGGAAGAGACCACTTAAGAGACAGATGTCCACGTTCCACTTAACAACTGTGTCCAAAGCCAGGGCTCTATTCCTGCCCCATTAGGCAAAGGGAACATCTTCCCTTCCCAAATTGCCCAAAGTGTCGGCCATTATGCATTTTATAATGATGTAGATTTCAATTTGCCCTTATTTACCTGTGATGTCTTTAAGTTTTAAACAACTGATGCCCAAAGCAACTTCATGCTCCTTTCAGTGTGGGGGGGGGATCTAGAAACCACTGGATTAACGCCCATATTAACCTTCTCTGGAGCTTTTATTGCTGCAGCAACAATCACTGTGGCTCCTGTTGCCTGAAATAGTGAATGTAATGTACCATTCTGGCCTTTAAAAAGCTGTTTTTCCATGTAAAACAAAAGTGCAGGATTCTTATCGACTGGCTAGTTATTTTTATGGTTGCCATGGCATTCTGCTGGTGGTACACGAACGTGACGTGGGAGTCCATTAGAGCACGCCAAATTAAATCCAACTTTGAAGGTGAGAGGTTACAAGCAGCTCCGTCCCGACTTCGTCTTGGTGAAAGTTACCGATTCGTCTTCCACAAAAGTGACACGCGTGTTTTGGAAGCCTTCCTCCGTCCAGACTGAACATCAGAGCAGTGGGCTCTGGAACCCATTAGCACAACAGCGTGGGAAGGAGCAGCGCTCTCTGGGAAAAGCCGTATCTGTGTGTGTGTGGAGCTGTCGTTATGGAAACACATCTATCTTGGTAAATGACCAACAAGTCCATCATTCTGTCTGCCTACATGTCTTTAATGAAGTGAGCAGAAGCCTCGTGTGTCTTCAGCTCCTCTTGGTTCCGGGGCTTTTTTACTCCTGCAGGACTGAATTAACTGTGACTCAGGCAGCAGATTCTGACCCCCAGCTTCTTCATCTAAACAGTCTCTGCTGTTTCCCTGTCAGATGCAAAAAGGAAGCACTATTTCCTGGAGTTTTAACTGGAGTTAACGCGGTTGAGTGGCATTTTTCCTGTCGATAATAATCCT
Organism: Takifugu flavidus; assembly: GCF_003711565.1. Lineage (NCBI taxonomy): Eukaryota > Metazoa > Chordata > Actinopteri > Tetraodontiformes > Tetraodontidae > Takifugu > Takifugu flavidus. Next base: position 1,343,684 of record NC_079531.1, on the reverse strand, counting down.
AACTTAATCGCCCCTGGTGGTCAGCTGCAGTACAGGCGTTCTCATTTCTCTGTTCCCATTCAGACTCCACCTTTTTCCCGGGTCGCTGTGCGGAGATATTCGTTCAGGGGAAGAGCGTCGGGCGTCTCGGAGTCATCCACCCGGACGTCATCACCCGCTTCGAGCTGAACATGCCCTGCTCGGCCCTGGAGTTGGACATCGAACCTTTCCTGTGACTGACACTTTCTCTTCTTCATGCTCCCTGCTGGTTAAAGTCGGCGCCTCGTTAACGCTCTCGCCTTTGCTCTTCCAGTGGTCGCGCTGCTGAAACCAGCCTCACCAATGAAGTCCCCATGCAGGAAGTCGTCAAGCGCAGGTTTCCTGTCAAAGAAGAGTCCTCGCAGGCCCCGCCTTCCTGCCCCGCCTCCACCAAAACTGTGTTTGGCGACATGAGCACACCAGTTGGCCTCAAAGCTCTCAACGAGTTCCTGGCGGACAGGAGCTATATGGAGGGCTTCTGGGCGTCCCAGGCTGACACCTCAGTGTTTGACTCCCTCCCTGTGGCTCCGTCACCAACACTCTGCCACCTGCGGCGTTGGTATAACCACATCAAGTCTCTCCAGGCTGAACGAGGCAGCCTACCGTCAGCCAAGACCCAGTTTGTCCTTCACGATGCCTCAGGAAACGACGCCAGCGACGACGACATCGACCTCTTTGGCTCGGAGGACGAGGAAGAGGCCGCGGAGGCGGCGAGAGTGAAGGAGCAGCGCCTGGCCGAATACGCCGCCAAGAAATCCAAGAAGCCAGCTCTCATCGCCAAGTCCTCCATCCTGCTGGACGTCAAGCCGTGGGACGACGAGACCGATATGAAGAAGCTGGAGGAATGTGTTCGCAGCGTCAGCATGGAGGGGCTGCTGTGGGGACAGTCCAAGCTGGTCCCCGTAGGCTACGGCATCAAGAAGCTCCAGATCGGCTGCGTGGTGGAGGACGATAAGGTGGGCACCGACGTGCTGGAGGAGGCCATCACCGCCTTCGAGGATCACGTGCAGTCTGTCGACGTGGCCGCCTTCAACAAGATCTGAATCCCCGAGGGATTCGGCGACGGGACCATCCCACATGCTTTTGTTGACTTTGTTGCTGAGTCTGCGATCAACATGTGAAGCTCAGGTTCATTTGTACACTAAAGCCTGATGGAGGGTTGTCAGGAGAAATAAATCCATCCCAGCTTTTGAGTGTCTTTTCTGCCGTGTGTTTGTCAACTGCAGGCCTTCATCACGACTCTCGTCCCTCCTGCAGACGCTACGAGCGTCCAAAAGATGCTGTAAGCGTCCATGAACGGTAAAGCAGATGCTGAGAGCAGAATAAGGGGAACAGTGGATCATTCCTGTGTTTATAGCATCTGCACATCACAGGATCATGCTTTTGGCTGTACAATTTCAACAGGGTTCAACTTGGGATCAAACTACCAACGTCACGGCCGAGCACAACAACATTGTTTACAGCTAGCTCAGTTAGATGTACATTTAATAATGAATCCCTGTCCTTATCTATTAAAATTAATGTTAAAATGCAATCGCATATACATTGAAATGGTCCATCTCTTTGGGTCGTGTGTGAAGGTCATGACAGCCCCAGCAGGACGAAGACCCTGTTGACCAGTATGGAGTTGACAAGTCCAACAGCCGTGTACGTGACAAACTTATAGGGCACTTCGATCTCCTTCCTCCTCCTGGCGCCGCTGTCGTTTCTGGGCACTTTGTACCAGGAGTACAGCACCCGCAGGCTCAGCGTTTTCACCACCTGACGGGTTCCCACTAACGCCAACACCCCCACCAGGAAACGAGCGGCGCCCCACGCCAGCGCGTGCAGCGTCAGGGTGGGCAAAGGGGCGGGCAAGGGCCCCCCAGGCTCAATAGTGAGCCCCAGCCGCTCGCTCACCCAGTACCCAGCGAAGCACCCGCCGCCTGCTCCGAGAATGGTGGTGGTATCCCCCCGCGTGGTGCTGTAGTGGCCCAGGTCCGGGTACGTGTAGCTCAGGAAGAGCGGCAGCATCAGGCCCACGGCCGGGGAGAGGGGGCTGCTGAGCTGGAACTGGTCGATGGCTTCCCAGTAGGGGTAAGTGAGGAGGATGAGGACGGCCGAGAGCAGAACGCCTGAGATCACGTCCTGAAAGCAGGACCAGAAGATGCTTTAACGTGAGCACTGCACGATTTTGAGGTTACTTTTGTGGTGACTGGGAAGTCTGGAATAGTGTGAACTGACAAATCCTGGACAATTGAATGTCTCGTCCGTGTGCTACGTATGATATGTGCTGCCAACTGTCTGCGTTCTTTTTTTCAGATGGCGTTCTGGAGATTAGCCAAGAGCTACGGAGCAAGATGAGCAGATTAGCAAGGTCAATGCAGGAGTTTCCCATATCACAGAGGTGGTTAGGTTACCGTGGAAACTCGTAACTGCTGTTTAAGAGATTAGGATTAGAAAAGGACACCGCGTGATTGTCATCTCTATAAGTTCTACATTCTGGAAGAGCGCGTATAAAGTTCTGGTCTAAACAAAAGTTTAGAAAGATTGATTTTTTAATATATGAAGTCCAACTTTTAAAATAATTATAAATGACCCCCCCCCAAACCTTTGTTTCAGAGTGGAGCTGCCAGGATTTAATAACTTAAAAATGTACGGAAACATGAAAATATGCATTATTAATCCAGCGCGGGGCTAAAAAGCTGCAATGTGCACGTGTCGGGAATCCTTTACCAGCACTGAGTGCATCCCTGTGTAGAGGCGGCTCAGGCTCACCAAGGACGACATCGTCACGGCGACCATCAGGCCCACCTGGAACGGAAACTGAGACGCGGAAACACAGACTGGGATCAGTGATTGTCCAGACAAACCTGACTGGGCGGAATGTGACCACGTGCCCCAAATTCCCCCTCCTGGAACATCTCTGGAACACGGTTTCTTCCCTGTTTGTTTCTGATCCAATCCTTCATTCATTAATCCTCCGGATGACGACACTGACCTGTCACGTGCTTCTACGCTCCATCCTCTCCTTCACCTACAGCGGCAGGTTTTGCCCCCCCCCCTCCATTTCAATAACAGTGAGAAGAGAGGGCTTGTGCATTCATTCACCTCCCCCTCCCCTGCTTCCCTCCTCTGCCCTTTTTTCCTGTGTCTTTTCCTGTCTTTTTTTGCAGCTGGAAGCCTATTCACTGGTAGTTCATGAAGAGAAGGTTTTTTTTTTCTCCTGAATGGGTCACAAAGGATGCCGGGGACAGGAGGGGGTCACTCTGTGATTGACTGTCGCGACCCCTGACCTGCTTCGGGAACTGGGCGAGTTGCCCCGAGGCCTTTTAACTATTGAGGAGCCGAGGCTGCAGCCTGCTACTCCTCTATAGCTGTGCACGCCCTTTTCTTTTGGGGTCCCATGAGGAATGTTGGGCTGAATCTTACTGTACGTCTCGATGATTTTCTTGACCGTATGAAGGCAAATCATCAAACTGGCCGAGACAGTGTTTGGCTTTTGCTCTATAACGTGTCGGTTGAGTAAAGCAGCACACGAGTGAGCCGCTGACAGGTTTATTGACTAAAGCGAGGAAGCGTCGGGAGGAGGAGGAGGGAGGGGGAGAGTTGGACTGACAGTCATTGACTCGGTGGAGTCCATCAGAAAGGCTCGACGGGTGTGGCGGATGGTGACTGATGATGACTGCTGACCCCGCCCCTCCGGGACCATTGTCCAACAGCTCAGTCAGGACGCCGTGATGGACAGCGGAGCCACTCCCACCGTCCCACTCAGCTACCTGAGGAACCGCTGCCATCTACAGGCTCCCCCTGACCCGAATGAGGCCACATTCATTCAGCAGTTCACTTGGATCGGCCAATTTTCGCCAACCTGAAAGGGCAGCCGTCCTCCTGACTAAATGGCAGCATAATTAACCTGCTAACGAGCTGCCTAATGACTGCCCCAACGTACCCTTCCCATTTATACCGGAGGTGTTAAGAGCACCGTTTGCAGCCTTCAGGACATCGGCGCAACTGTTGACGTGAGGTAATTACCAGCACAGCACAGACAAAACATACAACACAAGTCAAATTAAAGCTTTAAACTTCTCAATTAGTGCACGTGGACTGGTGTGCAGCTCACCTGGAACCTGGATTGAGCACTAAGCAGGACCGTGAAGGAGATGGCGGTGGCCGCCATGGCGTGGGTGGAGGGCAGTCCGTACTCTACGTCAACGCGCGTCTCCAGCTTGACCACAGGGGGCGACGGCGGACGGGGCAGCTTCAGCAAGTCCTTCATCAACTGGCCGATGTACATCACCATCTGGCAGAGGGCAGATCAGGCAGATGTTGGCTGGCTGGTAGGTTGAGCAGATGAACGCATGCTGAAGAATGTGTGCAAATCTAGTCAACATGGTCTTGAGGCGGATGCTTTTCTGTTGCCACTCAACCTTAAAGGAAGTCGCATTATTGGCAGCCATAAGATTACAGCATTTTCACAATGCCACATAAAACCGAACACAAGCTGGACTGTAGTGAAAGATTAACAAAAAAACCCCCCCAAAGCTAAAGACAGAGAAATATGATGACAAAATAATGAGTAGAGGAAGTCTAATCCTGAGTAGACGATGCTCAAGATCTAATCTTACACTCTCATAATTAAGTCATGACTCTGCTGCTCATGTAAAATAAAGGATGGAGAGCTACAGTGGCAAGAGCAGACACTGCAGTCATATAATAAAAAAAGCTATTGTGAGAAGGGGGGGGGGGTCTGGGGTTGCCAGCACTGCGAACGATGATGGCTGCTGGGGTGGCGGCACACTCAGGGCAAAAAGCGCCCGGTAGATGTGTGTGTGCGAGGGGTGTATTTGTGTGTACACCCCCCTTCTGAAAGTGCTGCCCCTTCTCTTCTAAGAGATCCCTGCGGTCCTGGCAGGGGCAGCCTGCTCCGGCTTCAGGTTTATTTAAAGCTCCTCCTTGTATATTTAATGAACGGCTGTCTTGGCGAGGCGGCTGGCAGGCAGCGTGGAGAAGGAGAGCAGGATGCTAATGTGTGTGTTTAAGGGAGAGAGTGGAGAGGGTGTTATTACCATCTCCACTGTAATCAGGAGATTCTTGTTACCGGAGGAAGTGAGGAAAAACTGCTCTTATTGGGGCAACTTGTGCAGGAAGTTGAACTTGTTTCTGTCCTATGCTTAATGTCTTGTTGACGAATGCAGGGTATATAACAATAAACCCATTTGTACGCACGCCACCCGCTCTGCTCCCCACGCCACCATGAATGTGCCAACCAGCGCCGGCTCACATGATATGATACCCTCGCCCCACCCCTGGCAACACCGCCAACACAAACAGTCATATTCCAGTGGCTCTCATTAGTCCCACCAAAGAGCTGACCCAGAATCAGCCCAGTCACATTAGGGCAAAGCTAAAAGACATGTCAAGACACACAGTTGTGTCAGAGTGTACGACCGGATACGGCGTTGGACTTTGGCCTGTCAACATGTGGAGCCCAGCAGCTGTGATTGGCCCGCGTGTGTGTGCATATATCAGATGTGTTTTGTTCCACAGTCACACATTAAATCCCTGATTGGATTTCTTTTCAGCGGTCCTAGAAAATACTGTGTTCAGGGCAAATGTCAATAAAGTTGCGTTCTTCTGAATGGCCAATAGCAACACCACAGGCTGCAGTCGGAACCACAACAACCTCGGGAATGATGAAAGAGAGCCAATAAACACCCACGTTAGCCCATATATGGCTATTAAATCCGTACGTAGATTAATATTAGCAGGACAGGAACAGCCTAGAGGTTAGGACTTCTAATGGGTCTGGGTGGCTAGGATTCAAATCCAGTTATTCCCTCTGGAATAGCTTTAGCAGAATATTGTTGTCTTTAATCATAGATAATATAGTATAATAATAATAGCACAATACGCAATTAGCCAGCAACGTTATTTCAAACGACTCTGCATCCTTCAATCATCCTCACCCAGCTTTAATCTTCACACAAAGCAGCTACCACTTTCTTTCTAGACTAGATAATTAATCTAAACAAAGTTTAAATGATACTTGAGCATCCCAGTGACCTGCCATCCTGGCTCCCACTCGCCATAGCATTCCAGCTAAGTGCTTTTGTCCTGGATGAGACCGGAACACTCATTCAGCTGTACCAAGGTCATCTCTGTTAGCCACCCAGGTGACCCGCCTGTCTTCGGAGCCCTCCGTCTATGCTAACGAGCCCAGTGGGTGTGTGACCTGCACCTGCGCCACAGCAGCGCGGCCCATATGGTTAATGACTGAAATGTTCCCTAAGCCAACCAAAGTCACACCTCAAATTAGTGCAACGAATTTTTGAAGGACAAAAAGGTGTGTGTGTGTGAGAGAGAGTGAGAGAGATTCATGGGTCTAATTTGTTTGCTCACAGGTCTCACTTTGAATATTTCACTCAGTTGCATTCTCTCTCTCTCTCTCGCTCTCTCTCTCTCTCTCTCTCTCTCTCTCTCTCAGTGAACCTTGGATAACTCTAGCAGCACAATGGCAGGATGCTATTAGAATTTAAAAGTGTGGGGTGAGAAGCCCCCGGGGGCTGACAGACCGAATGGTCAGAACCAGAGAGAGAGAGAAAGCTCGGAGCGCTCACAGGGCCAATAAAACACACCGCTGGTAGAGCGGGGGGGAGGGGAGCTCGGAGGAAAGCTGGTAATGTCTAACTAGAAGGAGGGCAATGAGCGTGTTTAGCAGGCCAGGGACGTGCAAGCATGTGTGTGTGTGTGTGTGTGTGTGTGTGTTGGTGTTTATGTGTGCGTGAAAGGAGTTCACACAGAGGCCTGGTGCAGCCAGGATGCCAAGAGTGATATTTCTTTACCCTGAGGGGCCAAAAAAGAGGTTCAGACACAGGGCACCCATCTAGTGCTCAGGGCTAGGACACAAAGGGCACCAAAACAGGCAGATCAGAACACAAAGTGGAAAAGAGAGGGGGGAATATGGGGTCTGTGCCCGTCTGCGTCTTCAGAAGTGTCAAAGGGACCACGGCTGGGATCATAGTTGACATGTTTTCAGGGCCCCTGGTGGCCCCGTGCTTTACTATTTAAAGATAAACATCTAAAGGGAGATACTGGCCGGCCTCTTCCACTGAAGGGTCCTCATGTGTGGCCTCTGTCTATGTCGGGGGCCCCGGTCTGGTTGGCCCTGGTCGTCCACTGGCCTGGGGACATATGGGTGGACATGGCGGTGTCATAGACAGGTCACTGGTGGGGGGGGGGAGAGGATGAAAGGAGGTTGAAAGGTGAAGAAAGGGAGGAGAAGAGAGGTGCGATTGTGGACCCATAAGACTGGAGACTTGGATTTCTGGTGTCCTGGCACTGACCCCCCCCCCCCCCACACACACACACACACACACTTTCACTCTCTCCAGCTGTGACCTACAGTCCACATGTTGACCAGGCGTCGGCAGAGGAATGGGTCCAGGTTCCAGTGGATGCAAGGCAAGCAGGTGATGTAGAAGATCTCGTGTCCCATTCCTGCAGAGAACAGGAAGAGGAAGTGCAGCGGCCAGTTCCTCACCTCGTAGCGAGGCCGACCGCAGCCCTGCAAACACAAACACAAAATAGTGAGCAGCAGATGGTAATGGGGGGTTTGAGCTCAAATCTTTATTAATAGAACAGCCCAATGACCCTGAGCGAAGAGCTAATCACCATCACCGTGCAAGTGTTGATGTGGGATTTTGGTTCTAGGCCTGCTTTTGGAACCTTTTTCGCCTTTGAAATTTTAGTTACGGTGCCTCCTGGTGACCAGAAATGTAGAATTTCTGGGTCAGATTTATCACTGAGGAGCAGACTGAGCTTTGGTACCAGAAGGGAAAAAACCAATAACTGGCTCATATAGAGAAGATTCCTGTTTACTAGTTTCCAACTTCAAAACTGAGCGTTGTGTTTTCAGAGCTGTTGTTTGTTTTATCCCGGGGGGGTTTCCATTAACACAAGCTCCATATCATCATAACGGAGCAAGGAGGAAGACGTTGCTCTGAAACCTTGGAGCCACAGCTGAACTGAACATCTTCCACTTCACAGAAACGGCCTCTGGTCAGATGGAACAAAAACGGAACTGTTTCTCCACAATGTTATCATTGTGTTCTGAAAGAAGATGGAAAACACCGTCCCGAGAGTGGCGCAGCGGGCCGGGGGCCGGAGCACGAAGGAGACACAAATATGTGGACGATATCAGGAGATGGTTGTCAGTCCAATCCACCTCAATGGCCCAAAGTTGTGTCAATATGTTTTAAAGACAACAGATCCAATGTGGAGTCCCAGACCCGTAAAATGTAAAACATCCCACACAGCGCGTCATTGTGCAGCGGCGGCGCCTGACAGGAGCCTCATTAAAGCCGGTCCCACCTTGTCCTCTTAACTGTCAGAACACTGGGCTTCTGTCTGTCTGTCTGTCTGTTGGCAGGATCTGTTCCTAACCTCACACTGACAGCTAATCTGGCTCCCCGGTGGCCTTTAAATCCATCTAATCCGTGCTCTGGTGGTTCATCACATCCTTGACAATTATAATGTAACAAGCACATATTTCCCTGTGCTTTTCTACGCTTCCTGCTCTCCTCTCACCCCGTTACCCCCCTGTCCTCCTCTCAATTCATGTCTAAACTATTATTAAATGTAAATATCTGGCAGTCAGACACTGTGAAAACTGCCTGACAACAACCAGAAGGACTAGAAAAGCCAGTCGCCCTTGGCTTATCTAAACATCTCCCAATAAACTTCAGACCTTGTTTAGAACAAGCGCTGCCTGGGCTGACATGAATCACACACACACACACACACACACACACACACACACACACACACACACAACACACACACACACACACACACAGATAATGCCACCGTGTGTACTTCCTGGATTCGGAACACACTTACAATAGCTGCGCATCCATTGGCCTCGTTTTGAAAGTTTGAATTGTTATCCTGCTGCTCCCGTTTACCCCCGGGCGGTCCACGTGCTTTGCTGGAACGGCTCGCGGTTCCCGTGGGCGCGTGCGTCGCCCCGCCGTTGCAGTGCGCGCTCTCTACCAAGAAGAGGCCACATCGCTTCTGAAACCGGGCCACGAGCTCCGGGTTCTGCAGGTAGTCCAGGAGCTCCAGTGTTTCAGGTTAAACACACACGCACGCACGCCGGCGCAGCACAGATGCGATCTGACAGACGCACAGGCAGCGACAGGTGCGGCCGCCGCGCGCCAAAGGTGTGCAGTGGGGGTGTGGCCACGAGGGTGTCCAACCGGTAATGTGGAATGGGAATGCGTTGGTCCGACCTTTATTCCGGGTGGGGTCGGTGCTATCTGAATCTGAGAGCCGCGTGCCTCTGTAGACTCTGACGTCATTATATCCTTCCTGTTTGTTTTTTTGTGTTTGTTTTTTTATGAAATATTTTAAATGTGTCCTTTTCATTTTGGCTGTAGGTTTCCTGTACGTCTCCACTGAAGCATAAACTATGTCGTCAAGAGATGAGTCATCCCCGGCGTTACCATGGTAACGCCACGGCGCTAGAGGACGTTATCAGGACCACTCCGAGCACCCTGGCACACGGTCAGTTAGTCCCCGGTGGAAAAGAGAGGCGTAACCTTTAATCCGAGATCAAATGTGCCTGGAGAAAACCTTCTTATCAAACGGAACTAAATTCTTTTTACGGTCAGCAGCAATTAACATTAGCATGATTAACATTCACCTGCGCTGTACTTAATGAAAGGGTCGTTAAGTACGTTCATCCTTAATAAATCTTGTTGGTTTTTTTTAGTGCTAACTCTCTACATTTCCCTGCTCCTTTCATGTGCGCTTGATTGACATGTGGATGCTTAATCTGGATTTAATAGGTCATCCCGGCTCTGTTTTTAGCCTCCTGCGAGGCGACGCGGGCCTGTTTGACTGGAACTTTTGCAGGCACGCTGTCAGCTGTGATGCTCTTTGTTACAGGGAACAGGGGACTGACGCACCGCTTGACCAAATCGGTGCTTCCTGTTGTCTGGAACGGTCTGCGTGGTTGGATGGATGTCATAGCTGCGCCCGTGTGCGCCCACAGCGCCGAAAACTACACGCACGTACGCACACCTACACACAACACACACTCCCTCCCTCCCTCTTTCCTGTCTTGCTCTGTGCTTTGTGGGGTGCTCGGACTCGGGATGGAGCGGAGTCACCACCATTACATCATTTCCATTTCCTCGCTGCGCGACGCCAAACGCCAGTTTATCTGAATATTCAGCAGCCATTCAGAGCGCCGACGCGGTGCTTTTGGGGGATTATTAAGGCGCATCAGCCACAGCTGCGGGGACGATGGCGCTTCACTGAGGGCGAGGAAGGCAGAGGAGAGGAGGAGAGGCGTGCACCGTCATCAGCATCCGTCTGCCAGCTCCCTTTGTGTTCACCGGAGAATGTGAATGGCGAAAGATGACATGGCAGAGGTAGATTTGGCATCAAACGGAGTGGAACCCCCCGGCGAGCCCACCGCGGCGTTTCCCTACGAGGAGTACGAATGCAAAATCTGCTATAATTATTTCGATCTTGACCGCCGGGCTCCGAAGATCTTGGAGTGCTTGCACACGTTTTGCGAGGAGTGCCTAAACACGCTGCACCTCCGGGAGGAGCGGCCATGGCGCGTCAGCTGCCCGGTCTGTCGCCACCGGACTCCAGTGCCGGATTATCGGATACAAAACCTCCCCAACAACACCAAGGTGACGGAAGACTTCCCGCTTTACATCGACTCGGATCCGCTGCCTCAGGACGCTCTGCCGCCGTACCCGCCGCCTCTGCACCCGGCTCTGGTCGCCCTCCGGCGGGAGGAGGCGTCGGGGGCGTCCAGCGCCAGCCAGGCGACGCCGTCCACCACCGTGTCCACGGCCACCACGCTCTCCCAGGACTCGGTGCGCTACGACAGCTGCCACAGCTGCAAGAGAGTGGCGCTGACGACCGGCTGCGTCTGCGTGATCTTCTCCTTCCTGTCCATGCTGGTGCTGCTGTTCATGGGCCTCATCTTTGTGCACAGTCACGGCATTCCTCCCTTGCCCGCGGGACCCATTTGCTTGTCGGTAGCCAGCATCCTGGCCATGTTCTCTGTGGTGGTCACGTGGCTGATCTGCTGGCTCAAATACAGACCGGATCATGAGACGGGCCGCCCATCCACCACCAGTAACTCCAGAAGAAACGCCTGATACACTTCTGTTGTCCTGTGTATGCGTGTGTGCGTGCGCGTGTGTACATAATACTGAAAACTAACTGCCTACCCTTGCTCCCTTTACTCTTTTGTAGGAATAATTCTCGTAAATGGCCTTTCGTCACAGGAGCAAACACCCAAAGGCCTTGGTGCCCTTTAGCTGATCCTTGATAATCATTTCCTGTCTCGGTTATGCACTTTTGAAATTCTTGGTGACTGCGAACCCAGCGAGGCTGGTCCGGCTTTTGGTGGCTTTGAGGACTGAATGTGCAGTGCTTGTTTCCAGGAATCGTTTCCCTAACATGATATGCACATCCCACTATGCCAGTCACTGTATTATAGGAGTCCGTGGTGATTCACTGACATGTCAAACGCCACTGCTGTACAGCGATGACAGCGTTCGCTCCCGTGACGCTGGTTTTCATGTGATGGGGGGGGTGTGTGTGTCTGAACGTGGTGCCTCTGACACGTCACCGTATACCAAATGCGAACTGTAAATAACCACAGCGGATGGGGATGCTCTCACTGAGCCCACGGGTTCCAAACGTGCGCCTCCTCCAGGCTTTAATCTTCTGATCTGGGAGCGTGCGTCTGTCCCATTGTGTGCATCCCTGGCTCCCCAAAGCTTTGCTCCTCTTAACTTTTCTTTGTAACAGAGGGTGGGGTGGTGGTGGGAGGGGGGGTGGGGGGGTCGGCCTCCTGAATCGTGTGCCTCACCTCGCTTTTGAACGCCGCTACACCGTAATCGCCATCAAATTTATGCACTGCTCTCCTGTCACATGGCAGCACCTAAGCTGGCAGGGATTCCCTCTTCCTGTTACTTCATCCGCACATCTGGAATCAACCCCACCCCAAAGAAAAACAAACAGGGTTTCCAGCACAGCACGACCTGCATCAGCTCCTAAACAGGGTCCTGACCTTCACGTTGCTACAATCCTCGGTCCTTGTTCAATGTTCTCATGACACTGGTGGAGCTGCACCTTCACACTGACTCGCAGGTCTGCTGAAGCACGTTCCAGACCTCAGGGGTGTGCTCGGCCTCCCTGGCTTTCCTCTTTATGGAATCTGGATGCTAAAGCCTTTTAATGTAAGCATTTATGCCCCCCCCCCCCCCCCCCCCCGCAGGCACGGCATCCCTACCTCACTGTACGACTGAGAAACAATCCAGCCCGAGTTTCATACGGACACACGCTGGCTTCTATCAGCCTGTAGCCCCCCTCCCAGATGTCAGACGATGCACTTTCACCCTCTTATGTGGCACAGTAATGGGGTTTAGCAAATGTCAAACGTGTATTTATTTCAAAGGGATCTCCAAGATATTGGTTTTTCTGGGAATCTGTGGTTGTTGTGAAAGTATCAAACGTATTTGCACAGAGAAAATGTTCCTGACGTGCTGTTTTGCATACATAAACACATTTCAGTAATAAAGAAAAGAGGAATAACCTTTGGCTTCATTCTTGACGGAATATCCTCTCAGCAAAGCTGATTTTCTGAAGCTGTGTTACGTAATACCTGATGTTGCCCTGATGCAGCTGACATCCTGCCATGTAATCCTCAATATCGCCCACATCTAATGTATCAAAGATGGAAAACACAAGCCACCACCTACACTAGACACAAAATATTAATCAAATTTCCACTTGAAAGATAATTATTTCAATAATTTTCAGTATTAAATAAAAACGAGATGTCCTTCCCGCTGCGTATCAAATACGCCTCCTACTGGAGAGTAACTGATTCTACAAGCTATAAAAGTGAATAAATTCCTTTTATTCTAATTGCTTAATATTTCCTTTCTAGAAATTCCAGAGCTGCTTGAAGTTGACCTTTATAAATTTCTCATTACCTGCAACCTCACTGGTTTATTATTTTGTTTTTATACCTGCTCATAATTTAGAATTTATTCTTAGCCAATTTTCATTTAATTACCAAGGTTAGGGCATAATTTTAAAATGATTCCCCCCCAAAATACTCAAGATACTTAAAATCATTTAAAATTATAGCGATGGGATTTAATCATTTTCAAGCTATTGAATTTTATTTGTTTGTGCAGAAAACAACTTTTAGGTTTTTTCTTTTTGCCAAAACTGTCCAAAATTCCATCATCTACGTTAAAAATGATCATTAATTAAAAAAAACAACTCATAAATGGAGCAGATTGCACCCCCCAAACACACACACACACACACACACACACACACACACACACACACACATAGACATGAGGAAAACTACAGAAAACTGCATAATAATCGAGACTAATTATTTTAGCAGGACAATAATATTGTCATTATCATCTCTAGTTTGATGTAATTTAAAAAAAAATTACTTAATAGCAAGTAATTGTACCGTAAGTTGTATTTAAAAGAAAAATAAAAAGGTTTTGAGTCCTGTTCACCTATTTTAATGGGTTCCATCAACAGACCTCAACGCTTCCGGTTTCTCCATCACGTTTAGTTCTGATAACGTGACCCATCTTTGTCCTTGTGATTTATTGGGTGCGATGGAGTTTAATTGATTTGTCAGCCTGCCCGTGAGTGTCCGGAGCTGCAGATGCAACGAGCGCTAATTTATTTCTCATCAAGGCAGATTTCTGACTTTGAATTTCATCCCCCGGCAATGGATTGGACACGGAGATTCAGTGTCGCTTTCAAAGTCGGGGCTGCAGTGTACACCATGACGTCCTCTGCTTTCCATTTGGCCCTTGTCCCCCCCCCCACTCCTTGGCTGTAATATCTCATTTCAATGGGATCACCGGCACTCTCACATCGTCACGTTCGTCTGCGTAAACACACTCACAACTAACTGTTTGTACAACCCAAATCAGTTCAGACCGACTCTGATTGATTTCAGGTTGGTAGAAGACGCGACTTTTAAACGATTTTCCTTTAATGTCGGGACAACTGAAACGCGCTTTCTTTAATAAAAGTAACGTAAATAAGGAAATGCAGGTTAAAAAGGGTGAAACAGCAGCAAAGATGCTAAATACAATAGCAATATAGCTGCACCTCCACACTCATTAGATCTGCCGGATACGGTTAATTTATAGTGTTATTTCTTCTTGTTTATATATATATATATATTTAAAAAAGAATACTTTAAAAGTAACTCCTGGGGGTTTACCAACATAAATGTAGTGGCCTTTTCTGGATCTTCGGGATTTGCCTGGAATTCCACTAAATTAATAATCATTTTATGTCCCGTTGAACCAAAGTTTGCTCTCCTGCTTCAATACAAATAGAAAACACTCAAACAAACTCCCATTTCCACTCGGGGTTATGACAACTTGAAGGATTCATCCTCTCATGCGCATAACAATGCGCGTATTCCAGATAATGACACCCTCCTTAGCAGGTGAAAGACCCCCGCCAGCCCTGCTTATTTTGAACCCAGCGTCCGTCCATTGTCCCCGCGCGTTTTTAACAGTAAAGTCGACATTTGAAGTGCGTTTTTTTCTATTCAAAGCCACCAAAAGAAGTCGGTGTTAATCGAAACCTACTTAGCCTGTGGGATATCTCTTTCCAGAGTAAATTAAGGTGAATGACGGGGACTCCCGCATCCCCCGTCGAGCCCCGTTATTGGCCCGAAGACCCAAAGGTGAGTGGCTCGAGACTTGAAAGGGCTGATCAGGTGCTGCGTGGGGGAGATTCTCAGATGCAGATTTGCTCGAGAGTTTAAGGGATTTTCCTCAAAGGCCCGGACAGACAAAAGTACTCGTGCGTAATTTTCGGTCCTGCCATCTTGCTGCGCTGCCTCTCAAGGACGTAATTACTCAACTCGTCCAATAAACATTTGATCTCCTCATTTATACCGGCCATCGTTTATTAATATCATCGGGGTGAATTTTGGCACCTTTACGCACTCGTGCGTAAAATAATAAGGACTCCCCATAGCTGAGCTGAAGACGATTCTTTCTTTTGTCTTTGGCAATAATATTGATTATTAGACGTTTGGGGATGGAAACAGAACCACTTGTCTTGGGCTAGACTGGCTTTACGGTCGCTCTGGCGTCGTATCCTGCTGTGGCGCACGTCCCCCTTCAGATTGTTCTCGGCTGGCTGGTGCTGCAGCCTGAAAACCCCACAATAAATTCCTTGAGCTGCTCACACTCTAACACCATTTGCAGCATATACAAGCCACCGGGTGACAACAAATTACTGGTCGTGTGCGATGGTGCATAAACGCAGTTTGGCTGAAAAGACGAGAACATCATATGTTTGGTTCTCTTTTTGCATTGGAAGATGTGGTTTATCATCTGTTATGGTCAGAAGTGTGTTTTTATTATAATGGTTTATTAGATCCCAGAGATAAAGAACCCATATCAGGTAAACACTCGGGAAAACGTGCGAAGGTCATGCGCAAAATGCTAAAACATCACGTAACCGCCCAGCAATAATTCACCAGTTAATGTTATTTACATAATCGGTTTATTTTCCGATTATCACCTTTGTCCTTCTTGAATAAAAAATACATTAGGTTTGATTCAATCTAAAGAATTCTGGAGAAAAACAGCTGTTTTAACTCACTTGTGCTTTTTCTATCCTGCATAAGATAAGGAATTGGGGGGGGGGGGGGGGGTTGCATTAATCATGGAAACTTCGCTTTTTGGGAGAAAAAAATCTGTTTGAAATTAAAATAAACACAAGGAAAATGAAAATAACTAATTAGCAAAACAACTGCCAGTCATTTGTCATCGTTTGCTACTAGATTCTTTGGCTTCCAACAAAATCTTTCAGAATTTGGAGACATTTAGTGTTAAATTCTGCAACGCTGACATCGTTTGGGATTTTTTCTCAATCGGCTCCTCTGTCCCGCGCAGCCGCGTCTCCGATTGGCTGAAAGTTTTGGACTCCAGCCAATCTCTGCGCGCCGCTGCGCGCTGGATTTAAGATCCCCGCCAATCAGGAGAGGGGACGTTGATGGGCCAGAAAGAGGAGCTCCGCTACTTTTGACGATCTCCTCTCACTTTGAACCGGTGTGAACAAACAACAACAATATTTTCCAAGGATTGGAGAGCACGTTTCCAACAGCACCAGCGCGGACGAGTCAAATAAAAGAGGCAGATTAGACATTTGCAACAACCCAAACCTGCTCTTTTCTTCCTTTGTCGTCACATCTGACTCCTCAGAGGGTCTGTGGGTGCCCCGGGACACCGCCGCCTGGCTGCAGCAGCCCGGGGAAAGGCTGAGCCCATCCGTGGGTGAGCATCCTGGAGCCGGGAACGCCGAGAGTCCAGCCGGGAACGAGAGGAGGGGAACCGAATCACAGCAGTGGTGGAGGGTATGACTGCGTTGGCGGGGTCAATACCCAGGATGATGCGACCCGCGCTGGCTCAGAACTACCCCCGCAGTGGTTTCCCCCTGGAAGGTAAAGCAGCAACAGGAGGGCTGCAGCCTCGGACACTGACGCTCGGCTTCAACGTTTATTTTCGTGGGTAGAAGTGAAATTGTGGAGCCACAGTTGTAGCACGAGACCTAGAAAAGTGAAGAGAGAGAGAAAAAAAGATTTTACTCAAGCTGATCAACACATTTTCACTTGGAGTTAATTTGGAAATTAATGATAATTTAATAATTTTCCTGCATGTATGACGAGAAGTAAAATAATATCTATAGTTCTATAGTAATTCAATGAAATTGGGCAGTGTTGTAGCTTATGTTGTTGCACTTTTACCATCAGGAAACTTTATTATCAGCCGTTCTGTAAAGCTTGATGACTCCGGTGACATGTTCCTCTCATATTTTGGTGAAACAGTTTCTACTCCGTTGGGTCAAGGCCGAGTGAACCAGCTCGGGGGAGTTTTCATAAACGGTAGACCCCTGCCCAATCACATCCGTCACAAAATCGTGGAGATGGCTCACCACGGCATCAGGCCGTGCGTCATCTCCCGGCAGCTCCGGGTCTCCCATGGCTGCGTGTCCAAAATCCTTTGCCGGTACCAGGAGACGGGATCTATAAGACCCGGAGCCATCGGCGGCAGCAAACCGAAGGTACGGTCCAAATTACGCACTCGCTGTTGGGGAACCTAGTTTTAGCTGAGATGGAGGTTCGGACATGAGATGCATGTGAATAAACGCGGCGACTCCTGTGACCCCTGAAGCAGGGAACAACGCCTGACGTGGAGAAGAGAATAGAAGAATACAAGCGGGAAAACCCGGGGATGTTCAGCTGGGAGATCCGGGACAAACTCCTCAAGGATGGAATATGCGACCGCAACAACGTCCCTTCAGGTACAGATGGCAAACTTTGTTACGTTTATTAGTTTTATTATTGCTGTAATTCTAACGGTCGATCTTGGGTTATGATATAACCTTTCTTTTTTCTTTTAATACGCTCTGTTTGTAAGACGAGGCTCATTATTTGAAGGCTTCGCTCTTTTCTTTGAGTTACTTTTTAAGTCTTTTTCTTTTGTAGTTCAAATCTATCTGAGTATTTTCTAATTTTTTCCCTTATTTTCTCCAACGCTCGCAGTCAGCTCCATCAGCCGCATCATGCGGGGGAAGTTCGGGGTTAAATGCGACGACGAGGAGGATGAGGATGAGATCGAGAAGAAGGAGCAGGAGGACAACGAGCGGAGGGCCAAACACAGCATCGAGGGCATCCTGGGGGACAGATGTAAGTGAGCTGCTGCTGCTGTGACTGTTCTGGGGGGGGGGGGGGGGGGGCACGCTGGCACGAAGCTCAGGTGGAGCAATCTGTGTCCAGATCTGTGGCTCCAGGAGCGCAAAAGCCCGGTGGAGTTTCTGCTGCATCAGATATCATCACACTGATTAAACCCGGGAAGAATATTTATTTTTCTTATTCAATTACTAACTGTAAATCTGAGCTGCACTCTGGGACACATCACTTTAGTGTGAAGAGACTTTGGATCGTTTCTGCTCGTTTTATGAAACAGCACGGCGGGTTTTTATTTTATTTTATTCTGTCTTTTACACCTGTTGAGGCCTTTGGGGCTGAAAATGACAGTGTAGTTTTATTCGGTGCTGTAACGTGCAGCCACGTTGGGTTTATGCGTGTTGTAAAGTTGTTAGGTGGGGGTTGGAGAGTGCGTGTCGCCCTTTGTTGGGAATTCTGCATCGACCCTCTGTACTCCCCGGGCTAATGATTTTCCCATGAGGCCACACCGTAAATCAAACAGCAGGTGATGGCGATGTGCGGGAAAAAGGAGCGTGCGCGTATGTGCACATGCAGCAGTTGTGTAAGAGCAGCGAGGATGAATATTGGAGCCACTATCAGCATTAAAAAAGGTTTAATCGCGAATCTAAATCTGTCAAAAACATTCAGAGCAAAAAAGTTCCAGAAGCGAATCATGATTTACGCGCGTTTCTATTTGGTTTGTAGTTTCTGTCATTTATTTTTCAGCAGGAATCACTTGGCAAAAAGGGAAATAAAAACTAAATTTCTTAAGAGAAATTCTCTGCTGAAGCATCATGAGTTTAAACATTAAAATCTGGAGGGCAAATTTCCCACCTGAAAAAGAAATCCTGAAAAATAATTTTTTAGAAATGCTAATTTAAAAATCGAATCTGAGACTTTCAAAAGTTACTATAAGTTGCAAAAAAGTGTCCTTAACCGCAGGTTCGTGTTTTGCGGTTTTGGCCATTGATGTTTTGTGTTTTCAATTTTTTTTAAAAACACATCTTTATTTAATCCGCCAATTCCAAAACTTTGTGCGTAAAATAATATGAATTTTTAAAAAAAAATGCTGTGATTTTTTCCCCCTCGGATTAGCCGATTTCGACCAGCACGAACTTTAAAAACTCTATTTAACAGCCGAGATCACACTGTCTCAACAGCAGACTGCAACATGTGCGCGCCAGTTTCCAGCTCCTTAACCCCCGATTTTGGAGAGTTAAACCAGAGAAATGTCAACACTTAGCCCGCTTCTTCTGTGAGCAGAGCGGTTAAAGAAGGCCGGATTCTGCTCTGAGCAGACAAAATGTCCCGCAGATGAGTTGATCAAACATTTGTTCAGCGGTTTCCAGCTCCTCACAATGACACGCCTTGCGCGCACAACGGGACGCGCAGGGATGAACTTGGGAGACAAAAGCGCAAGAGTCTATTTGGGGCTCACGCTTGGGCTGCGCGCGGACAAAGGGCCAGCTTGGAAACAGCTTTGGCCGCTGCGAAAGAAGAAGGCAACCTGTTTATAATTCAGTCAGGGAGAAAGAAGGGGAGAGGGGAGCGTCTGCGCAAAAAAGACCGACAAAACACACTATGAGGCCGCAATGAAGGATGAATTATTCAAGGAGGCTCCGGCACGGTTTAGAGGCTCCGTTCACCGAGAGAAAATGGCCGTTTTCACCTACAAAATGTTTCCTTTTTGGGGCTGGCTAAAGAAGCCGCCTGCCATTCAGAGGGACAATTGAAGTCTCTGAAATCCCCTCACGTATACGGCCCGAGGATGCGCGCCTGCTGCCTGGAAAAAACGGCATCAAACGCACCCTCTGGGTTTGTCATGTGCCCTTTAAACTAATAATGTTCAGAAAACAGTAAATCGGTTAATAATGTATTTTCCCTTCCTACAAGGCTTAACAACGACTTCTGTCCAGTTGCCCGTTCGGAGAACACAAACACCGCCATAAGTCTCGAGCTGCGCGCTTTTCGTGAAACTTGATGGTTGTTGTGATTTCCAGACATTAAAATAAGGCGACGTTCTCTTCACCTCATCATCTACAGGCCGCCGCGCGTCTCTTTGAGCAGTGTCGGCTTTGCCTCGTTGCACATTAATAATGTCCTCTAAATGATGTCGATATTGTGTCATGTCACATTTAATGACGGAGGGAGTGAATTAAAGGGTGTGTTTGGTGAATGGGGACCGATGTTCTCCCCGGAGAGCTCCGCTCTGGCCCGGAGCGCCGCCTCACAATGGGGGCCACGGCCACCCGTCCGCGCTCAGCGGCAACTCCCAGCTCAGCTGTCCGCGCTCACCCCCACTCCGCCCCCGCCACCTTCTCCGCCACTTGCTCGTCAAATCTCTTCAAGCAGATTAAATCGATTCTTTTATTTCATCTCACTTTCATCTGGGGACCAAGAACCCCCCCCCCCCCCCCCCTCTCTCCCCCCTGACTGTCTCACCCTCTGGCGCACAGCTCGGCTCGCATCCTCTGGCGCGCACGGAGCCTAAATCAGGCCCCATCTCTAAAATGATCTGTTTGAACTTTTGATTTTTACGCTTTAAACACATTTTTCCTGACATTGAACCTCCAACAAAAATAGCAACAACAACAAAGGGGTTATACATTTAAAAAAAAATCTGTTTATTAACTACAGATGATTCAATGTTGAGGTTGAAAATAGTTTTCTTTTCCCCTCTAAAAGATGTATAATTAAAAAGCTGCAGGGTCCGATTTTAAATTATAATTTAGTATTATAATCAAAATGCAAATATTTCATTACAGAATCAGCAAATCCAGATTTATTAGATATTCTGGAAGCAAGTTCTATCCAGCAAGATTAAAAAAGGTCTGTCCCCAAGTTGACAGTAAAAGAAACATCAAAGTTGAGGGAGAGCAGGTTGCTATGCAGCCTGTTGCTCACATGTTGGATGGTTGCAATAAGAATGGAATCAGAGGGCTTATCTCTGCATCGCGCAAACAAAATCGAAACCAGGAGGAAACTGATATGCAGATAGCTCCAATTTCTTTTGATTATTCGTCAAATCGTTATAAATTTGGCAGCTCGATTTGGCCCCTGAGGCCTGTTAGCGGGCTGTACGAGACCCAGCAGGACAGCAATTAACCCAGGGGACAAAGTTAATGATTAAAACAGTTGTGATGGCCCCCCGGACCCCCCCCCCCCCCCCCCATCGTTTTCACAGTGTATCTTTTGGAAGCCGTGCTTCGTTAGGTGAAATTAGCCAGATAATACAGAGGAGCCTTGTTAGAGGGGGGCAACACATTTCCATTTAGTCCAGTGGTGTGCGTGCACACACAAAACCACGTCTAAATGCACACACACACACACACACAGGCAGAGACATAAACACACGGTCACATGCACACACATTCCACTCTGCAATGCAAACAGTCAAAGGGATAACTTTATTTGGTGAAAGGGGATCCTGGAAAGGGCTAATTGAATAAGCCAAGGATCTTTGAAAAACCCCTACCATGGTGAGTGCAGTCATCATGTCATAATTAGGTTTATTGAGGCACATTCCTTCAATCTGCCTCTATTCCCTCGGGCGCATTGTATCCGGGGCCCGGACCAGCGGCTATGGGACAAAAGGGAAGCATGAGGAGACAATACATGAAAGGGCCATAAAGATTTAGCCGGCTTTGTCACTGAAACTGAGTGGGACATTGTTTGTGTAAATAATGCAGGCGAATAAAGAAGTTGGTCATTACTGCCGCTCGAGGTGAAGGCTGGCGTGCTGCAAATATACGATGAGGGCAAAAACTGGCCTGAAGACCTGCCCCCCCCCCCCCCAAACCAAACACATATTGTGTGACCTCTCTTCTGTACCAAAGAGTTAATGTTTCATTTCAGCGATTTCATTCAGAGTGAATTAGTTAAATGGCCTCAACACTCTGTTATTCAGTTATTAGTGTTAATATTTTAGCAGTTAATCTTCATAGAATTCTGTGGTCTTTTTGACGTAGATCTGAGCAAAAAAATGCAAACCCGGAACATTATTGCACAACCGAGGGTCCGATAATCGTAGGTCGTTTTAGAGTTATCCCCCATAATCACCAGTATGAGTCTGTGGGTGCACTGGAAAAGTCTGTGTGGTGAGCTGACGGGTTGGTCCGTCCATGATAGTTGCCATGGAAACATTAATGTGACAAGGATTAAGGTTGTTAAATGGCCACATATAACTGATCTCCTACCAACGCAGCAGGAGGTGACGCGTCTCCGTCTGAATTATGGTCCAATTATCAGGAGTCTGTGAGCTGCGTCCTCATTACAACAATCAGCTGATTGATCCATCAAACAAAATCAGACTTTCTTCTTTTTTTTTCCCGCATCAAATACGACAAAAATAGAACCAGGAGCTCATGAAACTGCCTCTCGCTGGCCTGGAGTGGGGGGCCAGCGCAGCGAGGGCCACTGAAAGAATGACTGTGTCACTCAGCCTGTCCCTGGGCACAAGGGCAAAAGGGGGGCACAAGGGCCAAGTGGTGAGCACCAAATCACTCTCCTCTACCCCGGGGCTCCGTCACAATCTCTGCCCCTCTCCTCTCGCCCTGCTCCCGCCTCCCCCTCGCGCGAGCTTTTTTCTGATAAACGCATGCACGATGACTATTCAGGCATGAAAACATAGTTATCTGCAGATGAATGGCTGCTTTATGCTTCATTAAAGCCTCCTTTTCCTTTCACACTCTTATTGTGACCCTCTGATATCAATTCAAAGGGCAATTAATGAATGCTCACCCGCTTTGAAGTCGGGGTAATTTTGAAGGAGGGGGGGGTCGTCTGCGTGCACATGAGCATACAGGCCTGAAGGGGGCAAGGGGTATTTGGGGTATTCCCCTGTTGAAGGCCCGCTGCAGCGCCCCGGCTTTCACCCGTGATGGACTCGCCATATTGAGCTGAGAGAGCCCCAAAGACGGTTTGAAGGGAGTGAAAGAGTGAAAAGGCCCAGCGAAGGTCAAGTAGAATGGCTCGCCTTAGAATAAGGCCCCTCTTTATCTGGAGCCAGCGCGCATTATAGGCACAACAGCTGGGGGAGAAGGAGGGGGGGGTGTTTTTTTAAAATGTGCGCGAGTGTGTTTCTGAGAAAAGTGAGGAGGAATGTGTGTGTGCGCTGTTGGATCGCAATACCTCCTGTATGTAGCTGCCGATCCGCGTGTCGTTTGAATGAATGAAGACTTCGAGAAGAAAAGTACCAATTTCAAAATGTATTTGACAATAGAACCAATTCCAGATACAAATATTACAGAGCTCCGGGCCAGTTCATAACCCTAACAACAACAGAGTTAATCGTCAGGGCACGAAGTCTGACCACCTAACTATCCCTTGGCCCAGTCCTTTATAGTCACACACATGCAAATTCACAATGTCCATGCAATCCAATCCAGATCCCCCGCTGAGATGTCCTCGTCCTCTTCCTCCAGTCCCCTGCGGTGTTGGTAGGGTTTCTTTTCCATTGTTTTCCCAGGTAGCCAGATCTCATTCTTCATGCAAATGTGATCATCAACAACCCCCTGATGTCCTGTTTACAATGAGTGTTTGACACCCCCTGCCTGACTGGCTCCTGAGATAACAGTAGATCAAACAACAATCCTGCAAATGTCTCTGTTCTTAATTACATTTAGTCTACCTTGCCTAACTTCTAAGGGAAGACAGGAACATATGGTGAAACACATAACAACAAGATAAAGACAATTCTCAACAATCCCCCTTTGGCCTAGCCTAAGCTAGGCCAATACAAACAATTCATTGACAACTCCTCTTGATGTAATGAAGAATAATAGACGTTTAATCATGGTGCCATCGTCTTTAGATGTTCCTCAATCCGTCCAAGCGCGTTCTCTGTGAATTACCTGCTGGGGTACATTGATTACAGTAATACCAGTGTTAGGGTTAATGTGTTAGGGTGTTAGTATGTTAGGGTTAACAAGTAATGTTCGCTCTGCAACTTCAAAGTGGCCCGTCCACCTGTGCTCTGACCAATTTTACTTGATGACTCTCAGAAGAACCCACTCAGCTGTGTGTGGAATTCCTGGATCCTTACTGACTGGTTACAGAGGTTGCCTGTTGGGAGAGAACTTAGAGATTCGTTTTTAGTTGAACAAAATAAAATCTACATTTCATAAAAGTGCTGGGCTGGCCTATGGATTGTAAATCTCTATTCTTAAAATGAGTTCCATTGTCAAATCTAATTTGTTTGGGGAAACCATGTGTCGGATTAATCAAAAATTTAATAACGCTTTTTGCCTCTTCTACTTTTACGGGAACCGCCTCAGGCCAGCCAGTGTATGCATCCACTGCGACCAAGAGGTATCGGAACCCATTGACCCTGTCTATCATATCAGTGAAATCTATAATTTTCTTGCCCTGCCATTGGGGCAACTGGAAACTTTCCCTCATATGGTCGAATTGTTGATTTTACGTTAAATTGTGGGCATATTGAACATTCTCTGCATCATTCGTGGTTTCCCGCAGTGTTCTCAGGCCGTGGGCCTCTTCCAGAACGGCATCTAACAGACCGGGCGGGAGAACAGGTCTGCCGTCTGGGATCCACCAAATTCCTTCAACTTTCACAGCCCCCCTTTTCCTTCCAATCAGTTTTTTCATGTGGAGGAGCTTCTTCTTGATCACAACTAAGTCTTTCCCTGTCGTATCTTGGAAGCATTTCATGAACCGTTTTCTCTACCAACAACAAACTGTAACTTGGTTTATAACCTGCCGCCTTCTTTGCTGCCTGATCTGCCGCCTCATTACCTTTTCCCTCTAAAGAGTTCTCCCTGCTGTGACCTTTGCATTTTACAACTGCGACCTCCGCTGGCTCCATGAGTGCCTGTGTCAGTTGCCTCATCTCTACTTCATGTTTTATAGGTGAGCCTGATGCTGTGTTAAACCCTGCCCTATTTATCCCTTCATGTGTGTGTGTGTGTATGTGTGGTGCAGTTAAAATCTTGTCCATCCTGGTCTGTCTAAGTGAGGTCATGGTGAATGCTGCTGCTGACCAGTGATACCACGCTATGTGTTGTAAGTACCGTCAGATCATAACCCATCACTAAATGTAACACTGCCTGGTACCTCCGGGTAGTTGTGATATGGGCAGTCCCTTTGCCAATGACCATACCCTTTGCAGGCATGACACTGATCCCGGCCTAAGTACCGCCTATCAAGCCGTATCCCTGCCTGCCGTGTCTCCCACACATGCCTCCCCTTGGACTGGCCCAATACGGGTTTATCAGAGCAAAATCTTGTTGCGGACATAACTGATCTGGCTGCACCTGCCGAGGAAACTGCTGAACCATCTGTTTCTCTTCCTTTTGTTTATCATTAAGCTTTTTCAGTGCTTCATCTAACTGTATTTTTAGGAGCTGTTCCTGGGCTGTCATCACCTCCTCTTTCTTTCCCTGTTGTTTAGCTTTAAATGTGTTGATGTGGTGTGAAAGATGTCTCTCCCAGACATCCGCTGTGCTGCCTGGAAGGTCAGGATTTCCTTCCATGGCTTCTTTCACTAACTGTGGAAGTCCTAAAATTATGGCCTGATGGAACAAAGTGGTGTGTAGATTATCTGAACCAGGATGGCACCCTGTGGCACACATCCATTCCTCTTTACACCTCGTAAGGAATCCATGTGCCGACTCACTTTCCTCCCACTTAAATCTTAAATTCTGCATTGCTCCTGGAGATATTGGAAATACCTGTCTCATAGCTTCACCAACCCTGGTTGCACAAGGCCCAAAACGTGCAGCATTAGGTCTATCTTTAATGCCTGCTGCTACCTCAACTTTATCCAAATCCCAGAGAGAGACTTGTCTCCCTAGAATTCCTCTAAAGTCTCCCATCGCCAGCTGCATGCACAATGCTCTGTGTTAAACTAAAAAGGCTGGACATCCACTTGCCGCCTCCCTCTGCGGGTGGGGGCATCTTATCCACTAAACAATTGATGTCTGTAATTGCAAATGGAACATATACCGGTTCCTGTCCTCCTCTTTTCTGTATCAGAGGGCCTGGAACTGAAACGGGCCCCTTACTCCGCGTGTGTATTCGT
Organism: Takifugu flavidus; assembly: GCF_003711565.1. NCBI lineage: Eukaryota > Metazoa > Chordata > Actinopteri > Tetraodontiformes > Tetraodontidae > Takifugu > Takifugu flavidus. Next base: position 1,317,828 of record NC_079531.1, on the reverse strand, counting down.
ATTTGACCCACCTCCTCATTATTTATGGCCCCTGTCAACGGTTCACCTCTATACTCACACTCACTCTCTTCCCATAATTCTAATTCACAATTCCCCATACTTGAACCCTGATCCTTTTCATATAATTCTGTCTGAGGATGAACATGCTCCTGATGCTCCAATTCCCCAATAAATGTAGCCGGAAGTTTGAAGGTGTCTGTCTTATTCTCACTCTCCTCTTTATCACTGCCATAAATCAATCTTGCCTTCTCCTCCCTGCGCTCAGCCCTGGCAAATCCTCCTGAGGGATCAACTCTTTTCGCTTGTTTTATATGATTGCTAAGTGTTTTAAAGATATTTAATGTAGATTTTTGACTGTCCTGTTTTTTAAATATAGTTTGTTGGGAGATTTTAGGGCAACCCACCTGAACTTCCTCTCTAAATTCATTTTTTCCTAACTTATCTCCAACCTCTTTCTGTCTCTGTTTGATCCTTCTAACCTCTCCAAAGTTCACACACTGTCTCACGTAAGTCCTGCAGTTCTTCATCTCTGTCCACATCTAACTGACCACTGTTAATAGTCAAAATTGGCAATTGATATGGGGGTGGGGAAGAGGTAGTAGGTAATGATGGGTAAAGAGTGGTGTTAAGTGTCAGTGTCTGGTTTGTTTAGATCTTTTATAAAGGCTTCTCTACATTGGGCACTCGTGTGACCCTCCCAGATCTGAAATAGTGCACCGCTGCACATGCCACAGCCACAACATGTATCCTTCGACGCTTATCTTCTAACTCCTTACCCTGTTTTTTCCATGATTTTCCTGCTATAAACCCTAATTTTGGATTATCCAAATGATCTTGTAATCTAGTGTGAATTTCTGACTCCCACTTACACAATGCTTCAGCTAAATTAACCTTCACCTCTGGAGGGGGAAGTATCTTCTGCTTCTGAGCTTCCTTCCACAACTTTTTTATTGCATCCAATTCTCTCTCCCTGTCCTCTTCTTTGATGCCACTCACCACCTGATCAAGAGTCCACTTCCACTGTTCTTCCACAGACCGAGGATAGGGAGAACATTCTCCCTTATCCCAGCACAATTTACCACATTCCAGTTCCATCTTTAACTATGCTCCCAAGTGAGATTGAATGTGAATGACTCCAACGGTCAACTCAATGCCTCAGTAAAACAAGCTTCTAGATCAAACGTCTTTGATCCGGTTCCACTCTGGGGGTTAATTCCAAGGACAAAGAGCCTTTTAATTCACGTTCACTCTGGCACTTTTCCAACCCACACAAAAACACAAATCTCGGGCGTCGGGAGTGTCCGTCCCGTCGACTACGCTCCGAGTCCCAACCCAAATCTTTATGATATACAGTGCACTGCATACAGCAATACAGCACTGTACTAGCTCCGGTTTACTCTAACCGTTACAGCACTGTACTAGTTACGGTTTACTCTAACCGTCTATTCCCTGTTTTTATCAACAGTACTTCCCTGTGTATTTCAACAGTACTTCCGGCCTCTAACCGTAATTCCCTGTTTTTCAACAGTACTTCCGGCCTCTAACCGTATTTCCCTGTTTTTCAACAGTACTTCCGGCCTCTAACCGTAATTCCCTGTTTTTCAACAGTACTTCTGGCCTCTAACCGTAATTCCTGCAGTCAATATTTTATATTTGTATCTGGAATTTATAACTAGGACACTTCAATTGACAGTGACGACAAATTTTTGGAAATAGCCAATCTGCAGAGCTTGATTAAACAGGTGTCTGCTTACCTTTTTATTAGGGATCCCTTGTCGTCAGTTGTCCTCCAAAGTGACCGTTGTTGAATTCTTTGCCTCAGATGACTTCTCTCTTCATCACGTCGGGGTCACCAAATTGTTGGATCGCAATACCTCCCGTATGTAGCTGCCGATCCGCGTGTTCGTTGAATGAAGACTCCGAGAAGAAAAGTACCAATTTCGAAATGTATTTGACAATAGAACCAATTCCAGATACAAATATTACAGAGCTCCGGGCCAGTTCATAACCCTAACAACACAGAGTTAATCGTCAGGGCACGAAGTCTGACCACCTAACTATCCTTGGCCCAGTCCTTTATAGTCACACACATGCAAATTCACAATGTCCATGCAATCCAATCCAGATCCCCCGCTGAGATGTCCTCGTCCTCTTCCTCCAGTCCCCTGCGGTGTTGGTAGGGTTCTTCTTTTCCATTGTTTTCCCAGGTAGCCAGATCTCATTCTTCATGCAAATGTGATCATCAACAACCCCCTGATGTCCTGTTTACAATGAGTGTTTGACACCCCCTGCCTGACTGGCTCCTGAGATAACAGTAGATCAAACAACAATCCTGCAAATGTCTCTGTTCTTAATTACATTTAGTCTACCTTGCCTAACTTCTAAGGGAAGACAGGAACATATGGTGTGAAACACATAACAACAAGATAAAGACAATTCTCAACAGCGCGCACGCACGCGTGTTTTTTGCGTCACATGAATTCGTCTGTATCTTCGTAATCAAAGCTGCTGGTGACGTGTGACGGGTCTCGGGGGGGGGGGAGGGGTGAGTGTCAGAGTTGGCAGAGGGCGGCCAGAGGCCGGCGGCGGGCGCGGTCCCTCCTGCCGACGGGGGGACAGGCGGCTGTCAATCACCCCACTGAAAAAGCCCGATGACCTTTCACAAGTTAATTCATTAGCAAAGAAAAGGTTATGTGTCGCACCCAAAAGAGCCTTAAAACGCTTGTTTATGCGGAAAATCCCCCCAAAACACGCAGGCATGTAAAAAGTGCATTAATTCGGCTCTCAAAACTGCAAAAGATGCTGACGTCAGGCACAAAAATGCATTTTTCTCATTTAGAACAACACTTTGGAAAAGCTTTGTGCCTCATTCATAAGGGAACACGTTACTGGCACTGATCATTTACTCATTTATGTCCAATTTTTCTTTTAATGGTGCAGTTTTGACACTGAAACGTTCTTCCAGCACTCGGGGAAGGCGTCGGAGCGGCTGTGCTTGAGCTCTGACAGCAGAAATAATGGAGAGGAAACAGTGAGAGACCTTTTTGTGGGGGGGTTGTGGAAGACGGCAAACCTGAAAGGCAAAGAGGAGCTGCAGGGTCAGGAGGCTGCGGTGGGTCACGTTCTCCTGGCGCTGCACAGGAAAGCGGGTTAGAAACACGTTTAGGTAGAGCTGACAGGTTATGAGCGCCTCCCTCCCATAACTCTGCATCCTTCGCTCCTGTCCTGAGTTGGTTTAGCATTATAAACAACAAGTAAATGGAAAAAAAAGCAACACTGTCACACTCATTTACAGGGCAGCTGCGGAGACTGATCCACCCCCACCCACCTCCTTCACACACACCCACAGACAGATAGTCACACTCTTCCTTAACCCACCAGAAAGAGTCACAGATGGGTCCATAAGCTGTCAGTAAAGCCATTATCCAGCTCTGCATCTGCCCGTCCTGACTTCTATATACTGTTTAATGCAGTCGGCCAGTCACTTAGCCCCCCAGCTCCTGAATGGGAGCAGCGTGGTCGGCCCGCCCAAATAAATGCTGCGTTTGTCTCCTCTGCCTTTTGTTGTGTGTGTGTGTGTTATTTTGAGGGTGGGTGGATGGTTGACGGGGGGCTGATGTGTCACAGGGAACCATTTACCCCCCTCGCTATTTACCAAAGCCCCAGAAGAGTTACAGGGATGTCCGAGGACGAGCGTAAATAGTCCACATATGGTCAGCCAATTCCCACAAGTCCCGAAATCCAAGTTTGACACATCCCCTTTTTACTGGGTTTCCCACACACACACACACACACACACACACGCACTTGGTGCGTACTGTCTCGGCGGACATATTTAAGCCTTTGTGTCCCCATTGAACTGCCCCTCTTTCCCCCTCCACTCCTGAAAAATAAGAAAAAAGCCCCAGCAAAGTCTTTCCAACCAGCAGTCTGTTTCAGCTAAATCCTCCCCTCTCCTCCTCCCTCCCCACCCTGTTTTTCTCTGCCTTGTGATGGCGTTGCACGGTGAGATCCATTTTGGGAGACCTTGGCCCTGGAGAGGTTGTTTTGGCCTTGAGTCCCGTGCGCTTTGTGCCTCTCAGCCCTTTAGTTTGGTTAAATTAAACAGTTTTCTTTTTTCCCGGCCCCTCACCCACCCCCTCCAACCGCTCCTCGTATTTTGTGGCTTAATTCTCCCCGGCTCCCGGGCGATCTCGCCTGGGCTCGCCTCTCCTCCTCAGATAACTTTACTCTTCTAAGGTTCCCATTTTCCCTGATTTTCTCTCGTTTCGACCGACCGTCACGACTCGGCGCGAAAGCTGAGGGGGATGAAAGTTTACGGAGGGAGCTGGAGCGTTTCACGGGGTCCCTGAATGCATCGTTTTCAGATGTGGCGTATGTGGAAGGCCGCGCAGCAGTGCGATGGGTTGAGTGGATAATTTGATTGGCTGGAGCTGTTTGACGGTGCCAAAATCAGTGTGATCAGATCTCAGGGGGGAGCAGCATCGATGACAAACAGGGCACTCTCAAACCACAGGTTTCCAAAGATGGAAAAAACTGATGTGTGGAGCAGCAGAAAGGTTTCAGCCTCCTCCACTCCTCCGCTCTTTAAATGTTTATCCTAATACTGAATTAATGTTTCATTGATTTAAAGGTAATTTGGGAAGAATCGTCCAGTGCGTTTGCTGGAGGGTACTGCTTAAAAACCCAGAAAGCTCATGAAACTTTGGTTAGAGTAGGAATTTGTACGCTACAGAAGTTCATATATCTTCATTATTCACATAACAATTTCGATTTAAATTATTTCTGAAATTAAACATTGACATCTTTTTAAATATTTTATTTGCCTAAACCTTGAATAAAATGTAAAAATCACTTTTATATAGCTGGAATAATCTGGAATTCAGGTCCAAATTGTTAAAATTTGCTTTAAATGAACCATTAATATAATTTCAGATCAGTTCGGGAAATCCCTTAGAAGCAGAACTGTTTGTTGTTTTTCTTTCCTTTTCATATTTTCTTGCATCTTCAATAACAGCTCTCTCATCCACAGAAGTGTTTTCATAACTGAACTTTCCTTTTTTATGGTAACTATTCTATAATAAGCATGTAGCCAAGTGCTAATGGCTCTAAACTGGAGACGCCTCAGGGCTGACAAGGCCCATTAATGTAGCCTTAAAACACGAGAAGGGAAACAGCGGAAGCCCAGTTCTGTGGAAATGAGTGTACAAGGTCATGTGCTTAGAGTGTGTGTGTGTGTGTGTGTGTGTGTGTGTGTCTGTCTGACCAGTTGGCTAGCGAGCCTCCCTCTGTGCACTAAGTGTCACCGCAAAACAAAAGAAACGTTATTAAAGCTTAAGCCAAATATCAGGATTGGGGGTTGAGAAAAAGCACCGTTAGCGCAGGAAAATCTTTGAGGAGACAAAGAAAAGTGGAACATGCGAGCGAGCGGCTCCAGGATCAGGGACGCGCAGTGTCTCTAAGCATAAATGCAATAAAAGCCGACACAGATGTCCAGACAGATGATCCCCTGGGCTCATTTATCTGCAACAACAGTGGTCAACAACGGTCCTTGTTGCCTCCTTTGACTGCTCTTCTAGCCCCTCAGGTGCTTTTACAGTTTCCTCTAGAGGGGGAGCTTTTTTTTTTCCTTGAGGGGGAGGTTAGGACGCCCCTGGCTGTGCTGCCCCCATCCTCAAACCTCTTTGGTTCCCCTTCCAGCACCCCCATGGGGCAGGTGACAGCCCTCCACTGTGAAGGGCCAAGGGAGCCATGACGGATTCCACAGATGGAGCGTGGAAATCGCCGGCAAAGGCCTCGGCTCTGTGGCGCAACAAAGAGCCTGGGACTCACTCGGAGAAATATGGGTGGAAAAGAGAGGAGGGGAGACAAAGAGCGGGTGAGAAGCAGGGAGAGGGATGGGGGAGGAGAAGGTGTTGTTTGTTTAATGTACTGAAGTGCATATTGGATCCCTGTTGGGGGAAAATCTGGGAGTTCGCGAAGCGTTTGAGGCCCGACCTTCCCGCTGCTGTTTACCTGCTGCTGTGTGATGTTCAGCCACTTTCTCCTGACTCAGATTATCCACAGACATTGTTATCATTCCCCTTTATCTCTGGCCGCACGGAACCAAAACGAGACCAATGAGCGGGACTCGGGCCTCTGTGAAGGATCTGATTGTATTGTGACGAGGCCCTCGGGACGGCAGAGGTGCCACTCTGTCGCTCCTTTAGAAAAGTGCTGGAAACCCCGGTAGCAGTCATAACTGATAGGTAATTCCAAAGTGATTAAGGATTTTCCCGGCTGCCTCGGCTTTCCCTGCGCCCAAATCCCTGTGAAATGCTCAGGAACGTGTACGCTGGTAAGGTTGAGGTGGGGGAGATGAAAAAGCATTCCTAGTGGTCCTCCTCTATGCAGGGGGAGGCCACAGAAGGCCTCACATCTTGTTTTTCAGCCATCTTGCCCAAAAACTCCAAAGCAAATTCCTTCCACGCCACCAAAGCACAACCGGAAAAAAAAAAGGTTCGTGTTGGAGACGCGAATCCTGCGGAAAGTCACACTTTTTGGTCCCTGTAAGGAGTCTGTCCGGGCCAATCACTCCGGATGATGGAAAGAGTAAAAATCCATCCCTCCGTATATTCGGCGGAGGCTCAAACGTCTGTGCGTCCCCGCTGCTTTTAAAAATATTTTACTTATGGCCGCCCTCATGCTTGACTGTTTCTTTACCAATTTGCCTCTAATGCATGTTAAGTTGACTCCCACTGCCTTTGGCGCTACAAGGGGAAAATCACTGAAGAGGCAGAGAGGATCAGTTTCACATGAGGGCCCCTGAGCTATTTGGATTCTCCTGAATTTTATTGTTGCTTCTGAGGGGGAACTAATACAGTGTTGCACACAAAAACTTCCCCAGTGCTGAGGGGGAATTAATTAGGTGTAACACAAAAAAGCGGGCACGCTGGCCTGGGCGACAGGGTTTGAAGCGGCGAGTTAAACTCCCGGCCGCTGGCTTAGAGGACATTGTTCCCATTACAATCAGGCGTGATTTGAAACAGAGATGAAAAGGGAGGCGAGAGCTGCCAGGACAGATGATATCACTACGGCTCAGTCGGCCCCGACATCACCAAATGGATTTCAGCCATTCGGGGTGTTTTTAATCACTCGGCCGTTTCATGGAAGAAGCTGGCGTCAGCTGATGCTCCCTCTGATAAAATAAAAGCCAAATATTTCCAATATTGCCTTTCAAGTTTCAGCTCTTGCTGCGGCTGTGATTTGAGCTCAATGACAGAAACAAATGTGGAGAAAATGTTGATAAATCACATTTAAATTTAATATTTGTTTAATGCAGATGCGTCTAAAATAAAGGAAGACAGTGCATGTAGCAACCCATCTACTCTCCCTTGGTCTCACACACACACACACACACACACCCACACGGCCCCTGGATCCAAATTAGCCTTTTGTGTAGCTTTTAGTCCACCAGTCCCCCTGTGGTGCCCCGGGAATCCTATCCAGTGGGATTATTCCTGATAAGCTCCCAATATTCCTCCTGAATGGGAGTCTGTCAGGAGTCTCAGAAGTGGACTTTGCGAGTCTTTGAGATAAAAATGGAGAAAATCATTCAGCTTTTGTAGATATTGCAGAATAACAACCTCTGGAACACGTAACATTTAAGAAATTGCACATTTTGTTGTTGCAGAAAACTCCTTCCTGATTGTTTTGTCTGGTTTCTATGACAGCGAGTCACTCAGATGAAGGTTCGGACATTGAGTCGGAGCCCGATTTGCCGCTGAAGAGGAAGCAGCGCCGCAGCCGGACCACCTTCACAGCAGAGCAGCTGGAGGAGCTGGAGAGGGCCTTCGAGAGGACCCACTACCCCGACATCTACACCCGGGAGGAGCTGGCACAGAGGGCCAAGCTGACCGAGGCCAGGGTTCAGGTACCGGACGCCGTGCACGTCATATATCCAGCGTCAATGTGGAGAAGACGGCAGTTGGGAGGAGCCGCCAGACATAAAAAACAGACTTTAGCTCGCTAAATGGGAATTCACATGATGGATTTTCGAGGGGGTTTTAAAAGCCTGAGGCCTGTAAATCTGACCTCAGAGAACCATGAAATTCTCCAACAGAAGGTAAAATATGTTCACAAGACGGTGGTGATTCTCCTCTCACATGGTCACACACCAGCGTGTCCTCACTCTCATTCCTCCTCTCACACTCGGAGGCATTTCCATACACTCTCTGACCATTAAAAGGCAACCTGCTGCTGCATATATCAGCATACACACACACACACACACACACACACACACACACACACACGATCAAAACATGTGTTTTATCCTCACTCTGGGGGCTCAATATGGACTTTCCTTATTCTGATCTGGAATTCTCCACCATGTGCTCCATATGGGAAGCAGGCCCAGCGTGAACCCCCTCCATATGGGCACAGCATGTCACTCACACACTCCAGTCATGATCTCACACACACACACACACACACACACACACACACACACACACACACACACACACACACACACACACACACACACACATGCACACTTCCCCCTTGTGTTTTCCACCATTTCTGACTCTAAAATATGTGCAAAGTTATTATATTGTCAATGATTTTTAGCTTATTTGTTTTTTGTTATTGCTGTTTTCTAAGCCAAGAAACCAGTAACACACACACACACACTCACATTCTGCCTCCTCTAGGTTTGGTTCAGCAACAGGCGGGCGAGGTGGAGGAAGCAAGCGGGAGCCAATCAGCTGATGGCATTCAACCACCTGATCCCAGGGGGCTTCTCCTCCCCAGCCATGGCCAGCATCCCATCCTACCAACTCTCCGACAGCACCTACCCCACCTCATCCATAGCACAAGGTACGCGCTGAGATGGCGCTCCATCACTGAAGAAATATATATCTACAAAAATCATTTGGCACATTCATTTGGGTAATTTGATATAAATGTTTGCATGCAGAGGAAAAACGGTGCTGAAATTATTGTCTTCATAAAAGCCGCAGATGCAAATGCAATTATTTATATTTATATTTATATTTGACAAGGTGAGACCTTGTAAATCATAATAATGTGATTTAAAGCACCTTTAAAAGCAGCCCAGCGTGTTATTAACGTTTGGAAATGTCTAGACGTCAATCATTTTCTTTCTTTTCTGGCAGTTTCGGAGCCACCCAGCACGGTCCACAGGCCCCAGCCTCTCCCTCCCTCTTCAGGCCACCAAGGTTCAGCCGGTGCAGGCCAGGCAGAGGGAGGTTCCCCGTACTGCCTGGCCTCTGGACGCCACACCTTCTCGGGCTACTCGGACAGCTTTGTGGGCCCCGGAGGGCCAGCCAATCCTATGAACCCTGCCCTAGGAAACGGACTATCCCCACAGGTGAGGCTGTCCCCCGTGATGAGGGAGCGCGACTATTTTATTGATTACAATTGTAATGAATTAATTATGTCGTCCTATATTAATTAGACACGAACGAGGCAAACTTTGAAAAACCTTGAAATCTTTACTCGTGCATCAGAAATGCCCAGAATCATTCGCCTTCTCTCTGATCGTCTTCATCTGCAGTGGGAGCAGATGGGTTGCTGGGACTCTAGAAGGACAATTAAGTGTGTGACAAATCCAAAGTGAAGAGACAATTACGGCCAATTATCCAGGCGTGAGGCCCTAATGTCTCCCCAGCCGATGTGAGACAGAAAATTTGAGACTTGGTGACACGCCGCTGTGTCTTTTACACAAATATTACAGGACCTGACTTGAATTTCCCTCAAGGTTAATGAAGTATTTATGAGCTCGCGGGTGTCAACGCAGACAGAGACAAAAATGCTAATACACAAGTTTGTGGAAATTAGGGGCTCTTTTCCTCTGAGGGACTGCAGCACATCCTCTCCAAACATGACTCTGCACAGCTAGCCGCGGCGGCTACACATTTGATGGTACACTTTAGCCTCAAGGGGGGCTCCTCTGCATTCTTAAAACGTCTGCTTCAGCATTCCTCCACGCGAAAACAGAGATTCTCATTTATGTGTATATATTTCGTACAGCGGGGGAAGGAATGTCCCATCTTAGACGTTCCCCTCAGTCCGACATTCTTCATCGCTAACTCTGCGACTGTCGCCCTCTGGCCCGGCAGCAGAGGAGAAAAGGACCAGAAATCACCCAGTTGATGGAGCTACCTGCGGCTCCCCTTATTTTTAAACTACACATTCGCTCTGTTTAAACCAAACCCGAACGCAGGATAATGTTTTAGAAAAATATTACCAGGTATGGGAGGAAACACAACTCCCGTCTCCAAATCTACGTGGACTCTTCTGTCCACCTCCCCTGCTTGGGAAATGATTTAATCAGGACCATGTGTGTGTGTAGATGTAGAATAATATGTCACTTAGAGGGCTGAGAGGTCCCAAAGAGCACGGTACCTGCTTCTTATTAAGCCCCCTGGAAGCCTCCAGGTTGTTCCTCTGTTGAGGAGGAGGTGGGAGACGATGCGTTTAGAAGCAACAGGTTGGATTCTGTTTACCTTCACAAGTGGCAGAGGCTTTTTCCAGCTCTTGCTAACCGCGTGCAGAGCAGCTCCACGATGGACGAGCCCAAAGCAGCTAATGTTGGAGGGGTGGGGGTCGGCGGCATCGAATCTGTTTCGAGGCCAGTTGATTCAGTTTGCCTCACGGCTCTTTTCCGTCCTGTGTCAGCAAGAGTGTTCCCCCAAATCTGATTATCTGCTCGCTAATAAAGACCAGGTCAAGAGTAAAAAGGAACCTTCGAGCTGCAAATTCAGTCGGAGGCTGAGCTGCGGCGCGCTCACGCCGCCCCGCTTTCGTGTTATCTCTGTCGGCACATCGTCCTCTGAGATAAGGCCTTATCGCTCGCTAAGGATTTTCTGGAGTAGCGTCAAGATGGGAATTTCGGAGTAAGCTGAGTTATGAATCTGAGACAAATTGCTTAATTCTTCCTTCGTGGTGCTATAGACTGGCTCCGAGTCCTTTGATGTCCGCGACATTGGGATTTCCTCTGTGTGTGTGTGTGTGTGTGTGTGTGTGTTGGTAGATATTCAAAACATCTTTGCTGGAATGTGGAAATAATGAATACAATATAAAGCCTTATCAGAAGGTCAATATACAACAGGGAACCCGATCCCCGGTCACTTCTTTGGCTTTATTTTGGCTCAGGTTTTGGTTACTATGGTTACAACGGCACACACGAATGTAATTCCTTTTCCCCTCCCTTCAGGTGATGGGTTTGCTGAACCCGGGTGGCGTGCCCCACCAGCCGCAAAGCGACTACGCCATCTCCCCCCTGACCAGCGGCCTGGAGCCCCCCAGTTGTAGCCAGCGTATGGATCACATCAAGGGCCTGGAGGGACTGACCAGCGTTCCCTCCATGTCGGCACTGCCCTCGCTGCCCAGCTCCCAGTCCTACTGCACCCCCGCCTACAACTCTCCGGGCTACACCGTGGACCACGTGGCGTCCTACCAGTACGGCCAGTACGGACAAAGTAAGGTCAATACACTTTCTTATTCTCTCTTTTTACCTCCAGAGATGCTAATAAATACCATGTGGGGGCAGCAGGGGTTACAGGCGGTGTTACGTGGTGGTTTTAATTGTGCGGGTCGTGATTGGCCCGTGATTCGGCGCGCTGCCGTGTCAGCTGCCATCAAGGCGAACGTGGCTCCCGTAGCGGTTGACCGTTTGCCCTCAGCGAATACCTACCTGTCCGGCAAGGGGTCGCTTCACTTCGCATTACTGTTACCTTAACGGCGAAACTTCGACTTCAAACGAATCGGCGCCGTCTTCTGTCGCTGCATGATTACAGCGGCCGCCTCTTCCAATTTTGGCCCGAAGGGGGTTTAACCAATCAGGCTCATCCACTGACCTCGTTGCAACCCCGAGCGTGGCGAGAGTCCAAAGAGCCGGCCCACATGCTCGGCTGTGCCGGGTATCGGATGTCTGTTTTAATATCCAAGAGCAGAAAATGTCTAATGAAATATCTCGCTCGGGTATCTCAAAGTGAAGCAAATTTTTTAAAAAAAACCCAAAAAAAGCCCAAGACAACACACATGAAAATAACTGGAGCATGTGGTGCGCGGCGTGTACACGCTCAAAGGCTGCACATGCATCTCCGCGGGGTTACAGTCCCAAGCGGTCCATCTTGATGTGATTAATCAGCGCGAATGGATAGCTGGTGTGCGGTTGAGTTAGGAACTGCGGAGGAAAGGTCCTTTCTGGGGGTGGACGGATCCTAATTGCCTCTGGCAGGGCAGCTATTGGAAACAGGTGCTGGGACCGAGGTCAGCTGTGGAAGCAGGGCCGGCCCGGGGTTCCAGTTCAACAAACGGCGTCCGCGCCGGTCCGTTCACCTGCGACACCGGCCGAAGCATCTTGAACGACGGGCCGAGTGACGGCCATCTTGAAATTTCCGAGCTTCGGCGTCTCCTCCGCACGTGTACGACAACTTCTCAGAGGTCCTGAGAAAACATCTTGAATCGGGCCCAGTTGGAAACTGCGGACGGCTCTCGGGGCGGCGCTACAGGCAATATTTCTGCGAGGGAGCTGAGCCATTGACAGACAGGGAGAAGGATGGGGATTTATTGCAGCTTCAATAAATTGTGAGTTTGCTTATGCAGATGAGACGGAGCGCATGGATGCGTGCACGCCCGGGCTAGCTTGGTATTTTCTTTCTGTTTGAGGCCCTCTTTCACCACTCAGGAATCACGCTGATGCCTCGTGACTTCTCTTAATTGCTGCCAACCACGATTTTGAAAGGATGACAAATCTCAGATGTCCATCACAGAAAATGTACATATGGTTTACTGATGTTTCTGGACGTCCAGACAGCGGCGTTTTCCACTCTTTCGTACGAGCTGCAGTTTAGGAACAAGAGTTCCAACCTGACGTTCATAACTCAAACGGAAAAGTATACACTGAAGCATCTATACCATAATATTTACATGTTATGTATTTATACAGTGTAGATATTTAAAATGCTAGATTGGAGATTTGGCTTGATTTTAAAAAAAACCAAATAAACAGCACCCTAATATTAGCGTTCTTTCCTTTAATGATAACAGCAGCATCAGCAACATTTGTCAAATTTATCACATTTATTGTTGTTTTCTTCGACCTAATGAGGTTTTGTTGTTCTTTGACAGGTGCCTTTCCTTATCTGAGGCCTGAAATCACATAATCCGACTCCTGCCCCGTCACAGGGGGACATTTGTGTACAGCAATCATTTATTATCGGGACCAAATGTATTTTTCCTTAACCGTTGATCTGGACACATTCGCTCCGTCTGGATACGGCACCGTTGATTCCTGCCGGAGGTGTGAGAGGGAGAGGGAGCACCAGACCGGATGTCAGACCAAAAATGGCGGCGCAGCAGAGACGCTGGAGTCCGACGTGACTCGGAGAAGCTGTCTAACGGGCGATGGCGCTCCGTCTGAGAGGCGGGAAAACCAAGCTCGCATGATCGCATATGAAATCCTGCGTGTTTCCAGATTAATCAACAAGGTTGGTTGATTTTATTTGACATGTTCTCCGTCCCACACAGAGATCCTGCTAACCAATCTGGGCTTGATTGCACCAGAACTGCTAATGTACGGCACAGCTGTAGCGAAGGTCCATTTACCCCCCCCCCCCCCACCTTTCCCCGTCTCACTGACGTCTCGGACGTCTTTCTCCGGAACCTCGGAGAAGGTCAGAGGGGGATTTTAGGGAAAGTGACAGATGAGAGAAGGTGGCTTTAAAGAGGGTGGTGGTGTGTGTGTGTTGGGGGGGGGGGGTAGGGAAGATCGATCACAGGGTGGAAAAAAAAACAAGAATTCTTTAAAGATCCTCTCCCGGGGAGAGAAGCCACCGGGTCACAAGTCACGACCGAGAGACAGATGAGAAAACGGCGAGCAGCGGGGCGATATCACGTATCCCAGAGGCGATCACAACACGATCCCTTCACCCTCTCCGGATCCGGTTCGGGACCCACGTGTGCCGCTGGAGGAGGCTCCTTGCTGCTGTTGCTGGACAGGACAAGAAGACGGGAGCGAATCAAGGGAACGCCAGTATAAACTCCAGGAATGACAAAGCCAATGCTTTCTTTTCTATCGTTGTATCGTTGCATGGGATGTTTGTTTTGTTAATACTTAAACAGGAAATACCAATTAGGCTTGTATCGCATTTAAGGGACACTTTTGGTCACAACCGTGAAGCCTCTAAAACTGAGAAAAACACTTTTTTGTACATTTGTCCGCGCTCCAACGAGTGTGTCCTCTCATTCTTTTGATATATGTTTTGTATTCATGGAGAAAATGATAAACTGATGCCGTGTCATGTGTACAAGCCCATTATATCCACTATTTATGATAAAATAAAATAAAAATGCTGAAAATAGCCTCTGTTGAATCGATCGTTTCTCCAGCTGATGGGAGTCCGTAAACGGGGGTCTTTGTTTTTGATGCCAGAACCGGAGAAAAAGAACGGATTCAGCTGGCGATTCCGACTGCAGCGGCATCGGGAGACAAATGTGTACTTTTGAAGGCGCTCATGTGAACCCTCCAACCAAAATAGGCCGGGCCAAATGGGGATCACCAGACAGTGAACACAACAGGCTTTCTGAGGGACGCCTTCAACATCTGCACGGGAGTGTATTAATACCCCTGCTGGCTGCTGCTACTGCAACAAACTGACTTTTGTTGAACAAACTCTAAATGGAGAGAAGAAGCCTTAAAGCGTTTTGGACAAATAGCACACGCGCCTCGCTAGCTAATGCTCTCTGCAGCCCGTCCAGCCAGCTAACGCACAGGGGCTGCACTGTGTGTGTCCGTGTGTCCGAACGTTCGGTCCTTGCTCTACATAGAGTTGTTTCTGTGTAAGCCTGTGCCGCCCGAGGGTATTAGGCCTAATTAAAACATTCTTCTGATTAATCGTGTCTGCTCACAGGCCTCAGAGCGGTGGCGGGTGCTGCGCTCTAGCTAGCACGGCAGAGAACTCACACGCGCTCCATAAATAAAGCCAGTACCAATTATGGGATTACTCATAGTCATGTTAGCTTGGTTAGCACGCATACAAACACACACACACACACACACACAACACACACACACACACACACACACACACACACACACACACACACACATTACCCAGGTCCTTATCCTAACCATCCCAGTTTAGACCCCAACTTTTACCCTAACCTAATGTCTTTACCCTCAAATTGTCCTTTGAAGTTGTGGGGCCCTGCAAAATATGGCCTCACTTTGCTAAAAAAAGGATTTTGTACTCAATTAGTGAATGTTAGGTCTTTCTCTCTCTCTCTCTCTCTCTCTCACACACACACACACACACACACACTGTTTGCTTTCATAATCAGCCCAAACCGTTAAAGATGAAGACAAATCACACCTGTGTGATTCCAGACTTTAGATATTAGACTTGTATTAATGAACCCTCCCCAATACTGAAAAGGCTTTTATTTCCCTAATAGACCCTTGAGAGTAATTAAGAACAACAATTTCAATGGTTCCCTTTAATACGATGGTGGATTTTTTGGGTTCTGGAACCTCTGCCTGGCGGCGGAACTGCCCAGAGATCCTTTTCTTCGCTGTATGTTTAAATAAACTCACCGGTTTTCCACACAAACTGCATGTTTTTTCACGGGAACGTGGAAACGCCTCCTCGCCTCCAGCACGGCGATGCCCAGGTGAGCTTCACATGTTTCCTTCACAACATTTCGGCACGTTTGGCGCCTGTTCGCACCACTGGAGACGGGCTCAGTTTATCAAGGTGTTAATTTTATGTTCGCCATAGTGCGAGTTAATGCTTTTAAAGCGTCTCCTGCAGGGACAAACAGGACAAACAGGCCACGGTTGCACTCCCGACTCTACTTCAAATAGAAAATAACAATTTCTAGGTTAAAACGGTTTAAAAAAGGCAAGGCTAATTCCCTCTCCCTGTTCTTTGGCACCTCCAGAGAAGAAGCTGGAAACACTTGTAGCGGTATAAAACCACACGTGATCGTGTCTTCGACAACCCCCTGGGTTAAAGAATTTGTTTTTTCCTCGGTTTTGTGATCTATCTTGACCCCGAGATCACGCTAGCAGCTGCTTCTGTCATTCTCACGGTGTCAGATATGTGTGCGCCTGTGCGCGCACGCGTGTGCGTGCGTGCACGTGTGTGCACTGTAGCTTTTTGTTTCTGGACACAAAGGAAGAAAAATCAGCGGTTGCAGGTTTGTAGTTTGAAGCCACTGACCAGCTGGCTGCCGGCTGCATATTCGACACACACGTGCTGGTTGGTGCCAGATGTTCCGGCTTCCTGAGACTTTCAGGGCACAGTTTAAAATTTAAAAAAAAAAAAGAGACCTCGAAAAGTTAAGAAAGTTTAGCGGCCTGAGTAAAACGCGTTTGTGAACTGGCAGCAAATGCATCCAACCGCCCCTCCCAGGAGGTAACCAGGTGGGAGGGTGTGTTACCGGCGTGCCACGACACCCCTGAACACACACTTAACCCCTGACACTCCCCAGTGTTCATACACTCTGTCATCACAGCGCCTGGCTGCTGATGACCCGAGCACTAACACATGCTGTGCACAACTTAACCTCTGCACCCCCTGACGGAAAAAACATCATCAGGACTGTGGAGGGGGGGTCGGCGCAGGAGAGGGGAGGGAGGGAGATCCCTGAACTCAACTCTCTTTTATTGTTTTGAGCCAAAACCACCCTAATAATCATTTATTTTCTTAAACTTGTCCCTTTATCTCACATTTTCTTGGACTTTTTCCTGGCGGCAGAACTGCCACCTGTGGCGGGAAATGCTAATTTAGCCAACTTTTGTGCTAACAAGAGTTTGGAAATGTACGTACAAATGTATTCTCGTTCATGTAAATAGAAAAAAGGACTACAATTTGTTTGCAATTAATCACAAACTCCTGATGTGGCGTCACCTGCCGCACAAAAACAGAGCCTGGTGGGGGCGGCCATTTTGTTTCGGTGACATCATTTGCAGCCAGAGTCTGCAGAAGGAGCAGCTTAAGACTCTTTTTTTAATCTCCCCTCTTTCTAGACACCAGTGTCAAATACTTAGGAGAGTAAAGTCCCAGGAGAGAAACAGGCCCGACTTTACGAGGGCTCACATGATGCGTGAGAGAAGATGAGAGGGACGTGGAAGACAATATCTGCAGTGTGTGAGAAGTGGAACAGAGTGTGTGAATTCCAGCCTGCATGTGTTCCTCTGAAGAGAAGACAAGACAGTGGCGGGGATCAGAGGCAGAGAGCTGCAGGAGCGAAGCCACGCTGGAATTTCTCGGAAAGATCGGAGAAGCGAAGAAAAACAAGGGCAGGAGGGAGAAGCCCGCGATGCGTTTGGGTGTCGCTGCCGCAGCGGGAAATTTGAGTTTGGCAGCAACGCTGGCGCCGTGATGCGTTCCGATGCCGCGGACGGTTGCGGGGCGAGCAGGTGACGTTATGGAGCGCTGATTGCGAGCGCAAACAGGAAAGCACTGAAAACATTAGCGGTTCAAACGGACTTCCCAGCAGGGCCCATTTCCTCCTAATCTCTCCCGACAGTCGCTTGGACCGACGAGCAGACATCTGTCGGCAGAACTGCGCTCATGTGGATTTACTTGTGTCCGCACCGGGGCTCCGCTGGAGGACGTTCAGTGAGGAAAGTTCAGCCGCTTTCCCCCCTTTTTTTTTTCTGGGTCACGGGAAGAAAATTCTTCTTGTGTTTGGAATTCGGCGCGATCCGATGACACAATGTGTGTGTGCAGGCCGGGAACAGCAGGCCGCGTCCTGTCGCTCTCTGCACCCTATTATTATTATTATTTTCTTTTACAGCTTCATATTGTAAACATTTAAACTACTCTGTCTTTAAATTTGATTCTTCTGAACGTGCTTGCACAGCTAATCTGAGCCGCGGCCTCCAATGGTTCCCAGTTTTGTCTCCTGATCCGACCCGGAGCGGAACATCGGGCACCGCTGGGCTGCATGTCCGACGTGTGAAGGAAACAAATGCAAGAACCACCGTTTTAGCATGTTCTCTGCGTTTGTGCCCCGGTCGGGGTCACGTGGAGCCGCTCTCCTCCAGTGTTTCCTCGGATTTGATCCGAAGCGCTGCGGCGGCTCTGGGAGCGAATGGCTCCTAATTGAATAAATCAGTTAGCATTTTTTACGACGTGGTCACCGCATCTGGAGGATATTAGAGCAGAACACGGTCGGACTGTTGTGATGTGGGCGTCCAAACGAAGCCGCGGCTCCAGGCTCTTTCACTCTCGGCAGCTCTCGGCAGCGGCGTGTTCGGCCGCCAGGGGGCGCTGCTCTGCGTGAACCGCTCTTTCGGCCAGTAAAAAGCGTGTTGTGTTGGGTCGTGTGGGTGAGCGTGTGAGGCCGGTTCACATCAGCAGTGACCTCAGCCAGCGAAGCTCTGCAGCAGCTCCGTCTGTGGGTGTGTCGCTGGAGTGACAGAAAAGGAAGTGCAGCGTTCCAGAGGGACTGACACGGACCAGGAAGGAGACGCAGACGGAAATGAGGGCTGAGGCTTTTGTTCTGAAGGATCGGACCTGCTCGAGAGGTCTGAGTGGTGATGGTTGGGTTTGTTTTTGAGCAGAGGTTTGTGATGGGAAAGGGTGTGTGTGTGTGTGTGTGTGTGTGTGTGTGTGTGTGTGTGTGTGTGTGTGTGTGTCGGGTCCATCTGGCTCCTGTGAGGGACGCTTCTTCACGGTGCCTCAGCCTGATTCATGGATGCTGGACAGCCTCAGCTGCTGCCTCCCACCCAAACCACACACACACACACCACACACACACACACACACACACCAATTTCTAAAATTGGTTTTTCACTTTAACAAGCTAAATTGGGGTCCAAGCACATCAGATGTAAATAGTTACACCACTAACAGTGTTTTTTCTCCTAAAATAACACTTTTTCTTTCTTTTTTGGCAGATAATCCCCCCCCCCACACACACACACACACCTCCCCCACCCAGCCACATACACACAATCGTGTCGTCAACCTGGATTTTTAAACCTCTAAATCTTGCATGTGCAGCCTTTTATGGTCGTTAAAGCAACTCTCAGCTCAGTTTTGCTGCCAGCTCCAAACCGAACCGAACGCTTTGTGCGACCGTTTCTATAGAAGGCGTCACGTGGCGGCCGTTTGTGCGCTCCACGGTGAGTCCGACCGCGTTTGCTGAGAAGGTTTCTGGCTGCATTTCACAACAAACTGCTGTGCTGCATTACACTTTTGATTTCAGCCAGCAGACATTTGATGCTGGGCGATGAATTATTAAATTATAGAGTATGCAGGGACATGTCTGCGGACGGTGTTGGCGTGCATGCATGTGGCACTGACATTTCCTGGGCACTCGGGTCTGATGCTGGGTGGGTGGTGGGTGGTGGGTTTACATCACTGACTCAAGCTTAAAGCTGCAAGATTGACGATTTGATGACCTGTGGCACATGTTGCTCATTTCTGGTTTAGCCTTGTTGATTCTTGGCCACTAGGGGGAGCTGCAAACATACAATAAACTAGGAAGCTGTGTTTCATTGCTGCAGACAAAACTGTGTACAGTTTTCATCTAAATCATTAATTTGATTCACATAAGGCAAAAATGGAAGCTTTGTAATAAATAACGCGACGAATGCGTAAATACTAAAGTTACAAGCGCGGTTTTTAGCAGACAAACTATAAGCAGAGGCAGCGGGTTAACTGTGACAGATAGTTCGCCCTCAGATCCCCGGAGCAGGTCAGGGTTTCAGCGGGCTTTGAAAAGTGTGTGTTGGCAACAATGAATGGTTTCCTAAAGACCGTCATCATCCTTGTCTGCCTGGTTTAACTTAGACAGACTGTGACTGATTTCAACTCGCAGTGAACCCATATGATCCCAGTTTACAGGCCGTGTTCACGGGGAGGAGAGGCCTTTATGTGCTGCTGAGCCTTTTAGTGCAGGCAAACAGCAAAAACAAATAGTTCTCCAGGTATTCTTAAGAGGAATTTCTCTTTAAAATTCTACACATGCACCAGAATTCTTTTATTTTCCTGAAATTAGGCGCATGTTCTGCACCAGGACCAGTTTGGAATTATCCCTCCATAAACATCTGTGGTTGCTCCTAATCAAGTCCGTAAACATTTCCATGGATTTGTCCGCTGACCAGAGCAGTGTGCCACGATTCTAGTTCCACACAGAACCGTCTGAAATACGGCCGTATTGACACATCTAGGGGAGATTTAGCTTTCATCCGTCCAATAAATCTGATTCCCATGAAGGCAGACTTCTGAAGACCGAACTAAACCACGATATATATCAAATTAAAGACTGCAAACAAATCTCAACCTTCAACTTTGAGGGGGGAGATTTATGCTCATCAGCAACAGAAAAACTGAAATAATTCTGACGTGCGGACCAAAGTTGTGACCGTTGTGATCACATGTGATTCCAATTTAGTCACACAGACGTCGATTCTTCAGTGGAGCGCAAACTTTTACGTTTCAGTTTCCAATCAAGGTTTTCTCCACTTTCTTCAGGCAGATTTGTTAAATATTAAATGGATGCTTGTTTTGATCTGGCGGCAGGAGTTTGATGTAATTTATTTCAGTGCACACGTACACAATGAAAAGCTTTTTTTAATTGTTCTATTTGTTCGTGTTTATTGATACAAAATTGAAGATATTCGCGAGGAAATTGGATTATTGTACTTTTGGGCGCTTAGCAGACATTTTTAAATTGAATTCTGTTACAAAACAGCCGCATTAAAACCGGATCTTTGTCACATATGTGCTGCTGAACACTGACCTCTGCTGGACACTTGTAGTACTCAACATCAAGCATCGATACATTTCCTGCGTAAAACCTTTTCGTTGTTATTGTCCTGAAACCTGATAATTTAGGCAGAATAATTGAGAACACATGTAGATTAGTTCCATATCCACACCGCCAGGTTGTTGTGGAGATTTATTACAACACTTTTATAATGTTGGAGTTGGAACGTGTCTCGTTCTTTAAGGTTCAGTGAACATCTGACTTCCATTTTTCATAACCATTGATGGTATAACATGTATGTAATTGTTCTTTTTACTTTTTCAGACACCCATGGTCCACTGGCAGTAAAACCCCACAGCACCGTGCTGCCACCCTGACAGTGTTTTGGGGTTAAAGGTCACATTTAAGCCACTAGATTTTTATCTGGATGCTCTTGAAGTTTTTGCCGACAGAAACCTCATCTAACCAGAAATATCATCTGGTCTGACGTCACAGAGAAATGAATGTTGTATTATTATTTTATCTTTTAAGTATCCAGGTTGAAACAAAACACTGGGGTTTTGCTGCACATTTCCCTGACATGGGGTGACTCAGCTGGGACTCAGTACCCCCCCCCCCCCCACACACACACACCCCTCTCAGCATCTCTGCTGCCGCTGACGTTGAGTGCAGGTTTATACCTGTTTGGCCCAGCAGGTGGCAGTAGCGCCCTTCCGCTGGTTGGGGCTGATGAACCGATTAACCCCCGTTCTTACCCCACAGAGAATCCCAAAGTCCCAGCAATGTGACGGAGACACGAGCCTGTCTCGTTCTGGTTCAGGTCTGGACGCTGTGCTGCACGACTATGGGATGATTGTGTATCTGCACATGCATCTCTGACTGTATCTGCATAATGGTCGGGACCTGGACGAAGGGCCCAGGTTCTCTTCCTTCTCCTCCTCTCTCGAAGCAATCGAACCCTCCTCCCTGCATCAGCAGGACGGCCTTGAATGCGCGTGGCTGCAGCCCCCGGGGCTCTGCCACCCTGCACAGACTGCTAATGCCTTACCTGCTCCTCATTAGAATGTCCCGTCTGAGTGCAACCATCTGCTGCCGATGCTCCGCAAACTTTCTGCCAGCCGTTTGATGTCGGCGAGGAGCTCGGCGACCCTCTTGCAGCGTCCCAGCGCCAGACTTAAAAAGGCCTTTATCGCTTTGTAGTTCCTTCTTTAAAAAAAAAAACCCCAACAACGCGGCTCCATCCAGATCCAGGACGGCACAGTGGAGTGATGACTGCAAATGACATCATTTAAGATTCCAAAGACAGAAGATAAAAAGCCAAATATTGTTTTCCACCACCAGCGAGAGGCTTGGCTCCAGTTTTAGGATTAATGGTCTTAAATTGGACAACATTCAGGCCAATTAGATATAAGTGAATGTGGCTGGGTATTGATTTCTGCCCTTCCCACCCTGCTCAGACCATCACATTCTTCCTATTAGCATCTTTTAAAAAAAAAAAAGAAAAACTAATACAAAATAAGAATTCTAAGATTCTGTGACCTTGAGAAAGGGGGTAAAGCTCCAGATACAGCCAAGAGGCAGAGTGGGGGTGGAGCCAATGTACCAAAAACAGGCTTATTTTTCCAGGACAGAGTAAATAATGTCTCCGATGGTGAATCTGCCGTGCGGTTATCGGGACCCCAGGGACTGTTTCAGGGTTCCGACACGTCTGACAACGATGAATCCATCACTGCTTCTCCTCCTTCTCCTTCTCTGCCTCCTCTCTGCCTGCTCCCACTCCAGCGGTTCATGTCGGAATCCTTCCTCCAGCGGGCTGGGACGAGTACTGCTGACCCACTTTAACTGACAGGAAGTAGAATCCGAGCGATGGAAACTACAGAAGGAGGGAAGGAAGGAAGGAAGGAGGGAAGGAAGGAGGGATGTCACCACACTCCTCCTCTCATATCCCTCATGTGTAAATATTTTTACAGCGCCACTCATCACACGTCCTGCTGACAGACACACACACACACACACACACACACACTCGGGCTCCTGTGGCCCTTCATGTGTCCCTCCGTCCACACCAGCATGTTTGGTGAAGGTGGACGTGTTTTAGTTCCTGAAATGATGACATGAAAATGATGTCATGCCTCCTGATGTCCTTGAAAGCCTGGAAGATGGTGCCCCCACTGACCCCCCCCCCCAACCCCCCATGGTTCCCCCACTTTTAAAACGTCAGAGCCAGAAATGAGCCCCGGGTCGTGTTTCTGGCTCAGAAAATGTTTCCACGACTCAACAAAAAGAGAACAAAGTATTTCAGTCATCTTTCTTCTCTAAGAAGATTCAGGTTAGGGCGCTGAACCTGCCCCCCCCCCCCCCCCCCCCCCCCCAGCCCCCCCCCCCCCCCCACCATGAATATTTGATGGAAGAGCCTAAATCCGCTGCTGCGAGCGCTGGAAACGTGTGACAGCTGAAAACGCTCCGAGGAGAGCGGCTTACAGAAGCCATCTCGGGAGGGGGGGCAGAGACGTCTGGGAGCGTGAATTTGTAGAAGCGTGGCTGGGTCAACCGGGCGGAAGCTGTGGTGCACGCGTGCGCGTTTCAGAGGCGAGTGAAAGCCAACATGGAGGTAAAAGGAGCGTTTATTCTGTCAGGCGCCGCCGTTTTTGGATCATGCAGAACTGCTCCGAAGCCTTTGAAACGGGACCCCCCCGAGGAGCAGAGCCGCGTGATTGTGAGCCGCCTCCGTGACAAAACGCTCCAGAACACGCAGGCGCGTGCACGCCGTGCGCTGGCAGGCCCATTGAAATATTGATGGAGGCTCTCTCGCGACTCTAATGAAAAATCGTCTCCTCCGATAAATGTTTCATCCCGCACATGCAGCATCACCTGCCCATTTCTAACAGATGAGACGGTTCGCTGTAGCAACACAAACACCCCCCCAGCCCAGGGGGCAGAGAGGGGGGGCTGGGGGAGACTTTCAAACAGAAAGGGAACCGTTCCCTGCTACGCTCTCCGCATAAGCAAGTTGCCACTTAATCACGGGCAAATTCGCAAATCCGGCCGCGGTTTGTTTACTGCAATAACCGAGCGTCACTTGTGATTTACTCAACTTGTCCTCCGAGTTCTTGGCACGTAATCAGACACAAGTGCTACAAACGCATCTGTCCTGTTCGGAAGGGCGTTCAGAAAAACACAGGTGATGGTTTTAACACCTGAAATGCCGTTTTGGCCATGGGTGACCGCTCCTCATGGCCTCCAGTTGGCATCAGATAGCATTAGCAAGAGCTAATTTACCATCTTAGTTGGGCAACAGCTAAAAAGGTTCGGGGTTTTCTGGCCCACAGCTTCTGCAGGATCGTCCCAGGCTGCACTGGAGGCGCTGCCTGGCTCCTCTCCTCCAGGGGGCGCCATTGCTGTGTCACTGCTCGCTGATGACTACCAGGCACGCGGTCCAAGAACGGCCCAGTTCTGGTTTCTTCTTCCTTCCTGCATGTGAAACAGCCTTTCTAAAGATGGGATCTTGCTCCCTTTGGCTCCGATTTCTCTCCTGTCATTGTCTGTGAATGATTTACAGGCTGACTCAACATCTGGAGGCGGTAGATCAGGCAGAAAATCCGTACGAGCAGCGTGGCGTGTATGAAACGTGCGTGTTTCCCATCAGCGCTGGCCTCCAACATGCTAACCCACTTTGTGCCCTGGGTTAAGCTATGCGGAGCAGCATCTGCCATTCAGCCCCCACCACCTGCTCGCCTATATTTGGAGACTTCACATGCTATATATAAATATATATATGTATATATATGGATCTGGCATGCCTCATGTCATCTGTGAAGCCGCGCTGAGTTTACACACCAGCGCTTTGAGCAGCACAGGAGTGCGACACAACGTAAAAATGGGGGGGTTTGCACGCCAAAACAGACGGTTGGAAACAGGAAGTGGCGCTGCAGGAACGCCGCCGTATTTCCATCCACCTCGCGTTTCCTTCTTGCAAACCAAAATGCAGCAGCAGCCAGTTTGATTGACAGGTCGGACGCATTAAGCGGCGTTGCGTTAAACTGCATCCGCCTGATTAAGATGGCGAGGCGATTGTGCCGCCGTGTCTTCGCGGCGCCGCCATCTCCTCATTGTTACTGAAGGAAAACCCATTAAAGCGGCGCTCTGAGTCGGGACGCTGCCAATAGATTCCGCTGACATCGCCCTCGCCACAGCGGCCCTTCGCCGGTCTCGTGCCGAATGATGGAAATGTTGGACTTCCTCCGACTCGGCAGCGTTTTAACACAATGCAGGAGGTGAAAGGGCCAAATTGAAATGATAAAACAGCTGATTTTTGAGACAGTGGTGTCAGGACGGAGCGTTGTGGGAGCGGCCCACCGGAATATCGCTCCACGGCAGGAGGCTAGCTGGAGCATCGCGGCTAAACGGGCTAGCTCACGGCCAGCAATCAGCGTCACCCCTGGAAGGTCGGCGGCAACGCCCCCAGTTTTCGTCCTGGCTGGAGGGACTGATTCTGCCACATCCTTCAGGGTTCTGGCTGGTCTCTGCTGTCGTGTTCCGACCCAGAGTCGTTTGGATGGTGTCGTTTCCAGCACCGGGCTTCTGACCAAGACAAACAACCACCAGCGAGTTCAGACAGGATGAAGTGAAGCAGCTTGTGGGAGAGAATTCCGTGAACCGAAGAGAGAAGGAACGAAAGCAGAGAGGGAGAATTCCATCTTCCGTCACCTGAAACTCCAAAACGTCGGGTAAGATGCACAGAGGAAATGATCTGGTTATAGTGGGAGGGGGGATAAATGAACTGGTTATACTGGGACATTTTGGGAGAGCTGATAAAATACCAGTTAAGAGAGCTAGGTACTGGTTTTAGTGGGTTTTAGAGTGTTTCTGCCTCAGTCGAGGCACCAAAGCATGTTTTTCTTTTTAGATTAAAACATTATACATTAACTCCTTTATTTCCTGTCCAGTAAAACCCAGTAAACCCAGTTTGGGTTCTGCCCTTAATCACTGCCGAGCTGAGCTTTTTAATCTGTCCTCATGTTGGCACCAGAGCGGCGTCACATGTTCTACCAGTCCTCAAATGTCAGCCGGTCCCAGCCTGCAGGGCTCCGCTCGTGTTGGAGGTGTTACAGATGACCGATCCGTGCGCCACCCGACCCGGAATGGCCTCCCGGGAGGTGACAATTGGAAAACAAGGTGAGATGGAAAAGAAACACCGACAGATGGGAAGATGATGAACTTTTGCGAGTGAAAGAACGAGAGTCAGACCTGACCTCATTTCCCCCGGAGGCAGTTGGGAAGAACAACAGTGATAATTGGATAAATGGGTTTGGATTCATTAATTACAGTTCGTTTGGGACATTTTGCCAGCTTCCTTTAGTCTTTCTTAATGATTCCCAAAAGGCACCAAACACTGTTTCTTTCTTTCAACACCAATGTCCCTTTAACCATCCAATGACCACAAAAGCCCATATTAAACAAGACTGGGTTAGGGTTAGGGTTACCTGTACCTGCTTTGGCCCAATAGGAAGTCGGGTCAAAGGTCGTCACCGGGCAGAGTTTGCCCAGCTGTGTGGGGTAAAGGTCCAAATGTACTGGAAATGAGCCTTTTGTCCAGCCTCCTTCCTGTCCTAGAGCGGCCCGCCAGGTCACTACTCGCTCAGAAGGGGGTGAGCGGCCGACACTTGTCCTGTGACGATCTGCGAGTCGACGCCAGCCGGTGGGGGGGCGACGCAGCATGGGGGGTTTTAGTGCTCTCAGGTTTGCTTGAGGAGGAAGCCACCAGTGCAGATGAAACCCTTCTTCTACCTCTAAATTACTGCACAAACACCGTAAAGCAGGCGTGACAGTCCTGTTGATGCTAACTCTGTTGATGCTAACAGGTAGCATAGCAGGCTTGGCAGATACACAAGCAGGGGGGGCCCACGGGGGGGGGGCCCACAGGGTACCGCCGCGGGCGCCTCGCGGCATTCACAGCACCGCTGTAATGAGGGTGTGATTGATCGGAAGCACAATAGGAGCGCATGTTCTCAGAGCGGCGCACAGGCGGCTGGCACTGCTGAATTAAATGCCCCCCGGGGGGGGGGGGGGGGGGGGGCTGCCACCCAGACTGAAGGTTTGCATTAACCATAGAACGTCGTTCACCTGGCATGAAAATAATCAGGGGTGCGTTTATATCACTGCCCGTTGGGGAGAGCGATCCTGACTTCCTCTTCCTGGTCACCATCGGCAGCGCGATGCATTCGAGGACAGACGGAATCCAAATAGGTGCCTGCTATAAACCGCAGGAATGCTGAAGGTTCCCTATCGCTGGAGCGGGAGGAGCAGCATCTGAACCGATTCACGAGCAGCATCCAGGAACGTCGTGTTATAGCGCTTTAATGAGGACGTTTGGACGTCTCCATCTTTCTCCAAAACCTGAGGAAGCAGGATGATTGCAGCCTCTTTTATGATCTCAATCTTTCTAATTGGCCCCATAGTTCACGGGCTAATGTAATGAAGGTGG
This sequence comes from Takifugu flavidus, assembly GCF_003711565.1. Taxonomy (NCBI): domain Eukaryota; kingdom Metazoa; phylum Chordata; class Actinopteri; order Tetraodontiformes; family Tetraodontidae; genus Takifugu; species Takifugu flavidus. The sequence continues at coordinate 1,290,608 of NC_079531.1, read as the reverse complement.
GCGGGCTAGCATAATCACCCACAGGACCACAATAGGCTCCTGGCAGGGCCCGGCTCCGGGCCCCCGCCTCACTATTTCATTTCCAACTCAGTGATCACTTAAGCAAATGAATTGGCCGCTGACGCGTCAGCGTGGTGATATTTCACACTTTATTTTTATTTAAATTCACCGTCGTAAATGTTGCTCCTTCGCTCGGCTTCACGCTGCGCTGCTAACCATTTACTCAGAGTTGTGTACTTTCTCAAAACACACCTGTGGCAGGATGGAGCTGGATTTACCAGTAAATCAAGAGGAATTAGGAGGTCCGATCCGGCCTCGGCACCACCCCTGTTTATCAAACAGTTGCATCGATCCGTAATTCAGCGTTCACTCTAGGCTAACGGGCTAGCGCGAGCGGGGCGAGAGCTGGCCCCGACCTCAGATGATGACTCGCACATAATCAATGCCCGATAATACGGCTGCCGTCCCAGTTATTGACGAGCGGAGCGACGCCGTCCCTTCACAGATGGGTCTATTAAATCGCCGTCCTGGCCTCAGGCACCGCGGGGTTAGAGCAGTTTGGGCTCTCCGGGGAAGCCAGAGGTGAAAGGACGACTGAAGCTGGGATTTAGGGCCTCGAGGGGCAGCGGAAGGGGGGGGGGGTGACTTTATAGATTGTGGCGTATTGATTCACCACCTGTTGGATTTACAGTTGCAGTTTTATCAGGGAGCTTCTCTTTCTAGCACAGCTACAATAATTATGCACTTAGAGTGTTTTTCGTGCTTTTATTTTGAAACTCTGGGTGATTCTGCTTTTCATTGCTCACTTTCACACACCTGAGTGTCAGGTATGATTCAAAATCCAAGCAAAATGACAAGAAAGTGACATTTTAAACAAAGCGATTATCAAATAGTGCCCAACTAGTAGATATTTCCGGATATTGTAGCTCACTTTCCGGAGTGTTTATCTAATTGCATCTGTCATGATTTACTAAGCACTTTATGCTAATTAGCCACCAGCGACTTTGCACGAGCGCGTGACTTTGCATGTTAGCAGATTGTCACGGACGCCGTTAATCTCCGCGTTGCCACACATTTCAGCGGCATTTAATGATTCACGCCGACCCGAGCTGTGATGTCATCTCCATCATCCGACATGTCGGCCACTAATTAACTCGATGTGATAAGAAACGCAGGCGAGCAGGCGATCAATCTGGTGCGCGCAGTCGTGAGTGTAAATGTTTAGATGTGCAGCGGCGTTACTTCCCATGTTAACGTGCATCCATTAGCCTATCTGGACTCCCCGTGACCTGCTGGGCCTTTATCAGTGGGAGACGCTGCACCTGGATTCCGTGTGTGTGTGTGTGTGTGTGTGAGTGTGTGAGTGTGTGTGTGAGTGTGTGTGAGAGAGAGAGAGTGTGTGTGTGTGAGAATTTTCCTCTGTCGCAGGTCAGATTGGGAGACGGCGGGAGGGTGATGGGATCATGACATGATAGTCACACACACACGCACACACACACACACACACACACACACACACACACACACACACCCTCGCCCTCCTACAAGGAATGCCATTTTTCAGCCCGTGTCTGACTTCCCTGTTTGAATTAGAGCCGGCCTCGATAGTTGATGTTTATCCAAGGCCACGGGATCAAGGAAACTTAATGTAGTGGGAACTGATGAAGAAAAGAAGGGAAATAAGGAAGAACAAAAGAGACCAGCGGTGGAGCGAGTGTGTGACAGTGTGTGACAGTGTGTGATAGTGTGTGATGTGACATAAGTGATGTGAAGACATAAAAGAACGGATGTGAGCATGTCTGCAGGCGAACTGTGTCAGGAGGAGAGACATACGTTTGCACACACACACACACACACACACACACACACACACACACACACACACAGCTAATTTAAGACAATTGTGGTGTTCGCTGGAGGAGAGGTGATGGACAATCATAGATACCTCCAGGATTAAACAAATCTGTGTGTGTGTGTGTGTTTGTGTGTGTGTGTGTGTGCTTTTAGCTGCAGGGGCCCTGGGCGGGAACACACACCCAAGCAAAGCCACAATCAACATCCCCCCCCCCTTCCTCCCACTCCTTGTGCACCCCGGCAGGCCCGTCTGCCCAACTGCCTGGAACCTCCTTTGGAGGGGTTAAAGAATGTACTTGGGGGCGGGGCTTTAGTGGCAGATTGCAGGGTGTTGCTAAGCCACCCTGTGGGGGTACCTGAATGAGTTTTGCTCCCTCTGATGGGGGGGTCAACAGTGCTGAGCTTTGGTGGGGGCAGTTAGCATTTGGCGTTGCTTCATGCATCATTCCCGGCCTCCTCTTTGCACTCAGTGTTGCAACATATGTTTCTTTCATATTTCATCCGTTGGAGAATTGCACAATATTTGGCCCAGAGGTTGGAATGTACAGCACATCTGGACAGCGAAGGGTTCTCTCCTATCATTTGTTGGGTAATTAGGCTGCGACTATCATCACATTTGGCAGGGCATTAGCACCACGGGGCAGGGTGTTGAACATGGACTGGTGTTTACTCACATGCTAAATATTTCAGCAGCTTTCATAACTCCTGCAGATGGAAATCTCCTGGGAATTCCCCCCTTGATCGCTGTTGCAACAAGCTCTGGCTCACTTCCTCTTTTTACACCCCCACCTCCAGGCAAACATTATCTATAGACCGATGGGACGTGAAAATAATCACTATTTTGGCCTCTTAGATGGGGTAATGAACATTTCCAGTTATTTTCATTGAAGCCAAAACATCAAATTCGGTCTCCTGGAACCGTAAACAAAGCTGTCCTCTTATACACCGAACCACCAACGTCACGCCTGGATCCAGAGCCTGGTTCTCCAGGAATCAGGACCCTGGTGTGTCGAGGATGGAGGTGAAGAAAAACACCAAAGTGAGGTTTGATGGGATCTGCTGGGACTTTTCAGGCGACTGGAAAAATGCAGCAGAAGAAAAATCACTAAGTTTGATTAAGCTAAGCTAACGGCGCTAACTGCTAAATCTTCCCTCCTCATTATTTCCATGTGCTGCTTCCTATTTTTGCTGTTCAGGGAGGAGTGGAGACCACTGAAGGAGCCTCTCCACCTTCACCAATGTCTTTTTTTTTAGATGAATAGATGTCTGCAGTCTAAATATCGGACTGAATTCGGTTTTTTCACATGAATTTGGAACAAATGAGATGATAAATAGCAAAATAAGCACCTCTCCTCGTACCCCTGCAGCACACCCTGGCTGACCTCCGTGTTTTGTCATCATCCATTAGCAATTAGGAGCCGCTTCCTGAGAGTGTATCCAGAGGTCTTCTGGACGAAGAGCATCGAGGAAGCAAAAATAAATAATAATCAGAGCGATGCGATTAAGATTGATGACCCTCTTTATGATCAACGCTCTCAAACTGTTGCTGGTGTTAATAACACCCCAGTTAATAACACTGGAAACCCCCAGGACCTTTTCCTCCGGGGGGCTCGGTGGCTCCGGGACACATCCTCGGAAGATTCTAAGCCTCTTTAAGCTTCATTCTTAACTGGAGACAAAAGCCGAGTGGCTCTGGGAGGATTAGAGACATTGGCGGAGAGGGCTGACGTCCCAAAACGTGATTAAGGTTTGAGGAGGGTTAAAGTGACGCGGCGAAGACGTTTCTGATGTTAAATGTGCCGGCAGAGGAGGGGAGGAAGATGTCAATAAGGAACGCTCGGCCTCGGGGGGGCGGCCTTTGTCTTTCCACCGTCTTTGTGGCCGGACCGCAGGCACCTTGGATTGCAAACGATCCCAGATGCATTTTTCCCGCATCCTTCCTGTGGGCCGTGAAATAAATGTATGCATTATTGATCAGAGCGCCGCCGTGACAAAGCAAGCCTTCGTGTCATGAACACGCCGCAGCAGTCGGGGGTCGGCGACAGACTGCAAATCCAATATTCCAAACCAAATAACACCTTCCATCTCAACGCTCTATTATTTATTTTCTCATAAACACGCGACACAGGCCGGAAGGCTGCTGACATGAGACGAAAGCACCAAGCGCCTGGTTTGGGACTGACCTTTGACATGGACGCAGCAGCAGCAGCAGCAGCAGCAGCAACAGCAGCAGCAGTAGCAGCGTAGTAGTAGCAGCAGCAGAGCAGCAGCGGCAGCAGCAGCAGTAGTAGCAGCAGCAGCAGCAGCAGCAGCAGCAGCAGCAGCAGCAGTAGTAGTAGCAGCAGCAGCAGAGCAGCAGAGCAGAGCAGCAGTAGTAGTAGTAGTAGCAGCAGCAGCAGCAGCAGAGCAGCAGTAGCAGCAGCACAGCAGCAGCAGAGCAGCAGCAGCAGCAGCAGCAGCAGCAGAGCAGCAGCAGCAGTAGCAGCAGAAGCAGCAGCAGCAGCAGCAGCAGCCAGTAGCAGCAGCAGCAGAGCAGCAGCGGCCAGCAGCAGCAGTAGCAGCGCAGCAGCAGCAGTAGTAGCAGCAGCAGAGCAGCAGCGGCAGCAGCAGCAGTAGTAGCAGCAGCAGCAGCAGCAGTAGTAGCAGCAGCAGAGCAGCAGCGGCAGCAGCAGCAGTAGTAGCAGCACAGCAGCAGTAGTAGCAGCAGCAGCAGCAGCAGCAGCAGCAGTAGTAGCAGCAGCAGCAGCAGCAGCAGCAGAGCAGCAGTAGTAGTAGTAGTAGCAGCAGTAGCAGCAGCAGCAGCAGTAGCAGCAGATAGCAGCAGCAGTAGCAGCAGCAGTAGTAGCAGCAGCAGCAGCAGCAGCAGCAGCAGTAGCAGCAGCAGAGCAGAGCAGCAGCAGCAGCAGCAGCAGTAGCAGCAGCAGTAGCAGCAGCAGTAGTAGCAGCAGCAGCAGCAGCAGCAGCAGAGCAGCAGTAGCAGCAGCAGCAGCAGCAGCAGAGCAGCAGCAGCAGCAGCAGCAGCAGCAGCAGCAGCAGTAGCAGCAGCAGCAGAGCAGCAGCAGCAGCAGCAGTAGCAGCAGCAGCAGAGCAGCAGTAGCAGCAGCAGCAGCAGCAGAGCAGCAGCAGCAGAGCAGCAGCAGCAGCAGCAGCAGAGCAGCAGCAGCAGCAGCAGCAGAGCAGCCAGCAGCAGCAGCAGCAGCAGCAGCAGCAGTAGAGCAGTAGCAGCAGCAGCAGCAGCAGCAGCAGCAGCAGCAGCAGCAGTAGCAGCAGCAGCAGCAGCAGCAGCAGCAGCAGCAGCAGAGCAACAGCAGCAGCAGCAGAGCAGCAGCAGCAGCAGCAGAGCAGTTAAGTAACAGCGCAGCAGCAGCAGAGCAGCACCTCTGTGTGGGTTTATGGGGCCTGTCTCAGGCTCCTACTGTCATGCTGTTGCCACCTTTGTCCGTCTTTAATGGCGACTTTTGTTGGAAACGGGAGCGACTTTACTGCCAAACCCCCACAAAAGACACTGGCAGCACTGGGGGCTAATTAACAAATTAACGTAGTTTTCACTCAGCAGCCACAGCA